>NC_046666.1:85237485-85264976 GCF_010883055.1 Belonocnema kinseyi | reverse complement strand
TTTTACCAAATTTGGCCCACATTCTCTTTAACATGTTTACTTTCATTTCAAATTTTTTCAGGCTCACTTCGCTCGCAAGTTTAAGCGCGCCCGGGGCGCGCGACGATTGAGACTCGCGCTCATTTATTCTTTGCATTTGGAATGCTTGAAAAAAACTTGCTCAAAAAGGTCTCTTTTAGATGGAAGTATTTATATGCGTCTTCATATTCTGAATGGCCTACTTAATTAAGTATAGTCAAAGATTAAGTTTCTCAAAGCTCTGTAGGCTTTGAGGTACACATTCTCATCGTGACACTCGCGCTGCGCGCTCCATTTCCGACGGACATATGTAAACAGGTTTTGTTGGATTTTTTTCTCGTAACTTTCGTCGTTTTTCCACACTTTTTTTTTATTTTACTTTTTTCAACGTTATTTTTCACGAATAAAACAAAAAGTACGCGTCCTATCAAGAAGTGATTCTTAACGAAATTGTAGATCCTTTCTTTTAGGACCTAGAAAAAGTGTGCCAAAGATGGATTCGATTCGTTTATTTTTTCGAGAGTTATCGTGTTTGCGGACGGACGGACGGAGAGACAGACGCCATCGTGAAAACCTGATTTTCGGATTCAGGGGGTCTCGAAACGTGGAGATCCGTTAAAAAAGTGTGATGTCAAATTTCCGACAATTCTAATACTTTCTCAATCATAAATGATGAGAACGTAAAAACGTGGTTTTTTCACATGCTCTCCAGGTATAACATTTTTAAGGTGAAAAAAAAGAACGAGAAATCCGATATTATTATTCAATTTGATATTTTTGGTATTGCTGGTAATAAATAAACTACTAAAATGATCAATTTCAGAATGGCGGTCGGAACATAGATTTTTCAGTTTGTGTGTAATGTTCGTTTTAATATCGTAATATCGTTTCAATGTTCGTTTCAAAAACTTACTTTCAACAATAATTATTATTATTTAAAAAATATCAATAGAGAGTCCAATATAGCGGATAAAAAAATGTTGTACAAGAACAACGCCAACTCAGTCTTTTAAACTGTTCTGTGACCATAAAATTTTTTAGCCACGATTTATATAAACCAGATATAGATTTAAGGTTTTGCGCCTTTGCTGATTTCAAATTTGCCATGACTTTTGCAAAATTAATTTGCTTAAACAATTTGTTTAAATAAGTTATTGCGTTCTTAACCAATTTTGCAAAACATATACAGAATCAGATTTAATGGCTAAAGTTACATCCGTAATAGTTTTTTTATGTCTTCAGTTACGCATTTTAATAAATAAATTAATAAATAATTAATTTTGGAAATTTAATAAAACTATTTATGTTCATAAGAAAGGCAAAGAAAATAAAAATAGCACATCAATTATTTAAGGGGCTTTTGAATACGCTTAATCCAAAAATGTGATTAGTTTTGTAAAATGAGTTTGTTTAAATAATTTGTTTAAAAAAATTGTTTTAAAAAAATCAATTTTTCAAAAGTAATGGCAATATTCGAAAACAACGATGCCTCAAACCCTTAAAACTATATCTGGTTTATATAGTTCGTGGCTAAAAAATTGTATGGTTACAGAAGAGTTTAAAAGACTGAGTTGGCGTTGTTCTTGTTATTATAAAATATTTTTTTATCCGCCATATTGGACTCGCTATTGATACTTTTAAAACAATAATAATAAGGATTGTTGAAAATAAGTTTTTAAAACGAACATTAAAACGATATTACGATATTAAAACGAACATTACATGCAAACTAAAAAATTTATGTTTTGGCTGCCATTTTGAAATCTAGCATATTGAAATCTAGTATATATATATATATAAAGTCGGTTTTGATTCCTGTAGAATCAAACTGAAGGGCTTATGACAAAGCCACCGAACCCGTCCTCGGGGATGCAGATAGACGGTCCCTTTTCCAAGGGTTTTTCCTGAGTATGGTTACAAAAATGAATAGGCAGTCGCGGAAATAGTCCAGGGGTGGTCCCGAAGGAATTAACCCCCAAACGGAGGTGTGAAAACCGTGCCGAAAGCTGAATGGCACCTGGTTGAGGTGTCTAGAACGGTGACTCTGGGATATCGGGCGACCTCTCACATTACCCAGCCTGATCCCTGCATGGGGGCCTCTAGAAGGATGGACGAACCTCTTTCCCTAGCTTCTCGTGGGAACAATAATGATAACACAAAACATAGTTGTACATAGTAATTGCGATTTAAAACTACAGAACGCGCCGAACTCCCGACAATGGGTCTGCCAACAATGCCGACCTCTCTATAGCTGGAGGTGCCCATGAAGATGGATTTAATGCGATCGATCGACGGAATCTCAGGACCTTTAGGTGGACGAAGCGACTGAATCGCGACTGGCTAGAGTGCTACGATGCGAGTGTAGCCCCTACACGGAGTTACATAACACGACTGCATGCTCTTTGGTGCGAAAAACACCCGGAGCTATCGCACTTTTCGCATCAACGACTGAACAAGCTGGCAACAGAGAAAGAGAGGCGACACTAAGACAAAGCACGGGCAGGCATCCGATAGAGGAAGAACGATGCTTAATGACCCGGAGAAACATCAACACCAAGGTTTCTCTCAAGCCTAAATATCTGGCTGAAATAGATGACGAGCTTCGTGGACATTTTTCCGGTGAATCCGACCTCTGGGCTATCAATTATTGTGTGTATAATGCAGCGAGAGCTTTGGCCGATGCGAACCGTAAAACAAAACCAACGTCTGATCATAAGACCAAAAGACGAATGCATCAACTTGCCATAAAGATAGGCTGGGCAAGACAGCACGCGTCCCGCATTCAATGTGTGATTGACTACATCACATCTGGCAGGAATTTTACCGCCAAGGTTCGAAAGTTTGCGCGCCAACTTCGGACCCGTTATCACACACTTAACAAGTCGAAGCTGCTGACCATCAAACAACATATTGTTAAGAGTATTGCTAAGAAAGTCTACAGCGGAGAGCGAGGTGGGTAAGAGAAAATCAACAGTTTCTTTCTGACCCATCTCGACTCTTCCAAGACCCTCCAGTTACTGTCGACCACCCGCCCAAATCACAGGAGGTCAAAGTGTTTTGGAGAGAAGTCTACGAAGTGCAGCATATACTGGACGAAGACTCAAATAATATGAATAACTTCAAGTAGCTGTGTGATGCCTTCATTCCGCTCTGGGACCAGATGGTATTAAGACCTTCTGGTGGAAGAAGTTTCCTTCAATCCATCAGCATTTGGCTCGTAATTTCTCCTCATATTTGAAGTCAGAAGAGCCCATTTCGGAGTAGTTGGTGAAAGTACGCACAATACTCCTGCCGAAAATAGGAATCTTAGCTGACCCGAAGAATTACAGTCCAATCACTTCTATCAACACATTGTATAAGATATTGACTGTTATCCTAAATGAGAGGAATGTTAGGGCAATTGATTGAGGCCGCTTTGGAAAACCAGATTTACTATCTTATCTAGAAAAAATCACGTGACAAATAACAAGGTCACCTTTTAGAGTGGTGTCTTTCAGGGCGACATCATGAGCCCACTCCTCATTTGCCTCACATTATTGCCACTATCTCTAGCACTTCGCCACTCTGGCGGGTACTTTTGCGGCAAACCTGCAGATCGAATGTACAAGGTCACTCATGTATTTTACATGGACGATCTTGAGATCTATGCTAAAAACAAAGAGCAATTACATCTAGCTCTAGGGATTGTCGAACGATATACTAAGGAAATAGGAATGGAATTTGGGTTACAAAAATGCGCCAAGGTCTCATCGGGCAGATTTGGTCTTCCGAACTGTCGGCGAGGAACAATGTATCTGCAACGAACATGTTTGCCTTCCCGGTTGTACTCTATTCATTTGGAGTGGTGCCATGGATGCAGAACGAGCTCAGATCCCTTGATATCAGGACACGAAAGGTTATGCACTTGAAAAAAAGCATGTATCTAAGGTCTTCTGTTCCGCGACTTTTCATCTCACGCCGTCAAGGTGATCGCGGAATATTGAATCTTGAATATCTTCACAAAAGGATTATTCTGGGTGCAGTACATAAAGTCGCAAATGGAAATATCCTGTTCTTAAAATGGTCAGGAAGCACGAATAGTGGACAAAGGAGTTTTTCTGTACAAAGCAGCGGAGGAGCCTGCCGAAACACTTGGACTTAACTTCAGTATTAGGGGTGAGAAAAATGCATCAAATCTTATCTATCTCGAGTACTCCCTCCTGAAAACCCGGTTTAATAAAGCGCAAGAACAAAACTTCAGTTAACAGCTCCTCGTTACGAGGATGCACGGCATATTTCATAGAAATGTGGAGGATAAGTCAATGTCGTGTGACCTAACCTTTCCTTTCCTTAGATCACCCGGATTGAAGTCTGGCATGAAGGGTTTCATTTTGTTATGTCAAAACGGTGTATTTCCACCTTAAAATACCGTCGCCACATTTTGAGCCTAGATATTCCCGATGATAGCTGCAGGGCGTGCCATGCACACCCTGAGCATTTAGTACATATACGATCTGGTTGTCCAACTCATCCTAGAATAACCTACATCCAGAGGCACAATGCGAATCTAAGAGTGCTTTATTATCATCTCTGTCACTCTTACGGCATCAACCTTAATATCGCTTCTCTAAATTCTTCTAGGGAAATCGAGTCAATGGTCGAGAATAAGAAGTGCCGCATATACTGGAACTTTATATTCTCGTCAATTCTTTCTGTTGCACACTCGAGGCCTGACATGGTTCTTCTTGACTTCGAGAAGCGAACCATGTTTGTCATCGAATTTTCGGCACCAGCTGACAAAAACAGCGTAGCCAAGGAGAATTAAAAGAGACAGAGAGGTATAGAGACCTTGTAATGGATTTGCGACGATTGTACCCGGTCGTCCTGGGGTCTCTCCATGTCCTTAAGGTGCACGAGACTTTTGCCGGATCAACGTATTGATTCCGTTACAGACTGTAACCACCAATGGTATCACGGTCGTGAGACGTGGTTGTAGCTGAAATTTTACAGCGATTTCGGTGGGATCGGGTCCTTTTCTATGGAACTTACATATTCATGAAGTTTCTTTTGCTTCTGTTTTTAGCGCGAATACGTGTACTTGAAAGAATAAAAACGTGTATAATTCTCTAATAAAAGAAAGAAATCAATGTATTAGTTTTGGTATTACAGGTGCTGCAGTTAAACAAGGCATTCAAGAAAATAACCATTTTTATTTTTACTGAAAACATTTTATCCTTTTGTACAAAGAAATGTGCAGTACTTGATAAATGTTGTTACTCATAATGAAGTCTTCTTTGTAAAGATTGGATGGAAGCCTTTAAAATATTTTTTGATGTTTCTTTGAGAGGCGAAGACGTACTGCACTGTTCTCAGTATAAGTTAACTCGATTAAGAATCAAGTGCAAGGAGAAATATAGAAAAACATTCAGTATTTAAATAATTGGTTTTCTCAACGTAAGCTATACAATATCAAAATGAAAATTAATTTACAGATTAACTTTATGGTTTTTTATTACATATTTTAAAGAATATATGTGTGAACTCGTAATGTAACTGCGTATTAGACAATTCTTGTATATTTGCACATTTTTATAGATTCTTATTATATAAAAATTACGAAATCGTAATAGTAAGTTTCCACTTTATCTAAAATACCATTAATTATCTAAAGTTGTAACTAGAAATACCGTGTTCCGTTTCAGAATTAAAGTGCTGCCGGCGATGGTGTTTGATAACTTGAATTCCCTGGAGACACTAAGTCTACAAAATAATAAACTAACACACATACCGGACGACATAACGGAACCCATCCTTGATACATTAAAAGCTATTGATATAACAGGTATGTTTATGATACTTTTTTTCGAAACAGTGCAAAATATATATTTGTGGTGACCCAAACGCATGTGACAACGTGTGATAAAACTTGCAATCCTTGGCATATATGCTAACCTCTTGTCTTTTATGTGTGTTTTAGTAGGTTGCTTAATTGGAAAATGTGTTATTAAATGTTATATTACTATTTTTAGAGACATGATAAAGCATTAACGCTTTATCATGTCGGAGCCTACATTATTTCGAGAATATGATATCTCATACTATCCCCAAAATATTTTTTTTGCGTTGTACACACAGGCTAATTTTAATTGAAACTTTGTAACTTCTGAAGGTTTATTCGAAGGCTTTTGGATTGCTACAACCTATAACACGTGGTCGGTCTCAAACTATTGCAAAGTCTATTTGTATTTGTATTTATTTATCAAGTCCATAGGGATAAATAGCCCTATAAGGAACAGATATTAAAGTATGTATTAAAATTGGACAGTACCTGGTCTAAATTAGGTAATAAGAATAATATGATAGATTTATAGCTACGTATGACAGGTCAGCATAAGTTGATAAGTTAGATTTAAATAATAAGATGTAAATACTGGTTCCTAAAAATTCTATAATAGTATACAATTTAATAGTGCGCCAAATTAAGCACGAGTAATGAGCAATATAAAAATAAAAAAGAATACTCTGCAAGTTAGTTACGTTTGTTTCTACAAGTATGTATCTATGTGGCTAAGTAAATTAAATTTGTGGAAGCTATCAATGCGTGATTTCAAGACTAGGGTTTCTTATGTTAAATAAGTGTTCGTAAAAAGATTTTTTGAAGTTGTAGCCAGTGACGTTTGGTAGAAAACGCTTTTGTTTGTTCACGCTCTCTGTGTTTGTTTAACTAATAAATATTTTTTAGAATATTTAAACTGTTATCCCGTTTCCAGCATATAAAAATGAACATGAGGGAGATGGTGACCATGAGCATGATTGTCACCATCTCTCTCATGCCCATTTTTATATGCTGAAAACGGGGTAATAGTTTAAATATTCTGAAAAATATTTTTGAATTGGAAAAGGACCAACGTTTGAAAATTCTCCGAAATTCTCAAGAAATAAATAATAAATAAATCGCATGTTCGCTACATTCCTATTTATAGCACTAAGGCAGTTAAATGTTCATTACAATCACCATAGTTACAACTGATAGAGAAGCAACCTTCCATTCAGTACTTTACTGTTGTTTTATTTTTTTCGTAGCATGTTTCATTTGTCAAAATTTTTTTATTTTTCATTTTTAATGTAGTTTCATACGAATAAAATAAAAACTATTGGTCATACGCTATTTTCGGAAATTATCAGCACGATCAACGAAAGTAATATTAAAAATTACTGCTGACTTCAAAACGTGACTGCTTGTTCAAAAATTGAGCGAGAAACTTAAAAACAAACCGTTAAAAACCCTACTAAATTAAAATGTCCAAGTCTCTAATTTCAAGATGCAGTTGGCGATTACTGCTGTCTACTGCTAGAGCGGCGCAGCGCACAGTGGTCTGGAATAGGAATTTACTGTTCATAATCGCTCACAGCTCGTATTTCTTAACCGATTTAAAAGTTTTTTTTTTTAGAAATGCTCAGTAATTAATTTTTAAGAGAACTGTGGTGTGCGTTTTTAAAATTTTTTCACAGAGCAACAATATATAAACAAATATAGTGACAAAATTGATATTTTAGCTTTGTGAATTTTTATCTCAAGAAAAAATACAGATAAAAAACTCACTATCAGCCAGAATTGTTGCACATGCATTCATAGAACATTATTAATTTTAATAATATTTAACTACATTATTATAAACAATTTTTATAAACAAATTCTTATTAGTATTTTTTATCATAGAAAAAAATCGTTTATTTCACGCTAGTTGCTAATATTTTTCACAAGAGTCATAATTTGTAACAAAAAAATTAGTATGAGTTAACAACTATTGTTTTTATAAACATTTCTATAAACAAATTCTTTATAAACGAGTTTTTCTCATAGCTGGATTGATTTTTCTGAACAAAAGTGATTGACAATTGTCTTTAAAGCCATTTATATACCTTAAGCTTTATCAAACATAAACAATAAAGATTGTTTATAACAATTTAGTTAAACAAGTCTCCTAATCGGCCGTTTTCTCGTAGAAAAAAATGTTTTTTTCTTTAATAATTGTTAGAGTGACATTTATTGCGGTGACTAACCAACGAAATGAAATAAAGAATAATTTATATGATTGTTATAAACAATTTTTTCAACAAAACTATGATTTATTTTTTTTTTACATGCAAAAAGGACGGGTTTCAACTGAAATTATCCGACAATAAACTAACAGTGATTCCAATCAATCATTTTTGAGATAATCTTATTCGAGTTATTGAATCAATGATAAAATTGATACTTATAATAATAATGAGATTATTATAAAAAACTGAAAATAAATAAATTACGATTCAGAACTCGAATCATTTTTAGATTCGAATTGTTCTATTAGTTCATCGAGTTCTTGATTAAGTTCAGCTTCAACTTTTTCCCATTCAGGCTTCAAGGATGCAATAAAAAGATCTGAGGACTCAAGGAGTTTGCAAATTAGGTCGTGCATATCATGTTATAGACAGTTTGCTACAGAAATTGTTATTAACAATTACGCAAATTATTATTTAATGTCTCATATCCAATTTTGGAATCACTGTTAGTTTATTGTCGGATAATTTCAATGAAAAACCGTCCTTTTTACATGTAAAAAAATGAATCATAGTTTTTTTTTTAAATTGTTTCTAACAATCATATAAATTATTCTTTAATTTCGTTGGTTAGTCACCGCAATAAATGTCACTCTAATAATTATTGAGGAAAAAAACATTTTTTCTACGAGGAAACGGCCGATTAGGAGACTTGTTTAACTAAATTGTTATAAACTATCTATATTGTTTATGTTTGATAAAGCTTAAAGTATATAAATGGCTTTAAAGACAATTGTGAATCACTTTTGTTCAGAAAGATCAATTCAGCTATGAGAAAAACTCATTTATAAAGAATTTGTTTATAGAAATTGTTTATAATAATTAAATTAAATATTATTAAAATTAATTAAGTTCTATGAATGCATGTGGAATAATTTCGGCTAATAATGAGTTTCTATCTATATTTTTTCTTGAGATAAAAATTCACATAGCTAAAATGGTCAATTTTGTCACTATATTTGTTTATATATTGTTGCTCTGTAAAAACACTTTTTAAAAATCAAACCACAATTCTCTTAAAAATTAATTGCTGAGAATTTCTGAAAAAAAACTTTTGAATCGGTTAAGAAATACGACCTATGGGCGATTATGAAGAGTAAATTCCTATTCCAGACCACTGTGCGGCGGTCGCCGACAATTTCTCAGATTTTGTTTCTCAAATTCTGCTCGTGCTGTGACTTACGATAACTTATAGGAAAACTGAAATTGGCAATGCGGAATCTGCGAATTCTCATCCTCGATGTCAGCCGATAAAACTTCAGTAATATTAAGGGGTTTCCAAGATATGACAATGAATTTCCAAGCGTGTCTGCGTCGAACCTCAGTCGGAGAGCACCGCATACGGCCAGAATCGTTGCTAAAGCGGCTAAAATTCGTTCCAGACACGCTTGGACATTTTTAGTCGCATTCCGAGAACCCGTAAGACCTTTTAAAGTTGTGTCTGTTTAAAATAAAGATAAGACTTTAAAGTATAATTCTTATACATTTGCGATTTTTGCTACAACTTTCCTAGGACATGCCACAAGTTGTAGTCGAGGTACAAAATTCGAGAAATTCTTCATTTTTTTAAAACTTCTCGCGTAGTATATTCTCTCCAAAATTTCAAATATATATGTGTAAGTCGGCAGTGATTTTTAATAATACTTTCAGTGATCGTGTTGATAATTTCCGTCGGTAGCGTATAAAAAAGTGATTCATAATAAATTTATAAATATTTTTTAAATACACAATTTTTTCCTATCTTGTACAGCTTGAACGCGAAACCGAATTATCGATTTTGCATTATTTTTGGTTTAAATTAAATTTGAAATAATTTTGAACGTTTTTCTTCTCTTGACTTTTTTCATATCGTGCGCTGTTTGACTTAAAATATTCATTTTAGTTTTTTTGTATGGATTTTGAATATTCCATAACTGTGCTAATTTTTTTGTCAGAAAAAGTTATTAGGATAATTTGTTCGCCTTTCCGTGTACTATAACTAGCCTTACATAGAATTTTCAAACCTTAAGAAAAGGTGGTCTTCAAATTTTTGAAAATGTGAGTAACTTTTTAATCTTTCATTTAAAATAGCTGGTTAGCAAACTCGATTTTTATTTTTTGTCTCTAAAACCGTGTGTCAGAGCACAATACAATCCGATTAGTCTTTCAAAAGTTTTTCGCTATACAGCTGACGACAAGAATAACTACAACGACGGTTCGTATCAGGACAACTTTACGCCGATCATCTCAGCCATGTCAATGATCGCTTTGCGACAAGTAGACGTCGTTTTCTTCTCAGTATGATGAGAATATAATAATTAATTAATTTTCGTGTGATAAAAATAAGATTTTTCAATTTTTCAAGAAAATTAAAAAAGTTGTTATGCTAATCTTTTAGGGCATCGGGATAAATTTTTCGTATTTTCCTGTACTATAAAGAGTTCTACATGAAATTTATAAATCTTCAAAAAAGTGGTTTACAAAATTTCAAAAATGCTTTAACTTTTTTAATTTTTGTCCTTAATTATTTATTTTTTTAAATATTATTATTATTAATTATTATTTATTAACAATTTTTATTGATTAAGACCTGGTCTTTCTTTTTGGTATCTAAAAGCTTCTGCCAAAGGTAATTCCAATTCGATTAGTCTTTCAAAAGTTAATCGGTATACAGACGACGTCAACGACCACGACGACACAGACAGACACCATCGTAAAACTCTTTTTTTCGGAACTAGGGGGTCTCGAAACGTGGAAACTTAAAGAAAGCTCGATAGTCAGTTTTCACATAAAAAATGTAATTCAATATCATTATCTTGTCCACTATATATAACTTTTTCACCTGGGCACCATAGAAGTTAAGTATTGCGTGTGATTAATCGTCGCGTTTAAGTTGGCGTTGAAATCCCTCTCGAGAACTCTATTATTAAAATTGGTAATACACGCCAAGATTTCGGATTCCAGAAGAAGAAATTCTGAGACAGGATAATTGGCAAACCCACCCCTTACCCCTCTCGCCGCTCATCAATGTCCTACGAAAGAGCACGTAATTATCAAGGGCAACGAAGCTAGAGAGATGAATAGATCCTAGCCAGGTTTCGGAAACTTCAATAATGTGATAAAAGAATGAACTGCAAGAAGTGCTTAAATTCGAGAAAATATGCTAAGAGAGATTGGATAATTACAAGACAAATACTTATAGAAGCGATAAATAGAAAGTGTTAAAGCACTTAACAGTAATGTTGTTCCTATAAATATAAATACAAATAAAATCCATGTTATCCCATGGTAAGCTAAAATATTTTAGTAATTCCATATCGAAGATCCTGGATTTCTTTAGCTTTGACGAAAATTAATGCCTTCCATCTAAATACAATTAGACTGGTCTATTACCAGGAATCTCACCCAGCGGAAAAGCTATATCTAGTGCCGTGTCGGAAAGATTTATATTGACTTTTCTGAATATGTCTGTCAAAGTTCGGTATAGATTTTTGTCAATTTCTGAGTTATCTAGGACGTTGAAAATAAGGATATTTTTGTCTTTTGATAAGGATTGTATTCTGCTAATTTGCTGAGCCAATGTGTCCACCTTTTTCCAGGGTTTCTTGTCTATGTTGTAATTTGTCGTTGTTTGAATTTAATTTGTTTATATCCTTACTGGATATATAACGCTGCCTTGATTTCCTTAAGTATGCATATCCATGTTGTTGACCATTGTACTGAGCGGGCTTGGGTGTATGACACATGCGGCTTTGAGTTGACGACAGAGTACTGACGTAATATATACTACACACTACCCGCAAACTTTTATAATTTTCGCTTTCTTGCACTTCCCTACCGAAAAGAATCTTTGAGTATATACTAAAAATTCTTTAGGTCAAAGAAGCTCAGAGAAATTCTCCGCAGGCACTCAGGTAGATATTTGTAAAGGTCTAGGAAGCTCGCTTAAATGGTCTGAAGGCTTTAAAATATCCTTTCCGAAATTGAAATAAGAATACGATCATGAATTCAACTAGAAAATTGTATATCAGTATATAAGTTATAATTATAAATAAGTATAATGAGAAAATTCATCAATTAAAAAAGTGTTAATAATTTGAAGAGAAATTTAAAAAGGGAGAACGGATTAGCCACGACCAACTACTGTAAATAACTCTGCCGGCCCGGTACGTGACGAATACAAAAGGAACATTATATTACCGTCGCACCACTCTTAAAACGACCACTAAAAGGATCTTGAAAAGGACCCAATCTCTCAAACTATCTCCGAGACTATTTTTTTTCAAATCGACTTTGTTTATAGACTCAAATTGGCCAAGCTATTTCGCTAAAGAAAAATTAGAGATTTCTTTCGGTAGGGTTCACTTGTACAGTCACATCAAAACACCAAATAGAGATATCATAAGGCCAGTAGCAGCTTCAAAGATATAAAAGACCAAATCTATATTGCTTTTTCCAAGCAAATGAATGCAGTAACCGGAAAGACATGCGTACCCGACGCTATCTTAGACGGAACCCATCTAACCTAAAAGTCAATTAATCAAAATGTTCTACCTGTCCTACTGCTTCTCTTGAAAGAAGTATGACAGCGCTTTTCTCCCCCTTCAGCTCTGTCTCTCCCTGCCATGCACAGAGAAAACAAGGGACTAGGTAAGCCATTGCGGGGGTGATGCAATGAGGGGGGAGGTCCGCCACCTTTTGATGTCCCGCGACAAACATGGCAGCGCTCACATGTTTATATTTTCTTGCACAGTTTGTCGGCAAAAATGGTCGTGCGCATAATCAAATGGCACATCGTGAGATGGCGGCTCTCCCCGCTCATGAAATTCTCCCCCCTCCCGTGGATTCAACCCCGCTCGACAAGTTAGGATAGCATGCCTGGTCCCGTGGTTCCTATGTCTATTCTCCCTGATCTTTCGTCGGTAACTGGGACTTCTCCATACAGCACCTACTGCAACCGACAGATGTCTCTGCACTCTTTGGCCGCCTATCTTCCTATATTTACCTTTATTTTTATTTATTATCCCTTATCAGCCCTTGCAGACACACTTTTCTCTAAACTCTTGTCCACAACTTCGCTTGAATTCTTATCAACCTAACCTCCTGGGTTCCACCTTCATACTTTACTCACACCTTTTAAACAAATTTGTTAAAAAACTCTTGTTCCTGTCATCTAAAATGTTCTTACAACCGCCACCAACATGCATATCCTTAAAAAAAATTTGTGGCATCTGATCCTAAAGCTTCTTTCGATTCGAAAGGAGCACATCGCATACAGTTTCATTATTTTTCTTTATCAGTTCAAACTAAAGTTGGACGATTTTCATTGTACACATATTACTAGTGCCTGAAAAGTAAGAACGAGCTTCCTGAACACATTAGGAAGCTTGAGGAAGTTGCATGAGAATTTTAATACACTTATTAAACAGTTATTTATTTTAATTTCAGACAACCCCTTACTATGTGAATGCAACTTAAGCTGGTACGCTGCATGGTTGAAAATATTACGCAACATGGACGATGAAGTTATGTCCAAAAGAAAACCCATCTGTACAATGGCGTCTGAACATCGAGAGTATGCTGTGCAAGATATTCCTTTGAAAAGAATGGGATGTGTAGGAAAAAATGCAGAACGAGCAACGTCCACGGCTACGGGTACCAATGTAACAAATATGATGAAATTATTGACGCTATTCACTGAAGCGATAGTTTTATTTTATTGTTGAGAAATACTGTTTTATAAAATATCCTGATTAGAATTTGGCATAAAATGCATAAAAATTCAGTCGAGTCTCGACTGGTATACTACGTATTCAGGAAATATTTTCCTTAGTTTATGACTTTTATTACATTTAAACTGATTCCCCGACACACACATAATTTATTTATGTGCTTGTTGCACGAATTGCTTCTTAGTAAAGAATGCAAGTTTTGCTTCAATCAGTTTATTCATTCGCACCAAAAATTGTGAGTATAAATGTCATCTGAAGAATCTAATTAGAAAAAAAATTTATTTTAGAGTGGTGCCTATCAGGCTGAACATCAGTTAAGTAAATGTGAGCAAAAGGGGGTTAACAAAATCGCCGGAGAAAACATGATTTAAGAAAGATTCGGGCAAAAATAAGTTTAAGGTTGTATGCAAATCCTATCCCCATACAAATAGTAGCGCTCCGTGGGGCGCCGTCAAGCCATACTATATTGAAAAAATGTCACTGACCTGCATGGTGAAAATTTCAGTGCGCTACTGGCTTATAATTCGTATAGTTACCACTACTATGCCAGAGGCAGACTTGTAGATTGTGTAACGTCGCAACTTAAACCTAACCATCGCTAATCAACTGTCATGTGCATTTGAATAGCTTGGTACAGCAGACAAGCTGGAGAGAGAGAACAGTTTTGCCGCTATGCGATACTGTTACGTTTATCAGTTCGAAAGTGACTACAATTTCAATATTTTTTATTGAATTATCTATGAAACTACTTGGTGGAAAAATTGTATATATTCTTTTAAATTTGTATTTTCTAGCAACACTAATGCTGACATTTTTTAAATTCTTTACTCGAGCGTTTAAGTACTATAAATTAAAATGTGGAGAGTGCCTATGCATTGATCAGGAACTACATGTTAAAGTAGTCAACTTTGACATTAATTATCTCCGCATCGGTATGTTTAAAAAATTTGAAACTATTTTAGCATATAAATAATTATTTTATTTAAATATAGCTGTTTTTCAAAGAATTCTACCGGAGATTGATTTTTTTTACATACAACCTTAAAAAATCAGAAGTGTGTCGTACATTATAATATAACGATATAATAGGACGTTATATTAAAATATAATCTTATCATTATATGATATCGTTATATTATATTATACGACATAAGCGTCGTTTTCTTGGTTCATCTAAACTCGTTTATGCCCGTGAAGTTTTTGACTTATTTTGACGACGATTTTTTTAAAGCGCTTTTGCTATCGGCCTCTTAGATAATCTTCTTTATTGAATTTAAAACAGTTACAAGAAATTTCATTAGTTTCTAATCAAAATGAATCTTGAATGTTTACGAGCATTTTTGTCCTTTTCAGTTTATCCGCCAGGATGTTATTGATTCCTCATTAACAAATATTCAAAAACTTTATTTTTATACTAAAGCTTGTCATTACGAGCGTACAAGTATCGGATTAACGTTGACAATCGTCGCAGATCTGCGACTAGTTACAAACCTAAATAAGAAAGTGATCGAAAATTAGAATCTCACCACTTCGCATGCCTTCGCTTTATTCAAAATAAGATGCCTTCATAGAACATAATTGTATCCGTAATCCAAGATGAAAATATGGCTATAGAGGCATCGGATAAATATCGTTTTACAGATTCTTTACTCCCATAGTGAAAAAGAGTAGTGAAACGATGAAGATGGGTGCACGAGCTTTATTTGCGAAACGATACATATCAGAGTCGTTGCCAAGTTACCTGAATGTTGTTTTTCACAAATGCGGCATTCTTCAAGCTCACAGGGCGAGTGAGTTTTCTCGTTGATTATTGAGTAGAATTGAAGAAAGTATCTTAAGCTCAGGATGTTCAGGTAAAATAATTTTGCGACAACTTACACTTTTGTAGCAATTAAAAATTTGCTTAATTTTCTGCAGTAGTTACGTATGGGCATTTATATTTAGATCTAAAGTGTGATTGTTTGTATTTTCAATCTCTTAACAATAAAAAAATTGAAATCTAAAGTAAGAATTAACAGGTAGGTTTGATAAATCTGTTTACACGAACGATTTCAGTTTTTAAAAATAATTTCTTCATATCATCCTATTAAAGGAAATGTGTCAAGCCGAATTTTTACAGGCTTTAAAACTTGAGTTGAAAAATTATTTAAGTTATCTGAGCTTTAAGACGTAACATGGATTTCCCTAACTACCGGAAATTCATACGATATACATATCAATAAATTGCGTTCCCGAAACATATTTTATAGCTGTTCGTATATGACACTCATACACTTCTTATCAGTTCCGCATAAAAGTTTAGTGCATACTGCATAAACACTTCGTCTGAATTAATATTTGGAACATCTGTCACGTGGCATGACTGATAAAATTTGATAGGTATATTGTTGCCATGATTTTTTATATCTACGCGATCGTTTTATTAAAAATGTTTTTTGTTTCAGATAAATCAAAAACATTCTTATCAAAATTACCAATCAATATAAAAATTTATTTTAACAGTGCAGTATCTGCAATTCTTGATATTGATACTTTTTCTATTTTTAATCTTCAAAGCATAAATCAGCTAAGCATGCAGAAATCGTCGTATTCAAAGGGACTATATATATATTTATAATACATATTGTTCGGGAAATGCAACGTGGAAAGTGAAATAAAAGGTGTTCTGCTGTTACGTAATACGTAGGTAGATATTCACGCAACTTAGGGTACCCCAAGTAGAATTCAAAATTGGTTATGATGCTTATCTATGCCACATTAGATAAGAAACATCGGCCTAATTGTCACAAAATAATGGGGATCTTAAATATTATGTGGTCTTTGTACGGATAGTCAAATTAGTAAAAACCCTAACTTTTCCGCTTTAAGGGTGTTGGTTGAATACGACTTTCCTTTTTTTATAAAGTACGTCACTGACTCAATATATATTTTTCACTTAGGATTTGAGAACGAAAGAAAGAAAACTTGTCAAATATCCGGGATTTTGCGAGATCCTTAGTTCAATAAAATGTTGAATAATCAAACCTTTTGATTTTCCCGGTGAGAATCACTCGCAAATTTATTTTTTCACTCAAAATTCTGACATCATAGAAGAACTCTCGATACCAATAACATTTTCGAAGGGCCACGTCTTGATGATGGTGACCCTAAATTTTGCGAAATACGTCGCGAAATGGAGAAAAATGCAGAATAAATTGACGTATCCTGTGTATGTGTGTGTTGTAACTGCATTTGCGACCAGCCACCAGGCTAACTTTCACAAAATTAATATTCATCGCGAAAATAATGATTTCCTTAACAAAAGGTTTGATTTTTTAACATTTTATTGATCCAAGGATCTTGCAAAATGCCGAATATTCGATAAGTTTTCTTTATTTCTCAAATCCTTCGGAAAAAAACATATATTGAGTCAGTGCCGTACCTATAAAAAAAAATCAAATTCCGATGAAATCAACATCCTTGAGTAGATTTTTCTAGTGAGCAATGGTAGCTGCATAATTTTCTATAACATTTAGGTATCTGTTATTTTTTCAATATTATACGTACTGTGGTATAATGTTGAATGAATCCTTTGCAGTCAACGGCGCAATGAAAGTGTGCAAATATATATCATTTACGAACCAATTTTCATTTCTAGCCTAGAGATATTTATCTGCAATAATATAATACACATATATTCATATATCCGCTGTAAAAATCGTACACATATCGACAAGTTAATATTGAAAAAAATTAATAATTTTGTTTTCAATATTTGTTGTATTATGTATGTGTATATATTCGCGCTTGGACGTACTGGGTGACTGATTTCATTCTGCTGTGGTTTAAGTAATGTGATAGGAGAAGTAGGAATTTTCATTATTGCAGAATTCATAACTATAAGCAGACATATAGAGGGCCGGCTCTGGAATTTACTATTAAAAACAGATTGCAGTCCGTCATTCTTAAAAGACCCAGTGGGCACAAAATTAAGCGACGTCTTTACGAAATCGTTACCACATATTTACGACAACTTTACGATATCCTATGTCCATGTCGTTAAATTGCCTTTACGATATCGTAAAGATATCGTCAGATCATACGACATATTTACGATATCGTAAAGACGACTTAACGACATGGACATAGGATGTCATAAAGTTGTCGTAAATATGTCATAACGATGTCGTAAAGACGTCGCCAAATTTTATGCCCACTGGGGATTTGGGAGGTCTCACAGGTACACAAAATATAAATGTGGCATATGACATAGAATATCAGATACGTGTTCATCAGTGTTGCCGTTGACCGGGAAATTTCCAGGTTTCCGGATAATTTCGATACTGAAAGTAACATTTCGAAAAATCGCCAAATTCCGGAACGGATCGGAGCAGTCCATTTAAGTTATGTTTATTAAAATTAGTTGAATGTATCAGAAAGTAATAACCAAACATGATGAGAATTTTTCATTTGTAAGTTTCTTTTAGTTCTGCTCTAGGCTGAGTTTGCATAAAGAATGTCACTGCCAGCCCTGTCTTAGCTCGGTCGCTTTGAATATTCAGCAATGGGAAGTAGCATTCTACATGCCAAACTTGAGATCAATGGTTGATACTAGACTTAGAGCATATATTATATGGAGTGCTAATCAGGGGTAACTGTGCGTCTTAAAGATAGGTAGCGCTGTAAAAAATCTCAGATTACGAAAGTTCTTGTCACTCATTATGTACGGTATTACAAGTAGATAAAAAAAGACCTTAATATCATAAAAATCACCAAAGTTATGAAAGATTGAGAAAAAAGGACCAAATTCTCATTTTTTGATGTGTCCTTAGTTTTTTGATTTAAAACAATTATTTTATGGCTTTTCTTTCATAAACTTAAAGAACGAATACTAGCATTTTCATCAAAATTACTACAATCTAAAACTTTATTACACCAATCTAAAATTTAGAATGAAGGCCGTTAGTAGAGGCAGCATGCAATTACATTTTAGTGATGATTGTTATTTATTCTTTCGTAAATAATATTTATTCGTTTTAAAATTCTAAAACCAAATTTCTATTACGATTTAGGAATAGTTTACGTAGTAAATGAGCGAAACTTATATGTAAAAGTGGTTGAAAACTATGTTTTGCAACATGATGATTTAACATGCTGAAAGGATCACAGTTATTTAATAAAAAATTTTAAAACTGTGATGGTTGATAATTTCAACTGATTTTACAGTAATAAAAAAGAATCATTCAGTCAGAAATATTATAAAACATGTTGTTTTGTAATTTTAGTTTATTTGACAGCTATGCAATTTCTGGGAAACTTCGCTGAAAATTTTCGAATTTGTGCAGGTAGAATTCGTTTCGCCGCTAGAGTGCGCCGGAACGTTGCCTGGTCCCACGGCGGCAACACTGGTGTTTATTGACCATGCCATTTTATTTTTTGATGCGCCTTTGTCATTTCTTTCTTTAAAATGATAAGCATTACATTTCTGAAAATATCACCTTACCTGATTTTTTCATTTATTACTGTTTATATTCATTTACTTACCGGGAAGGATGACATAAAGGACAATTTTGGTGGTTAGTTTTTAATTAAGACTATTTGGAACAGTGAGTTTGAAACTCCGCATACTGTCAGATGTCTGGAGTTTTTTCTTACAATAATACAAAAGGAATTTTTGTGTAATTCAAAAGTTGCCATAATAGTTGGAATTTTATCCATCTTATTTTGAAATTTTATTGCCGTAATAGATGGAAAGAAGGCCCCCTGTCGTACACCGCACGAATTCAGCATCAAGGAAGTGTTTTTTCGAAAAAGTTGAAATAATAAAACTGTATGTAAGGAACCACCCTCTTTCTTTGATTTCCTAATAGCCAATGATGCCAATATTGGCACCCTGCGCTACTGCGCTTGCGTTAGTTCTGCGCGCTGGTTGGCCGCACTTGGGCTGCGATTCATAATTACCTAAAAAAACAATTCTTGTAATTTAACTAAATAATTATTCAAACATGAACAAGAATATATACAAATTGTATAACTTTTGATTTCAGGAAAAACAAAATTATAACACATATATTATATAAATAACAGTTTATTTTCATTGAATTCCAAAGACAAACTTATATTTACAAAACATTTAATTTAAAAAGAAATTTCTTGGAAAAGTGATTCAAAATAATAATTTATAAGTTTTTATTATTTTGTATATATTTTTGTGGGAATTCATATAATTATATAAGCTATAAATACATAAATTTTCACGATTGCATTGCAGTTATGCTTTTTTTCTATTGTTTTGCTTTAAGCGTTGTTTTGCCACGTCTCGCTGGAAAAGTAAGATATTCTGAGCTGAATTTCTTTTTAGAATAATATAAATATTATGATTATTATCATTATATTATATAATGTTAAGAAATGTTTTGTGAAATATAAGTCCGTCTTTAAAATTCAATAAAAATAAACTGTTTTTTATCAAATATATGTGTTGAAAAATGTTTCCTTGTCTAAAATCAAAAGTTATACAATTTGTATACATTCTTGTGCATATTTTAATAATTATTTATTTAAATTACAAGAATTATTTTTGAATGTAATTTTGAATTGCGCGCCCAGTGTGGCTAACCAGCGCTCAGCCTCAACGCAGGCGCAGTAGCACAGGGTGCCAACATTGGCATCCTTGCTAATAGCCTCGGATGAAGTAGAAACTCAACTGCTTTAATTTAAGGCAACATTCGCACTCCCAAAAAGAAAACGTCGAAACATACAACTAATCGATTATGTGTCTTAAATACGCCAACTACGGTTCTTTGCTGGCCCTATATTTTGCTTAGGACTCGTACGCAGCATATTTCAGTACTGAAATTCCTTAAGCCGTTGTCAATATTTTCTTTATCAAACTCAGCCAATCTAAAAGAATGAGAAATATTAGCAATCGGAAAAAGTATAATAAAATGAAAAGGGGTGGTTTCCAAAAGAAGAATTTATATGAAAGAGAGCAAACACTATAGTGCTTTGTGTATTTAAACATTAATATTAGATGATGTAGGATGCGAGTCAAAGATGCGGGATGGTCCACGCGACCCCCAAAAGAACCATGTCGAGACATATCTTCGCTACGGGAGCGCCGTAAGATTAATTATTATATTATAATAATAGATATATTAATTATGAATAAGCAGTATTTTTGTACAATATCTTACATTATCGGATCGTTGCCTGCGTCCTCGATGAGCGCACCCGGCGACTTATTATACCTTGACCCTCTTTCTACCATTGTTATAAGGACTAGCGCACTGTTAATATATGTGTATCAATGAAATTACGTAAGAAAGGAAGCCCCAAGTCCCTCGAGAATATTTAAGGTCTTTACAGAAAGTTATAATCATATCGCGAAGCAGCCAAGTTATTTCATTATCGTACGTGCTGCATGCGCATGCTCTTAAATTCGTCGCACCTTTCTGTAAGCACACGCACAGACTATCGCTTACAAAAGACAAATCCAAAAATCTCTATGTTTCTTGTACCTATACATACAACTTTTGAAATATTACTCATTCAACCTATACCTGCATTAAAATTGATAAATGTTTATTATATATTATGAAAGTAAGAATTATTACAACCTTATACCCACAATTACATATCAGATACGTGGACACCATGCCTAAGATTTAAATTAATGTTACAAATCTATATATTTAAGTACATGTATTATGTATAGGCACAATATGAAAATATAAAAGAAAAATATAGTCACTTATATATGTCTACTCAAGATTACGAATTTAAATGTATATTGATTGATATGACGATCATTGTGTAGGAGGTATGTGATTTATTTAAGTGGTTTAAGATTGCCAAGTGTTTGTTCTCATATGGATGAATATGAAAATCTATACGTTTAACAACCTGCAGAAACAGGGCTGTCTATTCAGATTTTAATACCTATATTCTACGTGAAATTGTTTATGACATTCATATATATATATATATATAGTATCATATCATATTATGCCTTTAATGAATTAAGTCTGTGTATGTGGTACTTTCAAATAAATAAAGATAACGTAACCATAAGTCTATGTTTTTCAATTTTTTTAAAATCATGTTGCTTTCCTATTTTGTATAATTTAAAAATGTGTACAGAGTTATAGGTGCTCAAATATCCATTGATTAAAATGTTTTAAAATTTATTTTTAAACGAACGGGACACCCTGTTCTTGTGGAGGCATATCACACGCAGGGAACATATCGCTCATTTGGCCCCTCGTATAGAAATATACCATTTTTACTATCCAGTTTGATTAATGTAACCAAGTTGGCAAAAAATAAAATTAACGCAACTGTCGCTTGCTAGGATCGTTAAGTTAGACTTGTCGATTTTTTATTTAGTAAGTTGGATCCTTTGAATATTAAATTGAAAATCTAATTAAACAATTAAACAAAATTGAATCAATTTCAATTTATGTTGTAATTTCACTTTTAATTGAAGAGCATGGATTTTAGATCAACATACGTTTTTTTTCTTCATACTAATCACAATATGTGCAAAAACAATTTTACATGAGACGAATAAATTCATTCTAATCCTATAATCATAATAGTTTTTTATTCAATGCCAATATTTTGAAATAAACCGTATAAAATATGCTCTAAGATATACCGAGGTAGTTAGACATTGAAACAAAGTTTTTAAGCTAAATAACAAATTTAATTTCTTTCGTTTAATTTATAAGATATAAAAAGCCATTTTTAGAGGGGGGGGGGGCAATCCACTAAGTTTAATGCAGTTCCCGACGTCAAGAATTGTTTGATCCTGTTAAAACAAACGATAAAATTAAACAAAAAATCGATTTTGTGCCATCAATTTCTAATAATAAGAATTTTTTGCTTGACCTGAAAAGGGGACCCAGTAGTCTAGAAGCGGACCCAGTATGCCGGATAAAGATATTTGGTCTTGATTTTGTCTTGAGTAAAGACTAATACAATAAAATTACAATTTATTCTGTACAATTTATTCGTATGCCTAGCTCGTAAGACGGAACGAAACTATGTTTGGTGTCTTAAGACGAATGGTAAGTTCTTAAGTTTTAAGGTTAGAGTATAATATAAAACTAAATTTACAGACAAAATTATTGTAATTGTGACCCTAGCAAATATTAATGCAACAAATTAGTAATATAATTTCTTTAAGAGCATCGATATATTCATCAAGACTCGCACTTCTCTTGTCTTAAGACAAGTCTACCTAGACAAGTCTTACCTCTTAGCACAGCTTAAGCCATAAATGCATGAGAAGTCACTCGATTGTGACAAGTATTACAGGAATGGAACATGATGTGGATACTATTCTGTAACACTGTTACCGTAAGGATATGTGGGAGTTCTGAAATTCTGCAAGGTAACTAATATTTCACAGAGTAATATAACTGCTACGACACTGGAATGTCAAAAGAGTTACAGGAACGTAACATAAAGTGCAGTTTGTTCTGTCACGCTGTTACTCTCAGGATACGTAATAGTTCTGAAATTATGATATGCATCTGATATATTACATATCGATAGAATTGTTAGGTCAGTAGAATATCACATGGGTCATAGATATGGAACATAAAGGGAACTCTATTTTGTAACGCTGTTACTGTAAGGATACGTAACATTTCTGGAATTCTGCAATGAGACAAGTATATCACAGGGCGATATAACTGTTATGTCACTAAAATTTCGCACGTGTTACAGAAATAGAATTTTAAGCGTGCACTGTTCTGTAACAATTTTTGACAACTTTTGTGCCGACGGTCGGGCCTAGCATTTTTAAATTTGCACCTTAAAATGTTTTAAACCCACTTTTTTATAATATTTTGAAAATAAAAAAATAATGAATACATTCCTGTGAGCAGGATTAGAGAAAAAAATTTACATCATGATATTGTTAAATATTTGTTACGGCACTATTGAGGGGCTGAGTCGAATAAGGGCACATATTTATGTCCCTTTTTTCGATCCGGTCCATAAAGTAATAAAAAATGTTTTAAATTATTATAATTATGTGAGGGCGGTTTATCAAAACGCGCGTTCCGACATAATGTGCGCAGCCTTTTCGCGATCACGACGTGTCGATAATTCTGCACATCGTGCACGCACCATGTGGACTTCGTGCCGACATATCGTTATCTGGGATTATTCAACAAAAAGTAGCATAGGATACCAACTTGAGAAAAAAGTGGACATCTGTGGCAAAATTTTTAGATATTTTGAAAATAAACAATAATTCATTGTTCAAATAATCACATAATATTTTTGAAAAAATGCACCACTCTAAACAATAAATAAATTGTAAATTTTATTTAAAAAATACGATTTTTTTCATTGTTTTCGGGAAAAAATAATTTTTTAAGTAAGTTACATTTATGGAAACAATTAAAATTGTTTCACAAGTCATAGTGGCTATTCAAATTGTCCATTTTTAATTATTTAGATTTAAAAAATGGCATAAACTACTGAAAATTAACAATAATACCTAAATATGTAGTTTTTCTAATTTTTGGGAATATTTTGACTGTTGTGAAGGGAGATAAGTGTGGGTTTAAATAGAAGTTATTAGTATCCTTTAATTCCGTAGACACTCCTTTTAAATCCCTAAAAAAACTTTTCACGTTTTGATTAAACCCTTAAGGGTATGTGTTCAATTTTTCGAAAATCCTCAATTTCTCCATGTTAATTAAATGGGATTTGCAAGCGCCTGGTGATGCGTGTCAATATTTAAGTTTACAACAACAAAAAACATTATGGATTTTTTTTCTCTAGAAATGGAAACTGGGAGGGGGGACCACCCTTATATACATATTGTGTTTGCGTGATACAAACTGACCGTTTGATGCGAAATATATTCCACACTTATTTTTAAATAATTTATAAACGAATTATTATGGTATGTATAATTTTATTCTAACAATTTCCTGCCTGCATAATTCATATTCTACGATTGCCTGAATAACAGAAAAAACATATGCCTTAAGTTTTTGGAATAAAAAAATATCTTTTGTATTACAATGGTAAATCTGATTGTCAAACGATGTATGTACTAGTATAGGTATTTCTTCTTACGGAAAATATAATTTCCTCAATTCGAAAAAATAATTGCATGACAGATATTATCCATTCTTCTTAATTCCTATTTGATTTAATAATCGCAGAATATAATTATTTCTCAACACATACTTGCTATG
Organism: Belonocnema kinseyi; assembly: GCF_010883055.1. Classification (NCBI taxonomy): domain Eukaryota; kingdom Metazoa; phylum Arthropoda; class Insecta; order Hymenoptera; family Cynipidae; genus Belonocnema; species Belonocnema kinseyi. The sequence goes on along the minus strand of NC_046666.1, from coordinate 85,239,961 downwards.
ATGTGCAATATGAATGTACATAAGTACAATGCATAGGCAGATTTATTTTCATCGCGAAAGCCCTATTTCGAGGCAATACTTCGCAATCTCCCTCGGTCAACGCAGAGCCTAGAAAGTCGGGATAAAGTTCGAGCGCAGTTGGGGATAAGGAGCCCGAATCAGGCAGCCCCCAATGAGAGGCTCGACTGTATAAACCTCTTCTAGAATTTATAGAAAACGATCACAGAACAAATTCACATCGTTAAACTGTTACATATATGGTATGGAACTATTACAAAACATGATTACTCGGTAACCCTGTTCCTGAATTCTTCTAAACATATTTTTTGGCATACAAGGCTGTTCCACAATTGTTGGAGATCTCTGACAAAACAATGTTCTGTAACAGCATTACTGAACTGCTACATATATTTAGGGACGACATTACTGTCTCCTGGTTTAACCCAGAGGTTCTATTTTCAAGAATTATGCAACTTTTTTCGCATGCTAAAATGTCAGTACGCTGAATGAAAGCATGTTAGAATAAAGCACCTGATAAAGGAAAAACACAGGCCCCTTTATGTTGACAACTGGTTGATAAATGACACTATTATTTAGTGAATTATTATAGATTCACTAGTATTATAATTCAGCCAAGTTTAAATATGAATTAAAATTATTTTAGTTAAGAACACTTGATGTATTCTGTCAATATTGAATTGTTTCAATAATTTTACCCAGGTGGCGCGAGAAGACCAAAAATCATATTACAATTAGAAATAATAAGGCGAACATCTACTATATATTATACTTGGAAAATGATTCTGCGACTATACGAATTTTTGAGTTTAGTTCAAATTAGCCTTAGTTCAGATTTCCAAAACGGTCTTTCCCCATAAAAATTCATACCATATATAATGAATCCGATTTTAAATGAAAAGAGGAAGAAATATCTTCTAAAATGTTTTCAAAAAGTTTATATTTGACATAAATAAATTATTAACTTAATAGATGGCATTATTTATGGTATGTCAGTTAGTTTTTACTATTGCACTGAATAAGTCAGAATAAATAATGTACCATCTATCCACTCTGATTTATAGGTAAAGAATTACCGCATTAATCCAGATTTGCGCAGTTGGGAGAATACCATCTGTGCATGTGGATTTTTAAATAAAAAGTCTAATCGTATTCATTCAGACTTATAGTTGGGAAAAAACTATCTGTGCACGTGGGCTTTTAAATAGAGTCTCAACGAATTCGTTGAGAGATACACAGTCTAGCTAGTACTATCCATGCATGTGGACTTACACCCATAGAAATTTAGTTAAAAAATACGTTAAAACCGATATTACAGTTTAGTATAATCTTTTGCGATTTAGGGAAATCGGGTATGTATATTAAAAAGTAGTATAGTATTTATCAATAATCTATGCAAAATTCACTTCGGAAAATTAATATAAGTTCTACAAAACTTGTAAAAGAAAATGTGATACTTAAAATTCACTATATTCAATTTAAGCAGGACCATAATGTCAACTATTAGAAAGATTGGAATCTTTTTTTCACATTTTAAAAGAGAGGATTTTGAAATTTGCTAAAGACTATATTAAAAATTATGAGTCATTTGATACACATAACAATGTAGAATACACAGTCGCTGATGTAACTAACTTAACCTTTACTTATATACATAGTACGCAAACATATACATATAACACACGCATCGAACGCATATACGCTGTCAGAAGGGGTTTGAAGATTCCTTATATACTAAATTGTGACAATTTTTAGAATGTGAGAAACGGCACGGTGCTTAATAACTCGACATAGAAACATTCAAAATTAAAAGTAAAAACAGGCAAATATTCTGTTTTAATCATGTCAAAACTAGGATTGAATTAAATTCAAAAATATCTATAGGTTTTTCTTTTTTTTCACCCCGTTCCAACCTCACATTCGGCTTGGTAATACGAGTAACAGTGATGGGGCAAAAATTGTAGGTGCTCTGAACTTAATATAAATTTTTTATAAATGAAGAATATTATTATACAATTGCAAGGCCAACCATTTATAAGAAAAAAGAACTATAAATAAAATAATTCCTCATTTTTTTGCGAACAGAAGTCGTCTTTGAAATCCTTGACATCTTTTAAACCTTTTGAAATCTTTGTCAATTTGTTGAAATCTTTTAAAGTACTTAAAATCTTTGTGAAGTCCAAACAACCGACTTTCGAATGGAGGACATTCCCCTCCAACCAGTTTGTAAAGTTGCCAGAAAAAAATTCCCTCCAGGTTTGAGCCAAAACGGTTAGTATTAAGACGTATCGTAAAGGCCCTGAAAATCCCATAAGATTAACATGGGGAAATTTTGGATTTCGGAAAAATGGGTTTCAGATTTCTGGATTTAAACTTAGCTTGCTGAAGATATTAAAAATTTATTGGGGATTCTCTAATCTATCATTTCCATGAAATTACTTTAAATTTTTATGCACCC
>NC_046666.1:85235632-85237475 GCF_010883055.1 Belonocnema kinseyi | reverse complement strand
CCCCCCTTGTGGAGCTCCAAACATGCCCCAAAAAACTGAAATTGACATTTTTGCCCAAAATTTACACATAAATGCTCTGTTTTTCCCTTCTTCGCCATAGATTATTTTTTTTTGTCAATTGCAATGGTTTTAAATATTTCTCAACAAATTAACAATTGTTTGAACAATTTATTTTTGTTTAAATAATTTTTTTGCACTTACTTATTGAAAGGTAGATTTTTCATGTTTGATTGGACAATTGGTCATTTTTAGGAATTATGATCTTTGTTTCAAGCATTTAGTATTCGTTTAAACAATTTATTATTATATAATTGCAACTTTTTCTTAAAAAGAGGTATAAAACTCTAGTTTTCTGAAAACTTTAGTTAGCTTTGCTGCTTATTATTAAATATGTACGTCATTTAGATACTAGTGACTTATTTTGTAATAAATTCTTATTTGTTTAAATAAATTTTGTTTCTTTAAACAATTTTTTTCGAAACTAAATGTTTGAAATTTCTGTTTTTCTGCAATTATTGTGGTAATTTGTTATTGTAAAGAGCAAATTTTTTTGTCTAAACCATTATCGTATTGTTTAATAAATTTATTCAACATTAATGTAACATGTTATTGGAAATTGTGATTCAAAAATCTGATTTTGGTCTCAATTCAATTAAGTATATCGCTTATTGTTAAATATTTAAACGTTAAGCAAATGCTTTAAATAACTAATATTTGTTCATAAAATGTTTTACATTGGTCGATCTGAAATTATTTTTATAATTTTTTTCATTTAAATCAACCTCGTAGACAAACTCGTTTGTCCTCTGAAAGCTCAAAGTAAGATTTTTTTGTTTATGTTGATCCCGCAGATTAGCTGTTAGTATTCTCGAAGGAATGAAAAATATTTGTATTTTTTGAACGTCACTGAAAATTAAAAAAAAAATTTTGCTCTTTACAATAACAAATTACCACAATAATTGCAGAAAAACAGAAATTTCAAACATTTAATTTCGAAAAAAATTGTTTAAATAAACAAAATTTATTTAAACAAACAGGGATTTATTACAAAATAAGGTACTAGTATCCAAATGACGCAGATATTTAATAATAAGCAGCAAAGCTAACTAATTTTTTTTAAACTAGAGTTTTATACCTATTTTCAAGAAAAAATCACAATAAAATAATAATTAATTGTTTTAACAAATACTAAATGCTTGAAATGAACATAATTATTCCTGAAAATGTCCAATTGTCCAATCAAACATAAAAAATCTACCTTTCAATAAGTAAGTGCAAAAAAATATTTAAACAAAAATAAATTGTTTAGACAATTGTTAATTAGTTGAAAAATACTTAAAAACATTCTACTTGATAAACAAAGATAATCCATGACAAAAAAGATAAAAACAGAGCATTTATTTGTAAATTTCGGGCAAAAATGTCAATTTCAGCTTTTTGGGGCATTTTTGGGGCTCCACAAGGGGGGGGGGGGCATCCAAATATTTAGTAATTTAATAGAAATGATTGATTAGAGGCACCTTAACAAATTTGTAATATCTCCCTCAAGCTAAGTTTATATCCAGAAACCTGAATTCCATTGTTCCGAAACCAAAATTTCCCCATTTTAATCTTATGGGATTTTCGAGGCCTTTGCGGCATGTCTTCATATTAACCAATTTGGCTCAAACTTAAATGCATGTGACACAGCTAAATACCTATATTACCTACCTCACTTTTTCCGTTCACTGAATGTTTTTTCGAACCTAAGAACTTTTTTTGTAAATAAAATATCGAGCTGAAACTTTGGAAGATTTATTAGGGTACAATAAAGTACGTTTAGGTACTGCAATTTGGTAGGAAC
>NC_046666.1:85218922-85235532 GCF_010883055.1 Belonocnema kinseyi | reverse complement strand
CTCTAGAGCTTCGTCTAGTGGCCGCCAGGTTTCGTATTTTCGTGTACAACGTTACCGGCTGATGCCGTTGGAATTGATTGTTGAAATATATTTTTTTACATGTTTTATTATTAGGCTTTGTACTTAAACGTAGTTTTCTTTCGGCTGTTGCATTTCTCAAAGTTTGAGACCGATATTTTATGTATAAAAAAAGTTCGAACGTTCAAAAAATGTTGAGGTTCAGAAAAAATATGAAATAATTTTCAGTGAAGTTCCTACCAAATTGCAGTACCTAAACGTACTTTATTGTACCCTAATAAATCTTCCAAAGTTTCAGCTCGATATTTTATTTACAAAAAAAGTTCTTAGGTTCAAAAAAACATTGAGTGAACCGAAAAAGTGAGGTCGGTAATATAGGTATTTAGCTGTGTCACATGCCCTTAAAGGGATTTTTTTCCGGCAACCTCACAAAATGGGGGAAGGGGTGGCATGCCCTCTAATCCAAAAAATGAATGATTTTGGACCACCCCAATGTACGCGCATCTTTTAAATCGTCCAAATCTATAAAATCTTTGTAAAACGTTCATAAATCTTTGTAGAACGTGCAAAAATCCTTTTAAATATTTTAAAATCTTTAAAATATATTTAAACCTTCTAGAATCTTTAGTAATGCTTTGTAATCTGATGCTCAATACCTGATTGGTAAAAAGCTTGAAATTTTCAACTAATAATTTCTATAATTTGTAAGTTGAATATCACAAAAAATGTATACTTTAGCCAATTAATATCACTCTTTCCTTAAAAAGAAAACACTGGAAAACACGTGTCCATACATGAATCTTGACCAGTTTAGCGGGAAACACGAAGTTCTCCGATTCACATCGTGAGCGCTCGGCTATGAGGTACAATCGGCGGATTCAGCTAACCTCAGGAGACTATCGGAGCGATTCGGACTTTTTCATATAGTGTTTTGCAATTTTCTCAACTGAAGATTACAATTTCTGTTAGCTTCTATCACAGAAAATAAAAATATCTCTTATCACCTTTCACTTTCTCTTTGACTATATTAATTTGTAGACTATTTATATTAACTTTTGTATCTCAATCTATCAATTCCTATAATAGCTTTTATACTATTTGAATATGTCATTATCAATTTTTCTTATTCTGCGCATTAATACATAATATATCAATATTTGCTGTTGAATATACCAATTCTTGTACTAATCATATTAAGTTTTCATATTCTAATTGTAAAGTTTCGTAATTACGTTAACAATAATTTTAATATTTACACGATTTCCCTAAATCGTAATCAGCTATATCAATTATGAATATTAAAATATCAAGTATTATTATAAAATTTTTTCAGTGTAGGCAAAGAATGATTATATTAAACGAGACGTGCACATTTGGGAAAATACCATCTGTGTACATAAACTTTCAAATGAGAAGTTTAATTATATTGATTAAGACGTGCACAGTTAGGACAGTACCATCTGTATACGTGGACTTTTAAATAAAAAGTCTAATAGTGTTAACTGAGACGTACACAATCATGTGACTTATTGAGTGAGACGTGTGCAGTTGGGAGGGTACCGCCAGTGCATTTAGACTTTGAAGTAGAAAATAATCGTATTAATCGAGACATGCATAGTTGGGAGGGTACCATATAGGCATGTGGAATTTTAAGTGGAAAATTAATATAATAAAATATAATATTATTAAATATAAAATTAGAAAATAAAATAAAATTATTATTGAATCATAAAAATTATTAAAAGTTAAATAGAATGTTGTAATAAGAACTAATATAAAATTAATATTGATATTAATAATTATATTATTAATTAAATTAACTAATACTAATATTATTATTATTATTAATATTAAAATATTCATCGACATGTACACAGTTAGGTGGCTATTATCTGTAAACGTGAACTTTGAAGTTGAAAATCTGATCGCAGTAATTGAGATGTGCATACTTGAGCGTTATATATTAAATTACGAAACGAGAATGATAAAATACATAGGAGAACGTGGGAAAAACAAGACGATTTTGCTTTACGATTATTTTTCTCGTACTAAAATACTTTTTTCTGAATTAAAGACTATTGGTTCCTTAAGCAACTAATAATATACTAAAAAAATTCGCATTGCAAAAATTCCGTGTTCTAGTCTTTGTATTGTTTTCTGAAAAAATCTTTTTCGTCCCGTTTTGCTTTCTTAAAGTAAAAATAAAATATATAATGAACAAATTAATTAAAAATACTAAAAAAATAAGTAATACCGTTTTTCTTTTCAAATTGTGTTTTAACGCATTAGTGGACTTGTGTAATGAACATGAATTGATATTTTTACCAAAAACAATCGTTACCGACCTATAGGTAGGATTAAAAAAAGCTTGTCGAGTTGCATTGTTTTTCACTACACTTCTTTGTTGTCGATTTCATTTGTGGAAATCATAGTGGAGAAAAAATACAGAATGTGGGACTCTCCGGTGACTACAAGGATCAATATAATACAGGAAACAGGCTGAAGTTATGTTTTGGGCTACCATGGTTAAAATCAGATCACGCTGTGGCGTTTAATAATGAACTAGTGGAAGAAAAGCCGGCCAAAAGATCGAAACCATTAACTCAATTTATGACTTATTTATGTACTAATTACGTCATTTAAAATTCAAAGTATCCAACTGCAAGGTGGGCTTCATCATTATCAATTCTTAATCTAACAACTAACGCCTATGAACCATTCCACTCACATTTCAACTTTCCAAGCGTACACCTAAATATTTTCTCTTTTACTCACGAATTACTACCTTACCAGAAGGAAATATTGATAAAAATTAATAGTTGGACCGAAACACCCCACACAAAAAATTCGCATACCAGGAGCAGGCATGAATTTCTCGCTGCGCAGCTGGAAAAATATTTGACAGGCAACCTGAAGTCTTATAGCATCGTTGCTAGAGTGAGCACTCACTATGCGCCTCAAGCTTGATATTTCGTTTTTGGTTTGTTTCTGTACTTTAGTATTGCACGTAATAATACGATGACAGAATCACATTGTGTATATTTGTGAACACAGTATGTGGACGAGCATGTTTCGTGTAAGATATAATAAATGTGTTCATATTCAATTTTTCGTTTCGTTCGTTTCCTTGGGCTCAGCTTACTACTTTCTACTTACTCTAGTACAGGTAATTTTCAGGATGAGTTCAGTTTTCTAGTTACAAGAAGGAACATGATGAAGACTTCGACCCAGTTTACCATTACCCGAGCAGGCTAGTCCCCAGTTTACCATCGCCCCAAAATTTTACAAAAACTAATTATTTTATGATAAAAATTATGACTTATTTCTTGGTGGTTGAAAAGCGCTTGTTCTCGTTTTGCATCATACTTGTTTATATAGAATCAAACAAATATTAATGTAAAAATATGTCACTAGGGGCGCCTTTTATTGTGTAAAAAGCAGTATATATATTATCGATGTCATCAGATCACCGATTACCTCAGTGATTAATGCCAAACTTTACTTTATAATACTGAACACATAATATATTGGTCGGCACTATCAAATAGAAAAGAAAATTTATCATAAAAAATACTTAGATACGTCTCAAAATACCATACAATTCATAGCGTCTATAGCTTTAAAGTGCCAAAATTAACTTTATTGTTAAAAAAATTATTATATTTACTAATTATTATATAAACTATCATAGTTAGATTATGAATTTACTATGTAACCTATTATTTTTACCTTAGATTTCATAAACCATTTCTACTCGCGCCCGTCCGTGCATTTTCTCATACAATCTCTTATGTTTCCATGGCTTTTTATGTCTCTTCGAAGTAGGGTCTCATTTACAAATTCTTACCATTCTTTCGGCGGTATGCATCTGAGTGCCCTGCGATTTACTTTACCTTGATCAATTTGTTTCATTATTCGAACATCTTTTATTCTCTCGACATGCCCAAACCATCTTAGAACATTTATATCACATATACCATCTAGTATCTGCTCCACGCTACATTTTTTCACGTCTAAGAAACTAGCACCGCATTTTTTTTAAATTAAAATGAAAACTATCCTACAATTAAGGGCTCATTTAGGGCTTTCAAGGGCCTTCGGTCTTAAATTTTTGGCTCTACAATTTTTTATAAAAAACGTGTTGTGGCGCCTACTTCATATGAAGCTAGCACCGCCACGCCGTCATTTTAGTTTTTTTTAACGATGCGCGATCTGGTTTCACCCGTGAAGCTGGCATCCCCACACCTATAACTCCGAAACCAGTGCGGCAATCAATTCCGGAAGCATACCAAAAATTAAAGGCTCATTTAGGGCTGAAAAGAACCCTGGGGTCAAAATTTTGAGCTCTGCAATTTTTTATAAAAAAAAGGTGTTGCGGGCTGACTTCACATGAGGCTAGCACCACCACTCTTGTAACATCCACACTATTTATTTAATCTAATCAAATTTTCTATAGAAATAAGTACTCATTTAGGGCTGAAAATCCCCACTAGACCTGACCCCACAAACCTTTTAGTCTTTGTTTAAACAATGCCTCTTCTGGTTTCACATGTGAAGCTCGCACCGTCACACGTATAACTCCGAAAAAAGAGTTTCAATCAATTCCAAAATTATACAAAAATTAAGGGCTTATCATGGGTTGAAAAGAATACTAGGTCCCAAATTTTGAGCTATTAAATTTTTTACATAAAATGCATTGCACGCTGACTTCGCATAAAGCTGGCTACGTCATACCTTTAGCTTCAAAACAATTGATTTAATCCGATAGTTATAGGCTTTTTCAGAATGTAAGGGCACCTTTAGTGGTCCGAAAAGGTGACAAAGTATCTTATTATCAAAGTAAACTTTTCAGTTCTGAGAATATAGTCCCAATATGCTCTTCTTACATTTTTTCATGGTGTATGTGATCCTTACAGAAAAATGCAAATTTGATCGCAATATGTATATTCTGATTTTACATTTTAATAATATACTAATAATATACTTTTTTTAATACAGCTGATTACGCTTTATTGTTGAGTTCGGAATGCACAATGCACCAATTTATAGTTTATAACTCATATATAATTTGTTAGTAACAATTATTGTATTCTTATAAACCATAGTGAGCGGTTTTTTGAATATTTTTTATATTTATCATGCAGATTTAGTTTCTAATCAAATTTCGAATAAAATTCAGAGTAAAAAATAATATTCATTTTTTTTAGTCATTAACAAGTATCATTTAAGAAAACTCTCAGAAAGAACAATTTGACCAAGTATGACGAACTTTTTTCAAAATTGCTTTGCTTGACTTTTCAGTAATAGTTTGGCGAAGTAAACACATATTTTATGGTCTATGTGATTATATAAATAAATTGCATAATAAATAATTCATCCTTTTAGAAATTTTGAACCGTTTTTTGCATTCTTTAACAAGTGATTTGCTTGACTACCCAATGACATTTTGATGAGTTCAATGTAATAATAAACGTGATTCTCAACACAAATTGTGTAACTAATTTGCAGTCTTGACAATTTTTAAATGCTTGAAATTGCTAAATGAAACCAATTACTGGGGTTCTACTTTTTCTCCAAAAACAGTGTATTTTTGTATCCAAAGACTTGAACATATTATTTTCTGAGTAGATGTTATGATTATGTATTATAAGAAGAAAGTATGGATGCAAAAATAGTGCAAATAGAAAGAATATCATCCACGAACTCAGACAGTAGGATCACCCTCAGTAATTGGTTTCGGAACATGTTTTTTTAGCTCATAAAAGTTTCTTAGTTTATAAATTTGTCCTTAGAATTTGATTATAATAATTGGGGGTATGTAGAAAGCTCAAAACTGCTAGTCTAGCCCGAGCTAAATCAAAGGTTTATTACTCAAAAAGGCTTTAAAAAAATGCATTAAATTTACAGATTTTTATGAAAGTCCGGAGACGTTTTTCGATACAATTGTTATTAAAAAATTATTTATCGTTAATAATCTGTTAGTTCATGTTTTGAGATTTTCTCTATTCATTAAAATTTAATGTTAGCTTTAGTTAGAAGAAAAATCTTTGAAACCCCTCATCCATACACTTCTATTTTCTAGTCTTATCGACATATTTTTATTTTCTAATAGTGGTTACTCTTGCCATAGAACTTTCCATTTTCAGAGGCAAGAAGAATACATGAATACAATACCCATGCATGCATACGTACGTAACACAGGGCCACAAGATGAAATTGATGTGGAGCATCTTTCAGCCTAGATTACCTTTATGTTTTTGGGGTCGCTGATCACGATCCCGTTGTCCATATGACCCCATCGCGGCTAGATCAAGGTCAAATAAAGGCCAAACACCTTAATTCGATTGATGCAATTTTGTTGACCCCGCATTCTGAATGAGAGGAAAATTTTGCGTCCGAATACGTATAGATCTGTTTGTCGAACCGACCTGTGATGGTCGTTTGGAGGCCATCTAGAGGTCAAATCCTTCTTTTGATCTCTCATCTGATGTGTTAGCTATGAACGGGTCTCGAACTAGTGGACCTTTATGTTTTTGGGGTAATGGGCCTATCATTTTACGAAATAACATTCAACTTTTCAGAATTTTCATCATAAGGAATGACCTTAGATTCGACCAACACGGTCATTCTCCAGGTCAAACAGAGGCCAAGATTTATCACTTGCATATCATGCTATAAGAAGGGACATCGTGAATTGATATTTTTTTTTGCCTTCTCCCAGGACACCTCCACGTGGTGATTGGTGGACAATGGGTTACCAAAGAAGTTCCTGGGTGAAGGCGTTGAAGCCATCATGGGAGGTACAAGAAAAAGTAGCCTTACGATACAGGGACACGTAAACCCAGTATCGACGATTGGTCAGGGTGAACGAGTGGGCCTGCAATCGTCATCATGCGACCACAGATCTAATTTGGTGGAAAACTTGGCCCTTTTAGAGTCTAATGCTACAGGTACATCAACAAACCTATGTTATCATCGATTAAACAACTTTTGCGTTGTTTGTGGTAAATATGCCATCACGAATCAGGGGAGGAAATTTACAGATATATTGAAAGCACATTACAAAAATTTTTTCAATATAGATGCCAGTGGAATGGACAATTTTTGGACTCCAAAAATATTATGCGCCACTTGCTCGTTGCAAATCACGGAAAAGAAGAAACTGATATTTGTTTCTCCTAAGATCTGGCATGAGCTAAAAGATCATGACACTGATTGCTATTTCTGCCTTGACTAATACATCTGGTACAATAGGAAGAATAATCCTACAATATTATATGCATCTATCCAATCTGTGACTTACGCTGTTTTAATGGACATTGAACAGGTTGACTTGTGACTTGGTTCAAGACGCAGGACTTTCGAAAGAAATTTCCGAACTCGTAGCTTCTAGATTAAAAGAGAAGAATTTTTTAGCTCCAGGTACTCGAGTGAGTTTTTATCGTGATCGACATCGCCTATTCCGGAAATTTTTCTCTAAAGCAAAGGGTTTGGTTTATTGCAATGATGGTGAAGGGCTGATAAATGAGTATAAAAGTGTTCAATACGTAGCTAGTAACTGGCGAATATTTATTGATTCATCAGTGAGGAGTTTGAAAGCTGTCTTACTTCACAATGGAAATATATATGCCCCTATACCGGTCGTTCACTCAGTGATCTTGAAAGAGCAATACAATACTCTCCATTTTCTACTCGAAAAATTGAAGTATGATAGTCACAAGTAGCATACTACAAGGGAGTCACAAGTGTCACAGTGTCAAGTGTCAAACGTGGCATACTACAAGGGATTCTCATTCCTAGTCATAAAGTCATTCTTGCACCATTTCATATCAAACTCGGCTTATTTAAACAGTTTATCAAAGCAATGAGGGTATCGGAGAGCGATGATTCTATGTATATATTTGAGAAATTTCCCTGTATTTCTGAAATGAAAATCAATGAAGGTGTTTTCGATGGCTCCCAAATAAGGGAACTAATGAATGATGATGAATTTGAAATGAGAATAACAACTAATGCGAGAGCAGTTTGGAATAGTTTCAAAGAAATTCAAAAAAAAATCTTGGGAAATAACAAAGACCCTGATTACAAGATCGTTGCCGACAGACTGTTGGAAAACTACCGAAAGATGGGATGTTTAATGAATTTAAAGATCCATTCCCACATTGATTACTTCCCGGAAAATCTGGGGGACTTCAGTGAGGAGCAGAGTGAGAGATTTCACGAAAACTTGAAAGACTTTGAGAGAAGATATCAAGGTTTTTGGGATATGAACATGATGTCAGACTACCGTTGGTCTTTTCAAAGAAACACATTAAATGTACACAAAAGAAAATCCCTCCGTAGATCTTTTGCGAACAAAAGAACACGTCGTACATAAATTTTCAATTTGCATTATGTACAAATCTACTATGCGATTCCATCAAAAGAATCCATTCTTCCAACCTAAATAATCTTGCCGTATAACATCTGAACTCAATTTTTGAATTAAAACTGCTTCAACACCCGCAATTTTTTCCATAACGCCAAAAACCCTTGAGAAATGAGCGGAATCAGCACAGATACTCACACACAAAGAGGCCCACGTAAGCTCACACAGCTATACACGCAGGCAAATACAGCACATACATATACAAATAAATATGGATAGGCACACACAGTCAAACACAGCACCGACATAAATGCCCAGTTATACACGAGTCTACACACAGTACCCATATAAACGAAAACACACACACAAACAGAATGAGGGGTGTCATAAAAATTATATTGCCCGAATAACGGAGTTTGACCTTCATTTGACCTTGATCTAGACGTTATGGGGTCATATGGACACCCGGATCGTGATCAGCGACTCCAAAAACGTAAAGATCGACTACTTTGAGAGCCGTTCCTAGCTAACACATCAGCTGAGAGATCAAAAGAAGGATTTGATCTCTAGATGACCTCCAAACGACCATCAGAGGTCGGTTCGCAAACAGATCAAGACGTATTCGGACGCAAAATTTTCCTCTCTTTCAGAATGCGGGGTCAACAAAATTGCATCAATCGAATTAAGGTGTTCGACCTTCATTTGAAATTGACTTAGACATGGTGGGGTCATATAAACACCGGGATCATGATCAGCAACGCCAAAACCATAAAGGTCATGTAGGCTGAAAAATGCTCCACCTCAATTTCATCTTGTGGCCCTGTGTAATACATGCATAGATACACAAAGAAGTCCAAAACCTTTTCAAGGAAAATGTATGATCAGATATGATTAAGAGGTCTACTCCTTCAGTTTTGTCTGTTTTATCGTTTACATTTCCACAACGTCTTTCAAATTCATACATTCCATTTTTATATACATAGAATTACTATCATTGTCCATGATTCTAAGAGATTTTTGAACTTATTTTTCAGAAAAAAGAAGAATTTTATGTTACTTGTGACACATATTTTTATATGAATTTTAAATAATATCTGCAATTTATAACACACAGATACTAAATTTAAAAAGTGAATTATCATAGAAAAATGCAAAAAAAAGTTAGCAAAACTGATTTTTTTCCTTAAAAAGGAGCTTGCAAGTTTTAATTACACTATTTACAATGATAGGAATGGAGAAGGCGAGAACTCTATATGTATAAACATTTCACAAACATACATTTTTAATTAATTGAGAAAATGTAAGCAACATAAAATCAAGAAAAATAACAAAATTCAACCCACCTCAAAATTTCTGTTGTTCGCCGGAGTTCACGAAGTTAAAAATTTTTTAAAAATACATTGAAGAATAGGGTTCATGTTTCATAAAATGGCCTAAAACGCATGGAAAGCAAAAAGTCACACGAAAATTAACGACTTTGAATGATTTATTTAAATATTATTTTATTTATTTCTCCATTAACAGTTGTGATTTGGCACACTTTCTGAAGGCATAAAAAGAAAGAACGAGTTCGTAAAGCACCTATTTTGGATGAAAATTCAAAAAGTGAGCGCATTTTGAAAATGCTTGAAACTATATTATTTTAAGATTAAAAAATTCTATGAACGGCTATTCATGGTACTCAGAAAGTCAAACAATTTATCCTAATGACTTTTTTCTATAAAAAGAAAATTATCAGAGTGAGAGAATTTTTAAGATTCCTCCATACAAAAACTAAAATGAACATTTAGGGAGAGTTCTGATGGGATTTGTGGACTTCTTAATGAGAGCTCTACAAAAAAGTGTTATAAAACTTTTCCATCAAGTCGAAATGCGAAGAACTAAAATTTAAAATGTTTGAGATTTCTAAGAGTTCTGATTGGAGTTCTGAGTTGTTTATAATAGTTTCACAAAAAAGAGTTACAAAACTTTTCAATAAAGTCAAAACTCGAAGAACTACGGTACTTTTAGGAAATACAAAATTAAAAAATTTAAACATTTTTAAGAGTTCAGGTATTGACGTTAATGGTGACATTGAAAAATTCAAAACATATTATGTAACATGTTATTAAATTAAGACAGCCGCATACAACAGCATTTCAATTTATACTTGTCACGAGTACAATCAAGTATCTTTATTTTTAATTAACAGTCAAAATTCCTTCAACACAATGAGTATTTGATTTTTGGACGCAAAAGCCCCATTTCCAGCAAGAATGCTCGTTGCCTATACACAGTTCTATAATACAAATCTCCATGCAATAGTCTGGGCTGCGTCTAGTCGTTCCAAAAATGCGGAAGCTTTTAAAAAATATTTGACTATTCATTCGGAATTTCGGGACGAAGAGACACTTCGTATTTTGCCACAATAACTTTTCATTCAAATAGTTGAAGGAATGGTGGTAAATTTCGAATTATTTTTAAACATAGTAAATTTAAACTCCAAGCCTTCAAATTAGAGTAATTTATCGACAATCTGCAAATGTATGGAAATAAGTGCAAAGGGACGATAAAGTACAATGGATACGAATCCTAAAATCTCAGGCATACCCCGCCCACTCATCCGAGGTGGTATGTACTTACTATACCTTTCTACTCATTCGTACATTGCCTTTAAGTTTACGATTCAGTTTATTACTATTTTGTATTTTGTTAAGATCCTAATTTGCTCTAAAATTGAAAGTTTCCTAATATTTAGGACCCCCCCCCCCTCCAATGAGGGGTGATGGTCAGCAGATGCCTCCAAACCTGTTCAACGGGAGTCCTTTGTCCCCAAAAAGGACTAAAATGCTGAATATCACACTTTTTAAATTTAGCACTTTGTAATTTATAAATATAATATTCGAAATATGCGAATTGTAGCAATTCCAATGATGTGTTATTTGACATAAAAAGTTGAAAATTGAGGAATAAATTTTCAAGTATATCTTGCTCAAATCCACTGCAGTAGACTTAATAAATTTTTGCAATATTTTACTTGACTTGGGAAGTCCCAGGCGCGGAAATTGGGCATCATTTGAAAAATGATTAACTCAGTAAATTTGCTTTATTTCTTAAACAATCGCATTTATGCCAATTATCCTCAAATTATTGCACTTTCAATCCAAAAAAATGAAGAGTCTCCTTACTATCTTAATTTGGAAACTCATCAACAAGCGTCATCAATTTCTTCTATTCCTTAACTAATTCATTTTTTAAATTTAGTTAAGAATGCTATTTTAACACACACACACACAAACAGAATATAAAGGAATAAAGGATTATCAGGAAGTAATGCTCAAAGGTGTCCTTTTTCAGATCTGAATTTATAAATTTTTAACGGGGACCAAAATAGAAAATTAACGCTTCTTGCTGTTTTACTATAGGCCTGTCTGTTTTCTTTTTTATTAATTTAAGCGTTAACTGAAGCAGACTGGTTTTTAAACAAACAAAAAATAGTTGAAAATGGTTGAAAAAATGCTATGTTTATCCTGAATATTTCACGAGAACTTGAAAATCTTTAGAACAATTAACAATATTATAAGTGAATTATAAGAAATCGAGAGAATTCTGCAGAATTTCAATGCACTTAAAGGAATTTAAATTGTAGGTACTTTTAGGTCAAAACTATGTATCATTAAAATACGTTTTTTCTCATATTTGTAGAAGAAAAATAATCTGCCTGCTTCGTGGGACATTCTCATCGCGCGCTGCGCGCGCGACTCGTTTCGCTCGAAAATTTGAGCACGCCTGGGGCGCGCGATTTTTGGTACTCACGCTTCGCGCCCCATACTATATTTATCACGCGCTTCGCCCTCGATAATATGTATACCTCGCGCTACACGCTCGATCTTTGTGCACAGACTTTTTAAAACTAAAGGTAAAATCATCGACAACATCAATTCGGTGATTGAGAATTATCTTTTGTTAAAGCTCCTTCGGCCTTAACGAGCATATTCTCATCACGTATCTCGTTCTTCGCACTCGAGTTTATCTCTGAAATTCTTAATCACTCCCATAAAGGCATATTATTATAATTCATAACTTGCATTGGTTATAAAACAGATG
This sequence comes from Belonocnema kinseyi, assembly GCF_010883055.1. Classification (NCBI taxonomy): domain Eukaryota; kingdom Metazoa; phylum Arthropoda; class Insecta; order Hymenoptera; family Cynipidae; genus Belonocnema; species Belonocnema kinseyi. The sequence goes on along the minus strand of NC_046666.1, from coordinate 85,223,060 downwards.
TGCTTTTATTTTCAAGTTAAAAAAATGCGCCTTCTTAAAAAAAATTGGTTATTAAACATTTGATTGCAACTTTTGTCGCTTTTACATAAAATGAATTTGCTAATTTCGAATGTTATTTTTATTATTTAAGCATCACAATCGAAAATTAACATTTTACTTTTCAAGTACTATGAACAAGTGTACAGAGAATTTTTGAATCGTGGAAAAACGTGGTCCCAAAAATTTTCAAAAGGCGCTCACTTTTGGAATTTTTATCCAAAATGTCTGCCTAACGAACTTAGCACTAAGATTAGGACACTGAAAGAGTGTACCAAAGACCAATTTAATAGATTAATTTTGTCAAAAGTTATCGTGCTAAAAGACACACATAAAAACAGACAAGCAGAGAGACACATTCGATAATACCTGTTTTCGAATTCAAGGGGTCTCAAAACGTGGATCTTTTGACAAAAACTGGGGGAGGGGGTTAAATTTTACATAAATCTAATACCGTCTCTGACGAGAATGTAATACATTGTAACGCATTAAATATCCAATGTATTTATAAGTACTAACAAAAAGGGATGACATCATTTTGATGATTAAATACGATTACACTTTACATAGAGTACCAATAATATTTCTATATAGTTAAAATTACCTTGTTAGAATTGACATATGTAAAAATTGTAAATTTTGGAAATAGAATGTTGCCCTTGAATTTTCTTTCTATTAAAATTTATAATGATTATTGAAAATTGAAATTAACGATTAATTGAACTAAAATATAAAAATTAATATTTCTTTTCAAAGCTATAGAAAATAATACATTTTGTTTCTTTCTTAGGCATTTATAATTATTAATTATGTTATAAAATATATCTGTTGTTACAAGTAATTTTGAATATTTGTAACACTTTATATTATGAAGAACAGATTTTATAAAATAAATGAACATTGATAATGTTGTAGACTATAAAAGTGTCTTTGTGAACAATATATCTTTAAGGGGGCGACCCATGTAACACCTCAAAAATAAGGGTATATTTTGGGATTTTTTTGGGGATGAAAAATATAACGAATCTTTTCAAAACTTTTATGGTTTATTAAGGTACTTTTGAACTAAGAAATAAATTTTTTCCAGCCATAAATATCGATAATATTTTTAATCAGAAGGGCAGACGTTGGACATGTTCAGAAGGGAGATGTAGAAAATTGACCGCATTCTAGTTTCTCATAGATTTGTCTAAAACGAAAAAACAAAATTTTCTTGAAGTTTATATTCATAGCTTTAGTGTAAACAAGAAAAAATTAATCATTTTTCACAAACTGGCGTCCAAAATGGCACCTGAGACTCTGAAACTTTTACAGCATGTTTTTAGGATAAGAAGCTTCTATTTAAGCAAAAAAATCGATTCTTTGAAGCCATTACATAGGTCGCCCCCCTTAAAAACGAATGTTATGAATTGAAACTGTTTCCTAAATTGTTGATAACAACTTTAATAACTTCTCTTATAAATATTATTGAAAATTAGCGTTACAAATAATTTTCAAGAGATAACAACAGATTAATTGCATATTTTCTCGCATTATTTCTTTAAATTAAAAAAAAATTTGTTCAAATTATTTGTCAATTATTTGCAATGTAAACAAAGAAGATTGCGTTATTTAAAAACAAATGTAATTCATTTTAAAAAAGTTAAATTTTCATATTATATAACTCATTGTGATGCAAAATTTTCAACCTTTGGAATATAAAATTATTCATAAGAAAGTAGTTTCAATTTTAGAAGATTTTTTTGAAGTTACGAACTGCTCACGAGAAAAACAGGTCTCTGATAATCCGCAAAGCAGACAGTTGGAGGTCTTATTTAAATTATGTATAAAAATGGCATAAAATAGTTGATACTGTATTTTTTCTACAATTTTTTAAAATTATTCTAAAATTGTAAAAACATATCAAGTAACAAATTCAAATGATCAAGTATCATTTTGTTAATTACACTCCAAAAAGAGTGGTTGAAAATGGCAAGTCGGTTTATAAAAGTTTTACTATGATTTGTGCGTCAATTTTACAAGTTTATTGTGAACTTGCAGCGACAAACAGTGGAAATTTACAATATTTGTATCAATTTTACCGTAAAAGTGTAATATTAACAAAGGAATCAGTGGACATAACAATACCAGTGATTAATGTGGTAAGTTTGAACCATACTATAACCGATATAATCATGCACTTTTACCAGGCTTTTTTAAAATCACAAAATTTACTGTAATTTAATTCACATGGAAAGCGTAAAAATGCAGAACGATAGAAATTTTACCAGAAATTTGTAATTCCACTGCAGGGTAAATTTAATTGCAGGGCTGGTTTCAATCGAAAACACAACAACGCGTTCGCGTGTTTTATGTATGAAATGTAATATATTTTCAGAATTGTATCGGTTCCGTCTATATGAAATTGGGATAAATTCATATTGCCATATGTGTACATGTTCTGATACGTGGTTTTATATTTTATGATGCGCAGCCTTCTAAACTTTATCCCCTATAACTCAGCCCGTAGGCTAATGCTGATACTTGGTATATGAGTTTAGTAGAAAAAGTTCCTCCTTGAGTGTAGTCTCGAAAAATGAAAATTTCAAGAAATCCGCGATAGTCAGTGTTCCCATAAAACAACATCATTTTATTATGATGACAATGTAATAGTTCAGTATTTTTCGTGCGATCAAGAGATGAACTTTCGATTTTTTTTTAATTCTAAAACCTGTTATGATGACCTTGTAAGTTTTTCAAAAAGTAACATTTTCCTTTTATTTCCTTTTTTATATCGTGCGTTGATTGGTTTAGAATTTTCATTTTGTATTTTGAAAAAGCCATTACTTTGATAATTCTTTTGTTATCAAAAAAATCCATCAAGATAAATTGTTAACATTTTCGTATGTTATAAATAGCCGTACATGGAATTTAAAAATCTTTGGCCCCTAAACCTGAGTGCCATAGCCCAATTCGATTCAATTAGTCGGTCCAAAGACATCCAGTATAAATACGACAACGACAGACAGATACCAACCTGTAAACTTTTTGTTCCTTCTGAGGAAATCTCAAAACGTCGATATTTGATGGAATCCGCGAAAGTAATTTTTCGTATGAAACCAATACATTCTCATCATGATGTGAATGTAAAAAGCGCGTGCCCTATCAAAGAAATGTGAAAATCAAATTTTTAGATATTATTTAGGAAAACCATTTTTTTTATTACACATTTTACTGTACCGAGTACCGTCTTCCATACATTTAGTTTGTTTATTTTTTCGTAACTTGTGACGAAAAGTGATTCATTATGAATTTGTAGTTTTTTCCAGTGCGTGTAATTTGAGCTTTTTTATTTCCTCGTATCTTGCATAGTTTAACCAAAAAATGGAATTTGTGGATTTTTTATTTTGTTTGGTAGGATCAAAGTTGGAATGTTCAACTTTTCGACCAAATTAAAAAATTTGTTATCATAATCTTGTAGGGCCTTCAAAAAGCAAAGTTTTTCTTCTTTTAACTTTTTTTATATCATGTGTTGTTTGGCTTAAAATGTTCATTTTAGTCTGTTTCTTTTGATGTATTTTGAAAATGCCCTGACTGATGATTTTCTATTTATAGAAAAAAATTATACAGATAAATTGTTTGAGTTTTTGAGTACTATGAACAACCGTACATAGAATTTTCAAATCTTGAAAAAATGTGGTTTTAAAAATTTTTGGTACGATCAAATTTGGAATTATCAACTTTTCGACCAAATTAAAAGAATTGTTATCATGAACTTGTAGGGATTTCGAAAAGCAACGTTTTTCCTTTCTTGACTTTTTTTCGTATAATGCGTTGTTTGGCTTAAAATGTTCATTTTAATTTGTTTTTTTGGATTTTGAAAATGCCCTAACTCTAGTAATTTTTTATTTTTCAAAAAAAGTCATGAGGATAAATTGTTTAACTTAACGACTAAACTAAACACTTAACGAGTGTGCCAAATGGCAATCTATAAGATTAATTTTTTTGAAAGTCATCGTGTTCACAGACAGACATACGAACATACAGACAGCCATACACATTCGTAAAAACCTGTTTTTCGGTTTGAGAGGGTCTCAAAACATGGATATTTGACAAGAACTGG
>NC_046666.1:85204323-85218912 GCF_010883055.1 Belonocnema kinseyi | reverse complement strand
AATCTAATACCTTCTCTGATGAGAATGTAAAAATTAATGGACAGTATATATTTCACTGAAAAATATTTACAAATGTGTTGTACATGCTTCTTATAAAAGTACATTAAAAATAAAAAAATTTAGTTTTTGGAAAATGTGACGCAAGAGGCAATAAAATTTCGAGTAACAAAATGAATTTAATATTATAATATTTCGTCCAAAGTAGGTATACAAATTTACTTTTGTCATTTTTACATTCTCATCAGAGAAGGTATTAGATTTGTGTGAAATTTGACCCCCCCCCCCAGTTTTTGTCAAATGTCTACTTTTTGAGACCCCCTGAATCCGAAAAACAGGTTTTTACGAATGCTTCTTTCTGTATGTCTGTCTGTCTATATGTATGTATGTCTGTAGGTCTGTATGTATGTCTGCCTGTCTTCGAACATGATAACTTTTGAAAAAATGAATCTATTAGATTGCTCTTAATTATACTCGTTTACTGCAATAAACTTAAGGTCAAGTTCGTTAGCCAGCCATTTTGGATGAAAATTCAAAAAGTGGGCATATTTTGAATATTTTTGGGACCACTTTTTTCGAAATTCAAAACTTCTCTGTACTCATGGTATTCAAAAAGTCGACCAATTTATTCTAATGAATTTTTTTTCGAATAATAAACAATTACCAGAGTTATAGCGTTCACAAAATTCCAAAAAACACACGAAAATGAACATTTTATGCCAAATAACGCACGATATGAAAAAAAGTTAAGGAAAGAAAAATGTTACTTTTTAAATGCCCTACAAGATTATCATAACAACTTTTTGAATTCTCTTGAAAAATCAAAAATTCAAATTTTGATAACATACAAAATAATGAAAAGTTCAAAAATTAAATTTTTCGGCTAAACTGTGCAAAATATAGTAAAAGATGAATATACGAAAATTGTGAATTTGAAAAAGATCTACAAATTTGTTAACTACTTCTTTTTGATACGATGCGTAGTTTTGGCTTTAATCATGAAAAACGTCATTAAAAGTAAAAAAATATGCCCGCTGCGTGGGCACATTATTATCACAACTTTTGTCTTTTATTTTGTTTTTCGTCTCGAGTGTGGGGTTTAAAAAAATTTAACTTTTCATGTTTTTGATGCTACTTTTTATAATTAAAACGAAAAAAAAGAACTATAAAAAATTATTCATGACAAATAAATCATTTTTACATTCTCATCAGAGAAGGTATTAGATTTGTATAAAATATGACCCCCCTTCCCCCGAGTTTTTGTCAAAAGGTCCACGTTTTGAGACCCCCTAAATCCGAGAAACAGGTTTTTACGAATGTGTCTATATGGCTGTCGTTAGGTCTGTCTATATGTCTGTCTGCCTGTGAGCACGATAACTTTTGAAAAAATTTATCTTTTAGATTGGCTTTTGGTACACACTTTTAGTGTGCTAAGCTAAATGTCAAGTTCATTATTCAGACAATTTGGATAAAAATATTAAAAGTGAAGCCATTTTGTAAATTTTTGATTACACATTTTTTCATGATTCAAAAATTCTGTGTACAGTTGTTCATAGTATTTAAAAAGGAAAATGTTACTGTTCGATAGCCCTACAAGATTATTATATCAAATTTTTGAATTTTTTCAAAAATTCAAATTTTGACCACACAAAAACTAATCAAAAGTCAAAAATTGCATTTTGCGGTCAAACTATGTAAGATAGGAAAAAAATGATAAGACAAACATTGTGCACCCAAAAAATATGTACGTATTTGTTATTCATAGTATTTAAAAATTCGAACAACTTATCTAATGACTTTTTTTATAAAATTAAAAATGATTAGAATTATAGCATTTGCGAAATTCCAAACAACACACGAAAATGAACATTTTAAGCCAATTAACAGACGATATGAAAAAATGGCAAGAGAAGAAAAAGTTTGCTTTTTAAATGCACTAGAAGATTATCATAATTATCATAATTTTTTAAAAAAGAATGCGCATTTTTTTTTAAACGGAACAATAAATCTTTGTCTGTTTTAATACCAATGTAAGTTACGAATTATAATAATATACATTAATGGGAATGATATAAAATTTCAGGGATAAACTCGAGTCGATACTTTCACCTTTAGTTTCAAGAAGTCTATGCAGGAAGATTGAGTGCGTAGAGCGAGGTAAATACATTATTAAGCGCAAATGCGAGATAAATATAATATTGAGCGCGAAGCACGAGAAACAACAGTCGCGCGCCCTAGGCGCGTTCAAACTTGCGAGCGCAGGGAGCATAAGCATGAAACTGTTTGAAAATCAGTCTTTCTAAGGTTGCTGTTACATGAGGGATTATGTCTACTGTACAGTTCCACCATAATAGTTCAGGTTTTGTTAAGGGGGGAGATACCTTTAGAAAGGGTAAAATCAATCAATTTTAATGAATTTTTTTAAGTGGTTAAAAAAGCTAGATCATTTATTAACTTTAACATCTTTTTCTTGCATTGTTAAAGTGTAAAAAAGCATTTGATTTTTCTTTACAAAATGGCGACCCTGCAGAATATTTCTTCAAGCGTCTGCTCCGAGGCATCGAAAACTGCTGCAGCTGTTAAAATTTTTCCATTTATCTGATATAAAAAAGGTTTGTTTGCTCGATTACATATGTGTTAAAGAGAAGGATAAACCTATAAAATAATAAAAATGTTGAAAATTAAAATTTATATCTTCTGTGTAATCGAAGGCCCAAAATTTCGACCATTTTTTCAACAGTTTTTACCCCCAACAAATTATTTAATAACACGACATCTTTCAACTTTCAAGTATATCCTTCCGATAGTACCATAAAGAGGAACTCTGCAAATTTCAGCCGAATCGGTCAATAACTTTTTAAGTTACAGTACGATCAGCTTTTGAAAAGACAATTTCGAGGTAATCACGTTTAAAGATTCGTTTCGGTATAACTATTAGTTTCAGTGACTTGCCGATCAATCGGCGATTCCGGGTCCACGTAATAAACTTAGTAAACATACTAGCATAGTAATGTAGTATTCAGCGTTTCCCGAATTTATGGGACAATAAAATATACAAACCTATTGTGTAAGAAACATTGCTCCGACCCAAGCGCTCCGACTACCTGATTCGTGACGGCATGCGGACTCCTGTGGCCATAAGGATAAATATATAGAATAGTATTTAGGGTACAGTTGTTAGGAATCCTTTTCACGTGCTTAAGCTTATGGCCATTAGTATTACCGAACATGAGGGGTGTGGGACCTGAGATGAAATTTGTAAATAGGTCGGACTTGACCTGCGCTAGCGCTCAACCACCTGTTCCTCCCACGAAAATGAGACAATGAGAGAGAAATCTTGAAATAGACCTTCAATGTAAAACAACGTGTGATTTTAAACCAACAAATTCATTTTCTCCTTCTTTACTATGTTCTAACTAGAACGTGAAAGTGCAATATATTTATAATTTATTGCACGAAAAATAAAATTATTAACTCGCGTTGTGGTCGACCTTCAGCCACCCCGCCAGTGCCGTCGGTCCGCCCTCCAGCGCGATGCGATAAACTTCCTCGCTCTGCGTGGCTCTGGCTTGCTGCGTTATAGATGACTATCTCTACAATCTGGACCATCCGTCCTATCAGGGTGCCTACTTATGGGCAAGCTACATGACTTATTTCCAGGTACTCGCAAATGAAAGGTAACGGTTGTCGTTAGCTCAATTTGTTGCTAAGCCTTCTATCGGCTACATTAAGTGCTTACATTAGAAAAAGAGGAAACCTTGTGGTCTCCTACTAGAAGTCTGCCCTGGTTCGGCACACATCTCGTCGGTGTCTCCGCTCTCCGCACTTTGTGCACGCACTGCCTCCAGGTGTGCCCCGAGCCCCGGATCTGCGGCCAATACCAATAGGTGGTTGGTATTATTCCTCTAAGATAAGCCTCTAGGTCTGCGAACACCGTGTCTATGAACGGATTCGGACGATATCGATATATCATTCCATCCACTATCTTCCACCCATGGAATTTTCTAGGTGTCTCTTCTACCACTCGTCTTCCACCGGTTCCATGGCAGATATGGGACTTGCTACTTCCTCCTCATACATCCGAGAAAGGGCGTCAGGCATGTAGAGGAAAGTTCCTTTCCGGTGTACGACCTTCAAATCGTATTCGAGAAGGTGTAGTGCCCATCGCGCCAAACAGCCTGTTCAATTGTGAAGGTTGTGTAACCATCGCATCGAACTGTAGTCGGGGATCACTGTGAAGTAAAAACCCTCGAGATAGTGCCGGAATTTCCTAACCGATCAGATCACGGCTAAACATTCCTTCTCTGTAACCGAGTATTTTCTTTCTGCGTCCGACATCGTCCTACTGGCAAATGCTATTACCCTCTCAACGCCATCTTGCATCTGCGTCAAGACTGCTCCCAAACCAAAATCGCTCACGTGGTTCTGGAGCACAAATGGGACTTTGAAGTCCGGGCAAGTCAAAATCGGTGCCGTCGCGATTTCTTCTTTCAGCTTAGTGAACGCGCTTTCCTGTTCGGTGCCCCATTCCCATGGGACGTTCGTTCTAAGCAGTTTTTTCAGTGGTTTCGTAGCAGTCGCATAGTCGGGTATAAAGCCACGATACCACGATGCCATGCCCTAGAGCCGTCTTAGTTGATTAATTGTTCTTGGGGCTGGGTATGGCAAAAGGGGCTCGACTTTGTCCGGATCTACCTGAAAACCATTCCGATTAACGAGGAACCTGAAACAACGCACGGTCAGTCTCCCGAATTCACACTTTTTTGGGTTAATCGTCACTCCGGCGCCTTACAAAAAGTCTATGACTCGAGCTACCCATTCCTGATGATCCGTAAACGTCTCATTAACAATGACTATGTTATCGAGATACGCATAGACGTTAGGTTCCATGTCTGTCCCTATGAGGATTCCTAGCAGTCGCTGGAATGTCGCAGGGGCTCTTGACAGTCCAAAAGGCATTTTTGTGAACTGAAAAGTCCCATCCCAGGGACAGTAAACGCTGTGTATTCCCTACAATATACGGCCATCGGAATCTGGTGGTACCACTACTTTAAATCTAGGGTCATTATATACATCGCAGCGCGAAGCTGCTCAAGATTCATATCAAGGGGTAAACATCTTTTTTGGCCATTACTACCGGACTGAACCATCCGCTCTTTGATGGCTCAACAATGCCTTCGGCTAATATTCTGGTCACCTCATTTTGCACACTTTTCAACACTTTCGGGGACATTCGATAATATCTCTCTTTTATTGGCGGGTTTCACCCGCTACGTCTATGCTATGAGTAATTCGGTCGTTGGCCAGAAGAACTTCAGGAGGGGGCCTAATAATCCTGGCAACTAACGTGTCCTGTTCTTATCGCTCCTCAGGTCTAATTTCTCTGAGGCCGCAACACTGGTTTAATGTTGTCGGACTTTCATCCCTCCTTTTAACTTCCAACTCGGTAACTTCCTCGGTATAGTGGTGGACTAATTCCGGGTAGTCTGACATATACCAAGTTCGTTTGCTCTCATCGTTTACGATTCCGAATGTGCGCATGAAGTCCATACCCAAGAATATTTATTTACCCATGCTTGGGACAATATGGATTTTCATCATTCGCGAAAGACGATCAATCTCAATTGGGAGATAACACGTGGCTCCCATGAGTGTTCGGGATGCACTAACATCAATTAGAGAAGAACCTTAGGGGTAATGCCAATCCGGGTAGTCGTAAAGACTCGCAAGGTAAGCCCTCTGTCCTCCCTAGGAGGCTCCTTAACCTATAATCGTAACGGTAACGAAGAACCTTCATCTGATGATGCAGTCGGGGTCTCATTCGATTTAAGCAGAGCCAGCATCACCTGATTCTCTTGCCAGGAGTTCGGTTTCTCTCGACTTCTCGTTCTTGTATTAGGAACGATGGTATCCTCGAATTCTACCGTGCGAGTTACCGGGGTCCGATTCCGGTAGGCATCAGTCGTCCTGAGGGGTCAATTCGGGACTGGAGGTAGAAGGGTTGACCCTTACACCTTCTCCCTTTTTCGGTTTCCCTAACAGTTGCCGGAAAGATAGCATCCTTTCGTGTTCATTTTCTCTTTGTCACAACAGCGACAATAATTGCGCCTCCGATTTTTCGGATAACCAATTTGGAAGTGACCCTTTTGTTGGCAGTTCCAACATTCGACCTCAGAATCATCCCACTGTTTTTTCGAGGTGGATGACTCCGAGCTCCCTTTTGGGGGTTGCGCCGACTTCCCCTCAGACGACTTTGCCAAATTTTTTCGGTTTCGAGGGCACCTATCGTTACGTCTATTAGACTCTCCGGACCAAGGCTTACCCATCTGCTCTGCTCTATTCAAGTTCACACCTGATCCGCGCTTTTTGCTACTAATGGCCGCGATGAGCGTTTTAATCACGTCGGCTAACTCCGACAAGCTCTGTGCAACTTCCCTATCAACTAAAGTCGGGGTGATAGCAGCCACAGAACTACTCTTTTTAGTCGGCGCCTCTTCCCTTTGTACGCTTATTCAGGGATAATGGATTTTTCTGGGGTCGTTGGAGCCAGATCCTCGCCTAACGTGGATTCTACGCGTTCATATTCCCCTGCCAGGACCGCCAGACCGTTATAGTCGGTGAATTCGTAACGCCTGATGGCCCTCCTAATAATGGATCTAAGATTCGCGTATACCCGATTCATTTGGATCTCGAGATCCATTGGCCTAGTTGAGAGCTAATACAAGCCATACATGTAGGTCAAGTAGTCCGCTACCGGTTCATCTTGGCCTTGCCTGCGTGAGAGGATCTGTTCTTTCAGCCTTTCTTGGTAGAAAATGTCCTCAAAGCGGGCTTGAAAATGCCGCTTGAACTGGTTCGACGTGTTCCATCTTATTCTATTCTGACGGAACCAGTGCCACGCAATGTATTTTAAAAGGAAGGGCATAGCCACTAACAACTCCTAGTCCGTGAGAAAAGAGGCTGCTCTGCCCTCTTCGACCCTCGACAAGAAGTTGTCCACGCTCGAGCCCTTATGTCCGTTAAAACTGACCATCCACCCTTCTACGATTCTTGTCACGTCCCTTGCTTTGCGGAGGGGTTGCACGGGACCTCGCCCCCATCCCTGAACATACCCATGACTCGTAAAGCCTTCCGTTTCGAATTCATACGGACCTCTACGCCCCAGCGCGTCTTGCTGCGCATAGCCTCTATATACCAGTCTTTCATTGCACTCGTGGGAGTACCTGTTCTGCATCTCAGGATTCTTCTGCCTGTTCTGTTCCCATGGCTCCCGAAAGAGTTCATGTTGGCCCTGTCCGCCCGTTCGGACATACCCTGTATCTTGGACCGAACTAAATTTAGCGCTTTGGTATAGGCTTGGGGACTCTCGTCATCCATACGCTGTGTCGCACAGCCTACTTTTTGCTCCTCTTGGCTCTGAGAAATCTATGGGCCTGTACCTTTCGTAATTCCCCGATCCGACCCTAATTGTCCTTATCCTATGATGCCCAAGCTCTTCTCCCCTTACTAAAGTCAATTTCATCTGGGGGAAGAGGCTCGACGCTCTGTTTCTATGGTCCGGCCCCAGTTTTCGATTTCGCGGTGCTGAGTCTTTATATTGAGTAGGGCTTGCTGGCTCCGGCTGTACCAGCCGTTCTGCGGATGCGTGTCCCTAATAACCGCGGTGGTAAAAATTGGCTGCGAGGTCGTTACTGAATGAGCAACTTTGTGACGCTCACGATTGGTGGGTCGGAAGGCTCTGAGTCCTACTGTCTCCCTCAGACCTCCTAATTGCTCCCTGCTCTTTTCGCGGTATCGCGCAGTCTCCGAAGACCATATAGCCTAATTGTGAGGGTGTGTCCTGGCACTCGTCCGTCCAACTGGCCCTAGTCTTAATTCCGCGAGGCCTAGTGTCAACATTAGCGAAAAGTGAGTCTCCTGCACCGCTGGCTCCCATGCTCTCGCTAACCGGTGTTGTTACTCTAGTGGGTGGTGCAATGGCCCCTCACCCCCTTCACATATCTCTGCTGTGAACGGGGGTGTTGGTTGGTGATAACGCACCCCTTAAAGCTTGGTCACCCCCCATCCCTGGCCAATTTTGGTGCCCATGGGGGGTAGTTTCCAACATGGTGAACGGCTGGTGGAACCCGATTCGCTGTTTTGTAACTTCCGGGGGACCTCGCGTCGTCTCATCTGTCCCTTCTTTCGATGCTACCCACCCTTCTGGGACCTCATCATCTGGGTAAAAGGACACCGCCTGGTTACCCAGCTGACGGGCGAAATACTTCCCCATTCGCTCACGCAGGACTTCATCTACCCCAATTGTGTTCAGGTTAAGCTTCCTTTAAAGGGCCCGCAAAACCTCCCCAGTTAGGTCATTTGTCCAACCCGGTAACTGCGACATTACTGCGCCAAGATTGGCCCTAGTTTACCTATCCTGTACCTCGATCGACTCTTTCAGTAATCTTCTACTCAGTAATGTTCTTTGCGCAAATATTCATTCCCTAATTTATTTGCCGAAAAACACTTTATCTCAGGTGGGGGGGGGGGGGGGGGGGGGGGGGGGGCGAGATGGTACAGACTGTTTACTCACTAATATTATTAAAAATTGCTAAATTTTAGTAAGCAAGAGCCAGGCACCTACGAGCAAAATCGCTAAAAGCATTAAGCAGAAGCAGAAAAGCATTCTACAGTTCCATTCTGTCGTCTTCTCTGTCCTGCTAACTATGCTTAGTTCCCCTCGTCTCTCTCACTCCGCCGCTCGTGCCACACAGTGACAGCCCTCTAAGTTGTGTGCCAATTTGTAGCCAGGTTTTCCAAACTCTGGGTACACACTTTTAACGCCACATGGGCGGGGATAGCTCAGGATATGGAAGAGAAAACCTAACTATAATATTTAAAATGAAATCGGGTGTGTCACACTTACTTGCCTATAGCCCGAACGAAACTTTCCTGCTGCAGTGGAACGAGTTCGCGAGCCGCACTCTAACCCTAACACCACCCGGTGTCTAGTTTCACTGGAAACTGATTACGTTTATTCAACCGACTATGTCAACAATTTAACCCCTTGCTAAGTCAACCCCTGATACTCAGCACTGCAATGAACACAGCACGCTGTGAACCCACGTGTTGCAAGGTGGACGTCCTGGACTTCCACGTTTCTCCTCACGTCGGCCGGTGTTCATCCCGAGTGTCCACCTCCACGGTTCTTATAGATGACGCCCGCCTCAACTAGGTTATAGTCGGGCCCTGATTCGGGCGGCCTCCAACTGTCAGGGTTAAGGATGTCCAGGACGCTAATACGCACTACACGGTCTAAGCGCTGAAGTCACGCGGAACACTATTACGATGCGCGGAGGTCGGCAATGAAGGTCGAGGAGTGTGTCTCATTCTCCGGAACTCGGACAGCCCGTCGTCCCGCGGAGTCAGAATCCGATCATTACCATTTTTTTCGTCTGCTCGTCCTCACTTCCGTTCTTTTTCCCTCGAGTTTCCGTGTTTTGTGTCCGGCCTGCTGATTGGTTTTTCGGGTGTGCTACGGCGACTACTATTGGCTCTCGGGTGACTAATCCAGCATGGCCGCATTCTGGCCTTAGGGAAGATGGACGCCTTCTGGCGGTACGTAGTATGGCAGCCTTCCCACCTTGCCGGTGCTTCGTCGCCTCCAGCGTCGTTACGGCGTGGTACGGGATATCCCCACCGTGCTCTGCAGGGTTAGTTCGGCCTGATACGCAGGGGTCGATCTGGTACTGTCACTTACTTCTGGTAGTGACGTTGATGCATCGTGTTAACGCTGTCTAGTCGGTGGTTGCAGTATTCCCGCCTTGACCGATGAATATGGCCGCCGTGGATGTGTCGTCCAGTCGGTGTTGCAGCCCATGGCCACGCATGGAGGCTGCGTGTCACGAGTTCGCTCTCTTAATTACCATGAATAACTGCACCCACTGTCATCTGCCCCAGTGTTGACGAGCTGTCAGTTCGTAGTCTTTCCATCCTTATGGATGGCTTTTAAATGTTCCCATGCTGAGGTTATTATCCAGGAGTCTGACGATGGATGTAGTGACTCTTCCGCCGTATCTGCTCAGCCGCGGTGCCAAGCTCGTACATTTGTGGTGTTCAGCCTTTATTAAACTATATTACAATTCGTTGGATCGGACAATTAAACTCCCAGGTAACAATTCTTACATTATAATCAATTTATCACTTAATTTACACTATTCGCCTGTATTCGGATCCTGACTCGGAGGTTCGTTTCTTAACTTAAATTCGTGGGTGGCTGTGGTTTTCGCGTTTTAAGGTTAAGTACGACTGCGGCGAAACCCCGGAAATCTGTTTTTTATATATTTTCGGTGTTATTACATAACTTCGTTACAACGCATAAAAAGAAGTTTATAGTTTTAACAGAATTTACCAAAAATAACCGTTCGCAGTGAGTTTTGTTTTGCAAAACTGTTGTTTAAATGTAAATAATGCAACGGAAACATAGAAAAATTAATATTTTTTATCAGTTGTGAAAAAAACATTTTGTCTTTTAATTTAAAATAAAGATACTTGGTTGTACTCGTGACAAATAGAAATTGTAATTCTATTGTATGCGTCTTTCTTAAATTAATGAAATATTACATTATAGGATTTAAATTTTTTCAATATCACCCTAAAGGTCAATATCGGAACTCTTAGAAATGTTTAAATTTTCAAATTTCAAAATTTTGAATTTCCTAAAAGTCGCGTGGTTTTTCAAATTTCGACTTGATGGAAAAGTTTTATAAAACCTTTTTGTAGAGCTCTCATGAAGAAGTCCACAAATCCCATAAGAACTCTCCCTAAATGTTTATTTTAGTTTTTTATGAAGGGATTTGGAAAATGTTCTCACTCTGATAATTTTCTTTTTATAGAAAAAAGTCATTAGGATAAATTGTTTGACTTTCCGAGTACCATAAATAGCCGTACATAGAATTTTTAAATCTTAAAATAATGTAGTTTCAAAAATTATCAAAATGCGCTAAAATTTTAAATTTTCATCAAAAATAGCTGGTTTACGAACTCATTCTTTCTTTTTAAGCCTTTAAAAAGTGTGCCAAATCACAACTGTTAACGGGAAAATAAATAAAATAATATTTAAATAAATCATTCAAAATCGTTACAGTTTCTCTTCTTGTATATGATTTCGTTTTCTTTTTTTGCATTTGAGACCAGTTTAGAAGTTTGATAATGAAATAAGATATCATTTGTTATGAGCATTTGAAAGTTTCATCTACGGTACTACAACCATTTTTTTAATCCGAATTTTCTTCCTAAATTTCGTGTAAATTTTTGCTTTTTATGTGTTTTATACCATTTTATGAAACATGAACCCTATTCTTCAATGTATTTGAAAGAATACAATAAAAAAAGTGTAATTAAAACTTGTGAGCTCATTTTTAAGAAAAAATCAGTTTTGCTCATTTTTTTGCATTTCCCTATGATAATTCACTTTTTAAATTTAGCATCTGTGGTTTATAAATGGCACACATTATTCTAATTCATATAAAAATATGTGTCACAAGTAACATAAAAATCTTCTATTTCTGAAAAATAAAGTTAGAAATCTTCCTTAGAATGATGCACAATGATAGTAATTCTATGTATATAAAAATGCAATGCATGAATTTGCAAGAAATTGTGGAAATGTAAACAATAAAACAGACAAAACTGAATGAGAAGACCTCTTACTCATATCTGATCATACATTTTCCTTGAAAATTGTTTGGACTTATTTGTGTATCTATGCATGTATTATGTACGTATGTATGAATGTGTGTAGAATTCATTTATTCTTTTTGCCTCTAAGAATACAAAGTTCGATGAGAAGAGTTACCACTATTAGAAAATAGAAATATGTAGATAAAACTAGAAGATAGAAGTTTGTGTATAAAGGGTTTCAGAGATTTTTCTTCTGACTAAAGCTGACACTAAATTGCAATAAATAGAGAAAATCTTAAAACATGAACTAAAATATTATCAATAATAAATACTTTTTTAATAACAATTGTATCGAAAAACGCCTCCGGTTCCGACTTTCATAAAAATCCGGAAATTTAATGCTTTTTTTCAAAACCTTTTCGCGTAATAAAATCTTTGATTTAGCTCGGGCTAGACAAGCAGTTTTACGCTTTCTGCAAACCCCAATTATTATAATCAAATGTTAATGACAAACTCATAATCTAAGAATGTTTTAAGAGCGAGAAGAACATGTTCCGAAACCAATTACTGAGGGTGATCCTACTGTCGCAGTTCGTAGATAATATTCTTTCTATTTGCACTATTTTCTTTGAATTTCATTCGAAATTTGATTAAAAACAAAATCTGCATAATAAATATAAGAAATATTTTAAAAATCGCTTACTATGGTTTATAAGAATAGAGTCATTGTTACTAACAAATTATTTATTAGTTATAAATTATAAATTGGTGCTTTATGAATTTCAAATTCCTGAATAAAGCGTATTTAGCGTGCCCATCTATTCGAGACTAGATGTGCCTGGCAAAGGTAGCTAAAGTTTAATTTTTCATTGTGCGAGTTTCCGCACGTTTTGATGGCTTAATACTTTAGAGTGCAGTCCAATAAAAAAGGGACGTAATATCCAATACTCAAATTTAGAAAAAATTTTGGTTAAAATAAAAAAATAGCGATTTTAAAATGTAAAATCAGAATATACATATCGTGATCAAAGTTGCATTTTTCTGTAAGGATCACATACACCATAAAGAAATATAAGAAGAGCATATTGTTTTCGGAGTTATAAGTGTGACGGTGCCAGCTTCACATGTGAAACCAGAACAGGCATTGTTCAAACAAAGACTGAAAGGTCTGTGGGGTCGGGCCTAGTGGGGATTTCCAGCCTTAAATGAGCCCTTATTTCTATAGAAAATTTGATTAGATTAAATAAATAGTGTGGATGTTACAGGAGTGGCGGTACTGGCCTCATGTGAAGTCAGCGCGCAACACGTTTTTTTATAAAAAATTGCAGAGCTCAAAATTTTGACCCCAGGGTTCTTTTCAGCCCTAAATGAGCCTTTAATTTTGGTATGCTTCCGGAATTGATTACAGCACTGGTTTCGGAATTATAGATGTGGCGGTGCCAGCTTCACGTGTGAAACCATAGCGCGCATCGTTAAACAAACTAAAATAACCGTGGGATTGGACCTATTAGAGATCGCCAACTCTAAATGAGCCCTTAATTCATGTAAATGTTTTTGTTGGATTGAATAAGTAATTTCAAAGTTGCAGGTGTGGCGGTGCTAGTTTCGTGTGAAGTAGGCGCGCAACATGTTTTTTATAAAAAATTGCAGAGCCCGAAATTTAGGACCTACGGCCCTTAAAAGTCCTAAATAAGCCCTTAATTAAAGGATAGTTTTAATTTTAATTTGCACAAAAGGCGGTGCTTGCTTCGCAGACGTCATTTTTCAGCATTTTCTCATTACTCATCTTTTCCAACATTGTTTTGCCGCATATCATGAGCAGGAATTTCATGCCAATTGCCTTAATTTAGCTCTTATCCATTTTTGATAGGTCTACGTCTCGCTACCGTTCAGTACTGTCGGCATAAATATAGAAATATGTATTCCCCTTTTAGCTGTCTTATATATATTATTACTTCTGATAATGGGCCCTGCTCTACCAATAACCTTCTTAAACTCATTTATACGCCTATTGAACTCCCTGACTATCAGTCCATCACTAGTGAATAGGATTCCCCGTAATGTGCACTTATTAACTTGTTCTATTCTCTTAATGTTTAACTCGTAGTTACAGATTGTTTTCACAAATTTACTTCAAACACCATAATTTTTCTTTTATTTGCGTAAATTTTGAAGCCCATGTTCTTTATGCAGTAATGCAGAGCAGACACCAATTCGTTTTTCTACCAAATATTCTTGATTAAGTGTGCGAACCCTAGATAACGGGGTGTGAAATCTGTCTCAACGGCACTTCGCGCGCTTTTCATTAAAGATAAATAGCAAGCGCAGGCGCAGGATGGTCCTGTTCAGTCTTTTTTAATGGCGTTATCTTTAAAGTCTTTAAATGAAGCGAAGATTACTGCTGGCGCGGGGAAACTCCGTCCACCGGTGCTTATTATTGCTTATTATAGTCATCAAAAACGCATGACCCAGGAGGGATATAAAATTGAAAATCTGTCACCAGTGAATGCTTGTGCTATCCGATATGCGATCACATCCTATAGCGCAACCGAAAACAAACTTAGTTTAACTGCAAGTCGCCCTATCAATATCCAGCTCGATCTGACGAAACAGTTGTGTTTCAGGTTCCGCAGTGGACGGAATAGAATACGCCCAAGAACTTAGATGGATAGAGAGATAGCCAAGCATAATGAATTTAGGACCATTCAGTGTCATGCCCATGGAACTTTTTGATTTCTTACGGACGCCCTACAATCCTATCTACGTTTCATAACTGCACTTTGATGGCCTTAGTTCCTTAAGAAACCGGGCATCTTTCTTTATTAATTCGCACAATTGTGGGTCCGGATGCAATAAGGGCACATAAAATTTTTTCGTGCGAAAACGAAGTCCCCTGGAGGCTTTAGAAAAAATTTTCGAATTTTAATTTTC
>NC_046666.1:85199120-85204223 GCF_010883055.1 Belonocnema kinseyi | reverse complement strand
GATGAATGAAGAGGAGAATTTATGCAGAGTATGTGGATACGAAATGGAGTCATGGGCACATGTATTAGAGAGATGTACAGGAGAGGAAGAGGGGCAATTGAGTGTGGATGAGTGTGTAAGACGGATCTTGGATGGTAGTGGACAGGGAGTGATGTGGATGAAGAAATTGGATAAAGTAAGGGAAAGCACGGGAGTAGGGCAGAGCCAAACGGGTGATCCTGAAAAGGGACAGTAAAAAACGAAAATTGTTTTCAATATCGTGGAAAATGCATTTTTTTATGGTAAGAGGAAACGGAAGCCCTGGAAGCTCGCTCATTTCAGGAATTAATATCACTACTGTTACTATTGCTTATCCTGCGTAATGCGAAAGAGTAGAATATAAGTAGTAGTTAAGTTAGACTAAGGATGGAATTGTAAATATATTTACAGGGACCGGTGGCCCTCAAACCCGTAAAAGGGAGAGATTAAATACATACATACATACATACATACATATATACATACATACATTAAGTAATATTCATGTCAAGTGTTGCATTCATTTCAACTTAAGTTATCAAATTCCATTGCTAATGCAAAATGCGATATCAGTTTATTAAGATTTTGAGGATAGGAGCAGCCTATTCCAAGAGCGATCTGCTAGCAGAATTAAAAAGCCTAAGTGACATTATTAAAAGGTTTTAAAATTGCCTTTCTTTTTCCCAGTTTAATGTAAATAAGTGGTATTTTCACAAAAATCTATTTAAAAAATATTTTTTCCATGAGAAATACCGAAAATGTACGTCTTAAAAAACTGTACGAAAATTGAAGATTTTTCTCGATACAAAAAAGCAAAAAATACCAATTAAAAAAATCTCTACCTTATGTTAAAAAATTTTTTATTTTTCATTTTCTGTGGAACAATTAGATGTTTAATTTTCACAAACAAAAAAAAGAATTTTCAAATAAAATACTTGTATTTTTGACCAAGGAAATATATTTTTAAATATAATTATAATCTTGAATTAATTCAAAGGATTTTGAAGCTGGAGAACCTGTATGATAAAAATTACAAACGATTGTGATAAATATAAATCACGAATAATGTTTCCGCTACGGTTATGCTAAAGATAACCTGGCAAACATAATCTCATACTGTAAATGCATACATTTCTTACTTAACACTTATAAAATGTTCCTCGCGAATCCGGGAATTTTCTAATTTACTTGCACTTAAAGGCCCATAACGCAAAATACTTATCCACATTTACCTTTTTCTTTTTGACAATATTATAAATTCACTTGTTGATATATCATTAGGCCCAAGACGAGATTTTCCCAAAAACGGTTGATTTTCATTGGTTATGTCTCTTAGAATCCGAAAAAATCTTGTGTCTGGGTGCACAACGCTGTATTTATTATGTACTACTACAAAATAATACTTCACCATTTTACACCTTTTATTTTAAATACGTCTTCGAAATATGTCATCCCAATACTGACAATGTATTTTCCCTCACTGTCAAACCCCCGGGGTTCGGTTCTTTAAATTTTTATGGCTTACTGAGAATGCTCAATAGCTCGCGCACCATTGGCTTTGAATCCCTGTGACTAATTATCAACTATATGCAAATTACTGTTATATAAGATGACTCGATTCGTATTTTCCCGCACTTTTCGATAAAAGCCAACAAAAAATTCCGAAATCGGGAATTATGGGCCGAGGCTTGGTTTTCGAGTTGCAGAACAAAACTTGAATGGATGCATCCTCTTAGCGCGCTGCACAATACCATTACGCGCTGGAGTGTAAGTCAATGGGAGTTCTAAATTTATACTTAAATGTTACTTTATCGTTTAAAAGCCATCTACTTTTTTCAGTTGGGTTTTTCTTTTTTTTAAACAGCGTTACCTTTTCCTTTTTATTTTATTCGATAAAATCTATAGAAAATCCAGTTCTTTTTGTAATGATTTAGCCTTCGTTGTTTAGAGGAAAAGCATGATGTTGTTTTGTGCCAGGAATCGCAAATGCTTCATTAAATATTTTTCAAAGTTGCAAGGTAATATCAGTGTGATTTTCCTCAGAACTAAACAGTACAACCGTTTCTTTGAGACTTTCGCGTGCCCATGCAAGTTAAGCATAAGAATTTAGAATTTACTTTTTCTGTGAACCCTGTAAGTCAGCTTTTAGGGCTAGTCGTGTCATATTTCCGCCAATGCCATCAAATGAACCTTTGCGATAGGCAGTAGCATGAAAGTACTATGCTGCAGAAATGCCAAATGTTGTTCATGGTGCAAAAGGTTTGCACAGCTGTTGAGATTAGATAACATTTTGTACAACGAAAGCGAAGTTCTCAGCAAAATCAAATTCAGTTGAGAACTCATCCTCTTTTAGCTTATTTCAAAACTATTTCATGAACAGTGATTTTTTTGCATTAAATGAATGGGATTTGAGCTCAAAAGTGTGTTACAGAAGTGTTATAAAAAATCATGACTTTCAGCTATTTGAGTTTAAATAAACTTCTATCAGTGTCCGTCCAAGATGAAAATGTAACTTCATTCAAACAATTTTAATCATAAATTTTACTGAGATATTCTTTTAGTGTATCTAACTTGGGGTAAGATTTACATTTCTTCAACTAGCACTCTTCTGAAGGAGTTTTCCAAGTAACTAAGTTAAAACAATCATAATTTACTTTTAAAAGGATGCCGAAATTTTCAGTCAACTGTTCTAAACCTACGGAATTCAACATATAGTCTAAATTTTTGTGATGGTCACAAACACGAACCAAATGCGTACCACATTCCCCGATCAGAACACACTGGCGCGGTCTAAGCTGTTCTTGTTTTACTGATACAAAGTCCTTCATATCTACCATCAAACGACTATTATCATCATCCTCGTAGAAATGTTGTACTAAGATCATGGGACCTTAAAGCAACCAA
Organism: Belonocnema kinseyi; assembly: GCF_010883055.1. Lineage (NCBI taxonomy): Eukaryota > Metazoa > Arthropoda > Insecta > Hymenoptera > Cynipidae > Belonocnema > Belonocnema kinseyi. The sequence continues at coordinate 85,201,301 of NC_046666.1, read as the reverse complement.
TGCCGAGGTAACTAGAACGTGTACGTCATCCACTCCTGTTCCTTCTTTCCCAGAATATAAGCATGAACGGAAAATTAAAGCAAGATACTTCGTAAAACACTGTTCCTTAGAGAGCATAATCGACACATAGTTCCCGTTAAACCTTGACTCTCTTATTCTCTTCTCTCCTTCTGCCTTCTCTTTCTCCATGCGATTCTTTTCAAGTAACTCATATACCTTCATTTCTTCCTCGTGCATCCTTCCACTTCTTCTACCTGCATTCCATTCATTCTAGAATACGTCTGTTTTCCTTCTCTCATCAACACTTTCTAACCAGCTGACTTCCCCCCTCTTCCAAAAATTTCTTGTCATATTTACACACTCGACTCCCCGTTATAATCCCTAAACTCGTTCTTCCTGTCTCTCTTCTCAAAATATAGCTCAAACAATTTCATTCTCTTTACAAAATCATCTGCGAAGAACCTCTTCCTCAGCTCACACACCTGCTTATCACTACTTTTACTCATTTCACGCACTTCATATTCTCCTCACATACCTCCCTTACCCTCTCGATCAGGCCTCTCTCCACTTTTCTCCCCTCCTCTCACCCTATCTTTCGTCTCCTCATGTACCTCCTTTACCCTGTCGATCACGTCTCTCTCTACTTATTCTCTCCCTAAAGCTCGCCTGCGTCTCCGGCAATATTTATTTCCCTCAGCATCCTTCCGCTGTCTATCTGTCAACATCATCGCGTATATTGTACACAGTGGTACGATTAACCGCTCCTTCCACCCACTTGGGGATCCCTCCCCCTCCATAGTTTTTCACTGCCCCCTGCAGCCTGCAGACAGGGGGTAGTTTTTTAGGGCTTGAAGTTGTTTGTACAAATTTGAACAAATGAAGACGAAGATAATGTGCCCATATAAGGTTGACTTTGGATAATTTCAGCACCAGCTAATAATTTTACTGTTTCCATCGTAGTGCTTTTCATACTGAGGGAAGTTTTTAATGGTAGAAGTTGGTTGCATAAATTTGAACAAATTAGGGTGAAAATAATTCGCCCATATAAAGTTGATTTTAGATAATGTAGGGACCAGCCAAACGTTTCGCTGGACCCGCCATTATGTTTTCCGCACAGGGAGTAGCTTTTAGGGGTTGAAGTTCGTTGCAAAAATTTGAACAAATTAGGACGAAAATAATTCGCCCATATAAAGTTTATTGGTAATAATTTTTTGTTTAACGTTTTTTTTTTAGTTCATAGGAGTTGAAAAGTAGCTGCACAAATTTGAAAAAATGAAGTCGAAAATAATGCGCCTATATAAAGTTGATTTTAAATCATTTTGGGCCCAGTGAAACGTTTCGATAGGCCCTGCAATTGTATGTTCCGTACAGGGGTAGTTTTTGGGGTTTTAGTTGGTTAGACAAATTGAAAAAATGAAGAGAAAAATAATGGGCCAATCTAAAGTTAATTTTGGATAATGCTGGGCACAGCGGCACGTTTTGCTGTCCCCGCTATGGCGTTGTCCTAATAGGGGGTAGTTTTTAGGGGTTGAGATTTCTTGGGGCAACTTGAAGAAAGTAAGTAGAAAATAGTGCGCTCATATAAAGTTCATTTTCGATGAAGTCACGCCTTCGAATAATTTTGCTGTCCCCACCATAGTGCTTGCCACACATGGGGTAGTTTTTAGGGGTTAAAATTGGATGCAAAAATTGGAACAAATTAATAAAAAAATAATGCCCCCTATAAAGTTGATTTTGGATAATGTCGGGGCCATCGAGACATTTCGCGATATAATACTTTTTTCAGTGTATTATACTAAAGATAAAACCAGAAGATAATAAGAGATATGATACAGAAAGAACACTGATACTCACTAATGCAGAAAGGACACTAGGCGCTTTAAGAGACTTTTTAGGGGAATTATTGGGAGATGAAGCACCACGAATGCGATATAGAACACGGTGCTTTAGAAAACTGAATTTAGAAAATTGGTTTCACTAAGGTTAGGGATATAATAGCGAACTTAAAAAATGGTAAGGCGCCTTGTGTAGACTGTATCAATGCTGAAATTCTTAAATACTGTGGGGAGTACATACCTCATAAATTGTGGGTCCGGATGCAATAAAGGCACATAAAATTTTTTCGTGCGAAAACGAAGTCCCCTGGAGGCTTTAGAAAAAATTTTCGAATTTTAATTTTCA
>NC_046666.1:85196126-85199020 GCF_010883055.1 Belonocnema kinseyi | reverse complement strand
CGTTGCCTAGCTTGTTAAGGCGCTGTAAATTTCAGGGCCTTCCCCGTTGCTTGCCCGTACCTGAATCCGCTACCCTCCCCACCCGGGTCGACTTCTCGGCACTTTCATCAACGCTGCTGTCACTGCGATCAACATCACCCATCCCCCCACTTTCAATACTTTCGGCAACGTCAGCTGTTACAGCCACTACGGTTTTCTGCTCTGTGCGATCGTCCAGTAACTGTTGCCCTCTGGCGCCAGTTTATGGACTTCGCGTCGTCGGCATCCTACCTTACCCCAAGCTCTGTGACGTTTCCCGCCCTAATTTCCTACCTCTTGCCCCCCTGACCAAGCAACTATTTTTTCACTCCTAACCTCAAAAACTTCACACGCTCCAAATTTTCACCTCAAACCACTCACTTTCACCCTTCACACCTTTGCCTTCACTCACCCTTATTCCTTTACACTTGATCTCCGCACTTTTTGCCTTTTCTGCATCCACTCACTCTTATTTCCTCCACCAAAGCCAAAAATACACCACTTGACAAAAAGAGTTCTTTCGCGATCGGTACCGGAAACGGAAGCCGAATATTACTTAATGTTAATGTTCATACTGATAGATAATAATAAGTTATAACTAATAATTTAGCTTAAGGCCATGTGGTGAGTGTGTCACGAGATGATATTCCTACCTAACTCCACTTTTTTTATTTCCCAACTTATTTTCACACGAAGCAACACATCCAGTTTAAAATTTAGGATAATAAATAAGAAGCACTTAGAAAGGTGGGTCTGGTCCTAAATTTTAAGAATTATGAAAAAAGTAAAAAAAAATTTACAACAAAAACTTTTTTCATAATTATACAAATTTAGGACCAGATCCATTACTCTTAGTGCTTCTTGTTTATCATTCCAAATTTTCAACTCGAACTGCTTGCACTTCGGATTCAACACAAAATAAGCTTCATAAAACTTTTAAGCTTCCAAACTTTTATATGCTTTCAATTGTTTCGCAGTGTAACAACTGTGAGATTGAATAAAATATGACACTATATCCACTATTGTCACCGAGGGCACTGGGCTTAAATTTTCACCAAAATATATAGCTCTAATTGCATACGGATTAAAGTTTCGATTTATTTCAATTTTTGGATATATCGGGTCTTGACATCTCCCGACAATTTTCCCAAATATTCACTCTACATTTCGAAAAAACAAAAACAATTTGTTCAATCTACAGCAATACATACACACTGTAGGGGCATCGGGAGGCTCTTATTCCCTCGAGGGCCGCTCGGAGAGCATGACGTCACTATTGAGAATACTCTATAGTCCAAACTTTTACCAAAGATATTTTACCTAGATGCGGCAAGGGCCAAGAGTGGGGACGGCGCACACTGAAAGTTGTTGAATTCCAAACCGAACGTGATTTTCTGTTTCTCGCGTTCGCCTTCGACATCACTATAGCAATATTTCCTATAGTAGAGTTCGTCGGCTGGCTCTGTACGCGAAAAATGTTGTGAACGCTGAATTACGTAATTGTATTAAAATTACAGACAGCCTAAAATTATTCTATTTATTATTATTTTTAAATTGATTAATTTCTCTTACGGTTGGTTTGAAAAGAGACATTTTCCGGATAATAAATAAATAGATTAAAAGAAATTTTTTTCGTACTTTAAAATTGTAGTGACATTTCAAAAATTCTTTTTTTAATAAACATAACATTTAAATGAAATTGAGATAAATTTTAAAATTAAGTAAAATTTAGTTAAATTCCAAATTTAAATAAAATTTGTTTCAATTGTAGCTAAATTCAACATTTAAATAAAATTTAGATGAATTTAAAAATTAAATAAAGTTTAGTTAAATTAAATTAATTTCTCGTCTGCTGTATTTTAAAAGAGAAATTTTCGATATACTACGTAATCAAGTTTAAAAAGAATTCTATTCGTACTTTAACATTTATTGCAGTGCAATTTTTAAAACTATTTTGTAAAAATAAATTTAAAGATTAAATGCAATTTAGTTAAATTCAGCATTTAAGTAAATTTTAGTTTAATTAAAGTAAAGTTCAGTAAAAAATTGTAGATGTTTCATGGCGTTAAATGGTTTTAAATTAAAGTGCAATCTAGTTAAATTAAAATAAAACTGTAGTTAAATTTTAAATTTGAATACATTTTTGAAACCAGTCATATTAAAAATAGTGCATCCATATTGAAAAATAAAATCATTAATGCTATTTACGTAGAATATAAATGACATAAAATCATTATGTAGTAAATGAAAGGTGATGTAGTATTGATCTTAAACAAAGTTTGTTTTTAGTGTATTTTTTATTCTTAGTTTTTATTAAGTACAATTACAAGTTTATGTACAATACGTATTTTAACCGTTTTATTGGATGCAGATATATGGACAAAAAGCTCAGGAAAGTAATAATTAGGATTATAACTGACTCATAAAAATAAAGAGTAGATCTAGAGAAGAAATTATATTAAAATAATCTGCACGTAGTTTACTGAGCCCACTCACCATGAGTATCCTACATTGTGCAGTATTCTAATAAGTAAATTAAATTTATTTGAACCGTATACAAAATTCAAAGAAAAGGCTGAAATGTGAATAATTTTTGGCACAATTTTCACGGTGGCTACTAGACAGAAAAGCAGGAAATAATTCGCCATAATTTTCGAAGCAATTGGGAAATTTTTTGGAATCTTCAAAAATTTTAATTTTCAAATAAAAAAAGGGAACACAATATATTAACCGATTTTAATCAATCAATTGGATGTCAACCGACAAATTCTTTTCGCTCAGCTCAAACGATTTGACTAATTTAATCATTTTCCCCCCGCCATATAATTGAAAATGTATGCATATTAATATAATTATATTAATTATATTATATTAAT
>NC_046666.1:85192163-85196026 GCF_010883055.1 Belonocnema kinseyi | reverse complement strand
TAAATAGAAATGTGAAAATAAAGTGTATATTTTTTGCATTAAAAGAATTATTTAAATTGTCCGGAATGTTCACGTTCCCAATAATATCCTAAATTAAAATATACGGAACCATATAATTGTCCAATGATTAAATTCCGGAAATTTAATATTGACAAAAATTTACCACGTGGCATATGGATGGCCCCAAATAGTAAATTGTTTATCTTGTATCGCTAATTGTATAATTCAGAATTTATATAATTCGTTAAATTATAATTGCGGAGATTTGTAAATTGGGTCACTTTGTATTCTCAAAATTTTGTTACGTTAATCTGTATATTCGGCACCTCAGTTTGAATTATTTTTTATTATTAGTCCTTTTATTTATTACAGTCACATGTTTTTTCTGCTTCTGTTTCGCATCAGCCATTTAAAATTTTTTTTAATTTCCTATTTTTCCTATTAATGAAACCTAAGAAAAAAATTCCCGGTTATAGAAGATGTCTCGATGCTGAGAATGAATATTTTAAAGATTGCAAATAATAATGCAATAATGCAAAATGTAAAATTTAATCATTTCTCTACTCGTAAATCGCACACTAGTATAAAAAAGAGTATTAAAGATAGTATGTATTACAAGTAACAATGGATTTAAAATTAAAGGAATAAAATAGAAGGGAAGTCAGTATTGATGTAAGACTTTTTCAATATGAAACTTTATTTGTATAACATATATATACATATATATATAGTATAACAAAAATGAAAAAAATTATCATAAATATATGTACTTATGTAAGTTATTAAATGTATAGAAATTAGCGTCACTATAAATTCTATTTGTACAAAAATAGATGGTCGGTTGCTTCTTAGTTTCAACAGTGGAGTTGTGATAGGAATTTTAAGAACAATTTTAGTATTTTTGTATTATACTGTTAAACTCTATGATATCGTTATTGAAAAAAGAATGAACTCCACAGTTTACTCAGCCCTCTCACCAGAAGTGTAAGGTACTAAATTAAATAAATTAATGATTTAATTTGGAACCTATATATACTCCATACGGCAAGGTGAGCAATCCATCGAGAGACGAAATGTTTTTAAGCCTTTAAACCCACGTGGCTTAGAATAACATAAGAAAAAATGCAAAAAAGGTACCAAATTCTAACAGATAAAACGGCAGCAAAATAAATTAAACTGCATTTGTTCGTAGGTTTTTTGCTGAAAAATTAAAATATGTTAGTAAAACTTACAATATGTATATATATTTTTTTCTTCTTAAGAATACGATCAATTAAAATATATATACATTATCCTAAAATTTAAAACGTAAATTGCGTGCATAGGTGCTTAATTCATAAAGATTCAGAGTTTGGGAATTTCTTAGAGCGTTCAACGATTGAATTTCTAAATTAGCTAATTAATTAGACATGCATTAATTTATTACACATGCATTAAATTTTTTAATTTGCGCGAAGATTTGACATCTTTTATTCATCTACTCTTTCGCTTGTTGGTCCCCGTCATCCTTTTTTTAGCAGCATTATCACTTCGCTTTTGAAGATTGACTGCCCTAGCTTCTCATAGCAAGGATCAGATTCTGCGAACCAATCAGGATATACTGAACTGATGTCGTGAATGGCTGTCTTTTTGATCATCTCTTTCACATTCGCCTGATAACGTATTTGCTTAATGATCCTCTGAAATGAAATCAAATTCCCTGTTACGATTTCGCTAAATTTCACAGAAGGTATCTTCAAAAGGGTTACTTTATACGAAGACTTACTTTCGTATCATCAACATCTCCTGCGTCTTCTGGAGGCTTCAACAGGACTTGAAAACATTGATCGCAATCCCATTTCTTGGTTGTTGCATGTGCTGCATGGACAGAGAAATATGAAATTGAACTACCTTCATAGGTACCGCTATACGCTTGAAAAGTTAGAATTGAATCGACCTTTTCAAATTCGTATAACTGGCTCACGAATTCGTCAGCATTGACATGAAAATTCTGATTCTGTGAGCCATGATTTTCGTTATCCTTGTTTTCAATACTGTCATCATCATCATCATCATCATCATCATCATCATCATCATCATCATCATCATCATCATCATCATCATCATCATCATCATCATCATCATCATCATCATCATCATCATCATCATCATCACTATATAAATCATTGTTCTCTTCGATGATAGAGTGTTGGATGCTGGACTGAAGGTCAAGGTTTTCAGTTAGAAGAGTATCTTCATTGAATTTTCCTTCTTTAGCGTATACAATCGCACTAGCTGCTGATATTTCATTTTTATCAAGCTGATTTTGAGCTTGTTCTTGAAGCTCTTCTTTGGTTATCTCTTCATAGCCCACTCTGTCGTCATTATTTTCAGTGACATTAGCTCTCCGAGAAGATGCGATGCTGTGTTTCACTGAAAGCATATGACGAATTATCAATGGAAGCATGTAACACGTGGGGTTGGGATTGAAGCCTCCTCTTCCTTGGAATCGTGCAAAGAGCATCTCAATGGAATCTGTCGTGCACAGCCTTGTGCACAATTGAAAACTTAGCAGTTTCCAAGACACATCATCGTACAGTTTCAAAAGACCGCGAATTGTCATTTCTAAACCATTAAAGCAAGGCAAGGTTTTCATGCAACCATTTTTACCCAGGACTTTTAAAGTTGGAGCCCACGACAGAAAATCTTCTGAAACCGCTCCGGATTCTACATTTTCATTAGACAAGGCACTCTTTAACGGATTTATATCTCGAGTTTTATTGCTGTCGGCGGCATCAATTAAACGATTAATGACTAAAATGCATTCTGCTGATTCTAAAAGCGTCTCGGAAACGACCAGTCCTTTTTCATGTGCTTCAATCATTGCCTTGGCCAATTTACCACCAACGAGATGACGTGATCTCTCAAAATTCATTTTTTGAAATGAATTTGGATAGAAATGAACCTCTGTAATGTGGTTCAAATTACTCGATAACTTGCCTCTTTGATCTACATCCCAGGTAGCTTTCATATCAGAAAGATACAATACTTTTCCATTCATGAATATCTTTCCATATTTCAAGAGAGCATTCACGAGATTTTTTATTTCGTGGAAAATGTCATGAATGGAAATGATCTTTTTACCATTGTGCTCAAAGCCAGGCTTTCGTGCTGTCACTTTCAGGAGATTGTAGCATTTAATATTAGGAGTGCCTTGGTCGTAAACCGTCATCCTGATATCGAGGCCAATTTCTTCACCCTTGCCGAGCAGCATTTTAAGTAGGATCACAATGTTTTTTCCATTGACAGAATATCGTGCAAAGAAAAATCCAACTACTTGTCGCCACCTGTAGGAAGTGTGTAGACCATTGAATATGAAAACAAAAACATGATTAGCACGATCTTGCGTTCTTCCCAATGGGCCAAGATCTTCAAAGCCTTCTATTAAATCGTGTTTTGAACTATGCTCCTCGAATTCTTTGCACGACATTTCATCCCATTTTACATTGCACAACTTGGCTTCAGATGGCAAAGTTTTTAGATCCTTTTCGAGATCTTGGAATGACAATTCTATGAAGCCTGGAGTAACGTCGTTCTTAGCAACCCATTTTTCAACAGTTCTGGGATGAAGCAATTGTAATCCTGTTTGTCGCATTCTATCATACGAGGGTAGTTTAATAAGTCCTTAGAATGACCAACAAATGGCGCGCGAATCGCTCCAAATCATCTGTTTTCAATTAGCACCACTCCCGACTAGATATATGGTGCAGTGACAGTCCACTTCTTCTGAGTTTACGTGTTTTTATAACCAATTGAAAAAAAAAATTGTTCGTTAAGAAAAATGGACAAAAACGAGTTCAGAGCGGTAATCAAACATTTTCATT
>NC_046666.1:85185110-85192063 GCF_010883055.1 Belonocnema kinseyi | reverse complement strand
TAGAGCTCCAAGGAGATTATGTTGAAAAATAAAAAAAAATTACCCAAAAAAAATTGTTTTTATACTTCATTCTAAGGACTTATTGAACTACCCTCGTAGCAAGGGGCCGAATAATAATGCCATTGCATCGCCAAAAGCTTCTGAACATCAGTGTAAGGTTGTGCACAATTATCAGGTCTCATTTGCAACTCAATCATAGTTTTACGCACTTCGTATGTGACATTATTTGATGATAAAAATGTTTCCAGATCAATGCTATTGTTAGTATTTGGAATTTCTTCTAGTCTAATAGTTGTTCTTTTGATATCTGATAATTGTTGAACAACCTTACTGCACATTGCACGCAATTTTGCATTTTCTGCTTCTAATTGCATTTCTCTATTCATTTCTAAATCAAAATCCTGTACAGAAGAATCATCAACTTCAGCCATCAATGGCTGAGCGTCGGGAGGAGAAGAAATATACAATTCATAATTCTCTTCTTCTTTCCTACAAACAAGCACGTCCGATTGATGATATAGAGATAAAGATCTATGCAATTGAGCACTTGCAACAGTATTTTCAATCGCTCTATTTTCCTTGTGATAAACACTTACCATACTTTCTTGATCAAAAGGACGATCAACAGCATTGTCCAATTGCCTATAATCAATAGGCACTGCTCTACGAACAAGTTTCTGATGCTCTGGAGTTGTGAAATTCTGAGCACGAAAATGGCTGCCGCAAATCATCGTCCTCCATTGAACCGCAGATGGATTAATTCCTAAAAATTAAATTTTAACCATAATTTCAATCATATAACACAAATCAATTTATTTAATCAATGATTTTATTATGACAATTAATTTTATTATTAGACAATTTTATATTTCAAAATGTTTTAAGATATTTAAAAAATATGCAAAATAATTCAGGATTTTTAATTTTTGAAATAGAAAAGTTGTAATTCCTTGTGTAATTTTAAGACATATTTTTAATAAAATTCCTTAAAGTCCCTTTAACATCCTTCAAAATCTTGGTAGTAGTAAAATCCCTTAAAATTACTTCAAAACCCACGAAATCCAAATGCTAAAAAAAGATGACATTATACACATATTACATAACGAGTAAAATAATTTTTCTGTCTAATCGTTTTGACAACCAAAATAATCTGAAGATAGTTTTCAAATTCGGCGAAAGAGATGAATTTTTAACAACAAATCAATTTTCTGCTAATATAGTTATTTTCTTATTAAAATGATGAATCTTCAACCAAAGAAATGAATTTTTAACCAAAAATAGAAAAGTTACATTTTCATTAAAAAGTCAATTTTTAACAAAATAAAATAAATGTTTAACTATTTTTCAATCTGAGCTGAATTTTCAACAGAAAAAATATTTTTAATTTAGGAAGATGAATTTCCTACCAAATTAATCTTTCTCTTAAGAAAGTAAACAAAAACAAATGTTCGCTGCATGCAAATTGCCGTTGCGCGGGAGAATGACGTGCACGATATAACTCGGCAACCAGAAAAATCCACACGGTTTAGAAAAATAAAAAGATCATAAGGAATAATTTGCACATAAAAAAGTGAGAAAAAAAACGAGCTCAAAACGAAAAATCAGAATGAAACTTTTAAAAAAATTTTTCTACCTGAAATTTTGACTTTTTTTCTAGAATTTCACAGTAAAAAGGGTACTTACCTCTACATAAGACCTATACATTTTAGCAAAATAGGTTAAAAATGTCTGGGATGTAGTATTTAAAAAAAATCATCAAAAAATTCAATGTGAAGTCATTTTTACAATTCTGAAATTTTTTCAAAAATATTTTATCACAATATCTTACCTACCTAGCACTAATATTTATCCCAGTTGAAATAAAAACACTCTTATAGCTAACAACTCTGATATTCCTGACCTGGAATTTAATAGAATAAAATAAAAATAAAAGGTAAATAGAATAAAATAATCCCGGTATCTCCTCGTGTATTTCGACAGTCTATGTAAGCACACCGATCGGTAGCACATGGAGACATTATTTTTATTCTGTTTTCACTTTAAAACACTTTTTAAATAATTCACTACCAGTAAACTATTGATTAACCTCAAGTTCAAGGTAAAAATAATATCCAATCACGCAAATACTAAAGGCTTTAATCGCACCGGCATGTGTGTGTTCCTTTGTTGTGAAATTAGGAAAACAAGTGAGTGCAGGTCTAACATGCGCACGTCGTCGTACTGCGATTTAAAAAATCACATGATCCAGCTTAAATTTTTTGTAAATTGTCACTCCTGTTTCTAATTGTTATTTTAATAATTAATTTACTTTTTTTCTTTTATAAAACTTTGCCTACAATTAGGAAGTACAGCCAGGATTACATTAATAATAAATCTTTTCAATGTGAAATTCGATATGTGTATATATAATAGAGCGGAGTGAGAATGATCAAATTGGTCAAATCGTTTGAGCTGAGCGAAAAAAATTTCTGGGTAGACATCTGAAAAAAAAAGATAATTTTGAAATCGGTAAATATCTTCTGTTCCCTTTTTTTATTTGAAAATTCCAAAAAGTTTCCCTATTGCTTCGAAAATTATGGCGAACTTTTTCTATGTTTAGTTTTTTTCTAGTGAATAATAATAAAATTTAAAAAATAAACAAATTCTTTTTGCTTAATTTAGAATTTTTTGAAAATGGCAAAAAAAAATGTTTCTTTTTATTGAGTCCTATACAAAAACTGCTCATAGAAAAAATTCCCCATAATTTTCGAAGAAATAGGGAAATTTTTTGGAATATTCAAAAATTAAAAATTTTAAATCAATAAAGGGAACAGAAGATATATTAACCGATTTTAGATTTTTGTTTACTTTTTTTAAATGTCAGCCCACACATTTTTTCTCTCAGCTCAAACAATTCGACTAATTTGATTATTTTCACTCCGCCCTAATATACTTATAATGTATACATAATAATATAATTATATTAATTAATTTATATAATTATAATCTATATGCATATATATTCAAATAAATAAAAATAAACTGTTAATATGCACCTGCTTGCGAAAAATAATTTTGCTGAAATATTTTCATTGACTTTTAACTTTTTCAATAATATTACTAATTAAATAATTAATTAATTAGCTGAATATGATATTTAGGTATGTTTTAGTTTTCTATCTTTTAAATAGAAATATGAAAATAGAGTGCAGCTCTTTTTGAGCATAAAAGGATCTCTGCAAATTGTCCGGAATGTTCACATAAAAATTCGTAGTATTATACTTTTTACGAATAAAATAGTAAAAGAAAACATTCTTTGATATTGCACTAAAGTATTTTTTAGTTTTCTTTTTTTTAAATAGAAATATGAAAATAAAGTGAATAGTCTTTTCATAAAAAGTATTCTTTAAATAGTCCAGAATGTTCACGTAAATATTCGAATTATCCTCTTTAGGAATACAATATTAAAATAAAACTTTTTATTTTTTTACTTTTCACAAGTATTTATCATAAAAATAAAATATGGAATTTCAAGGTCAGGATTTTCAATCAATTACTTCAATTACTTCCATGTTATTTTTTTAAAAATATTATTATTAAAATTCATTTATGTATAACCAACAGTAAAATTTGTCATACAATGGTAAATTTATCCCATTCTTTCTAGATCTAGATTTTATACCTAATTATCTTTATCATCTTTTCAGTGACTTTTTTATTCTTAATTTCTATAACATAATCTTCTAATTTTTTAAGTAATACAAATAAATTACATATACTAAGAATATGTTCAAATAAAGAAAAGTGACTTTCAGTCCTGGAGAATAAATCAATAATCCATAATAATTAAAAAATTTCAAATTCCCGCTCGAACAAAGCAGAGTTTATTGCGCCGTCTGGTGGCATGTGGTCAAAATAATCCGTCTAAATGTAGCAGCATTGCCGAATTTAGCCGAAAAGTACCGGGAAAAAACGAAGCCACAAAATCACCGATAGCGCCGCTCTCGTGACACGTGGCCTAACTAGACCCTTGCCGCATCTAGGTAAAATATCTTTGCTTTTACCTTCGCGCAAAATTGTACCCACATGTGTGCTTTTGTTACGAAAATTAGTACAAAAGGATATTAATCATTGGTAAAAAATAATAATAGGCCTGATGTTTTGAGGGTTTAGAAATTAAAATGTTTTATTTGAAATGTGTTAATAAATTTCGCTATAATATTATAGCCTCTCCAGAACTATAAAGATTACAACAGAGAACACAATCTGTACTTTGTGAGTATAAAGTTAACATCATACATTCAAATCACAATAATTCGCACTTAACACATTAACCTTCTAGGTAACAAGGTTAAAAAGATTTTTAGGTAAGGTTATCCAAATCCATTTTTAAATTTAATTTTCGCTGTTTCTAAAGGAACGAAAATATATTATAATATAAAATATGTAAAAATGAGAACGCTATGAAGATACTGAAAATTCAGTAATATACTTAGAGTTTTTTAAAAATTGCTGTAGAGTTTTTTTTTGTTAAAGTTCCCATCTTTCTGTTTCGCTTATGAAGATCGCAATAAGACTACACTAATGTAAATTTTAATCTGGTTATTTTTCAAAAAGTTTTTATTTTTAATTGAGATTGATCTTAATTTTTGTAAAAGTAAGAATATTAATACCTCAAAAATAATAATTTAGGTAGGACCCCATTATGGTGTGGTCGTACTCCAAGATTGAAGGTTAGGAACAGGAAAAAGGAGAATAATGGTAAAATAACCGAAAATGATAGAATTATTCAATTAGATCGAAGTATATGTTGCTAAGATTTTCAATATCGGATCTAAAGTTCGCAATATTCTCTTTTTCCACAATATGGAACATTTCGAGGATATTTCTGTTGCGATCATTATTTTCTAAGCTACAAACTTGAACACTTTTTGAGTCATAGTTAAATTAATGACCATATTCGGTGGAGTGTTTTACATAGTGCTGTATACGATTTTTAAGCCTTTAAGTTGCTTTATGTTCAGAGATCCTAGTTTTAACGGGTCGTTTTGTTTGGCCAATATACATTCCATTACAATTCATACATTTAATTCAATATACTAAGTTGTTTTCTCAAATTTAAGAATTTGATCTTTAATAGGTTGTAATAAGATATCGCTCAATTCATTTTTTATTGAAAAAAGAGAGTTTAAGTTTTTTACATATTCTTATAAGAGATAGAGTTCTTGTGAATATGGCAATACATTCACTCTGGAAACTTCGATCGGGTTATTAGTTGAAGATTGTGTTTCTAGTTGTATTGTATATGAATTTAAATAATAGCACTTTTTTATGATTTAAATGCTGGTGAGATAAGAAATTTAGAGTCCGACCTGTAGATGTATGTTTTTTGTACCAATCAGTTTCTATGAAACCTTTTTCATGTATAATTTATAAGTCTGGGAAATTCGTTTTTTTTTTTTTTTTTTTTTTTTTTTTTTTTTTTTTTTTGATTTGCCGATTCTTCCAGAGTGAACTGAAAAGAACATCCTTTCTTATTCAATTCATTTGAAAGTTATTTTACTTGATCTTTTGGAAAACATATAAGGTTATCATCGAAATAACTATATTTAAAAAAAATCTGCCCGCTTTGTTGGCACATTCTCATCGCGCGCTGTGCGCGCGGCTGGCTGCGCTCGCAAGTTTGAGCGCGTCTAGGGCATGCGACTGTTGCTTCTCGCGCTTCGCGCTCGATAATATATTTATCTCAGGCTTCTCACTCGATAATGTGTTTACCTCGCGCTTCGTGCTCGATATTGTATTTACTTCGCGCTCGATCTTTCTGCATAGACTTTTCAAAACGTAAGGTGAAAGTATAGACAACGGTAAATTGGTATTTGTGAATTCTCTTTTGTTAAAGCTCCTTCGGCTACAGACGAAGTGTCATTGTCCAGTTTAAAAAATTTGCATTTAAAAAAAAAATTGGTTATCAAACGTTTTAATGCAACTTTTGTCGTTTTTCATAAACCGAATTTGCTCATTTCCAATGATTTCTTTTTGATTTAAACTTTACACATACGGTCTACTGAGCAGCCTTACCGTGATTTGACTTCTAAATTAAGTATATATGTACACACACACAATTATATATATATATAATTAAAAATTTGTCATAAGGACAACCGCAGAATTTCGCCGGAAGCGGGTGCTAATCTGAATAATTGCACCCGCTTCCAGCGAAATCGCGGTAAAATTTCAGCCATAACCACGTCTCACAACCGTGAGATAGGTGGTTACAGTCTGTAAAGGAATCAATACGACGATCCAGCAAAAGCCTCGTGCACCCTACGAACACGGAGTGACCCAAGGACAACCGCCTTCTGCATTTTTCCCGCAAGTGTTCTAGCATATTGTTGACACGCAGGGATGCTTCTAGGCTATGAGCAAGTGAAAGCTTGACACCTCCAAGAGCGCCGATGATAAGGACGATCAGTTTAACAGAATATTCCGGGTACAATTGTTGCAACTCCCTTATAAGGTCTCGATACCTCTCTTTCTTTTCATTCTCCTTGGCTATGACGTTTTTGTCAGCTGGTGCCGAAAATTTGATAACGAACATGGTTCGCTTCTCGAAGTCAAGAAGAACCATGTCAGGCCTCGAGTGAGCAACAGAAACAATGGTCGAGAATATAAAGTTCCAGTATATGCGGCAGTTCCCATTCTCGACAATTGAGTCAATTTCCCTAAGAGCATTTAGAGGAGCGATATTAAGGTGAATGCCGCAGGAGTGACAGAGATGGTAATAAAGTACTCTTAGGGCCGCATTTTGCCTTTGAATGTAGGTCGTTCCCGCGTGTGTTGGACAACTAGATAGTATGTGAGCTAAATGCTCAGGGTGTGCATGGCACGCCCTGCAGCTGTCATCGGGAATGTCTTGGCTCAAAATGTGGCGACGGTATGTTAAGGTGGAAATGACACCGTCTTGGCATGCAAAA
>NC_046666.1:85183982-85185010 GCF_010883055.1 Belonocnema kinseyi | reverse complement strand
AAGTATTTTGGAGAGAAGTCTACGAAGTTCAGCATAGACTGGACGAAGACTCAGAAAATATAAATAGCTTCAAGGAGTTATGTGTTGCCCTCATAACACGTGGTAAAGAATACCCACCCATCACTACCGAGAAGGTGAAAAGAGTATTAAGAGAGATGAAGAAATATTCCGCACCGGGATCAGATTGTATTAAAACCTTCTGGTGGAAGAAGTTTTCTTCAACCCATCAGCATTTGGCCCGTATTTTCACCTCATATTTGAAGTCGGAAGAACCGATTCCAGAGTGTTTGGTGGAAGGGCGCACAATACTCCTGCCGAAAATAGGCAACTTAGCTGACCCGAAGAACTACAGGCCAATAACTTGTCTGAACATGCTTTTTAAGATATTCACAGCTATCCTAAATCATAGGATTGTTCGGGCAATTGAACCTGTGTGGCAAGAAATGTATGAACAACGAGGCTCAAAGAAAGGCGTAGCCGGATGTCGGAAGAACCTGCTCATCGATAGATGTGTCTGCAAAGATGCAGCATTCTACCATCGTGACATATCGATGGCCAGGATTGATTATCGGAAAGCTTTCGATCCTACATCCCATAGACCTATCATCTGTCTTTTGGAAATCTTAAAGGTTCATCCGCAAATAGTTGGGTGCATAGAGAGATTGATGCCGCTTTGGAAAACCAGATTTACTATCTCATCTGGCAAAATTCGTATGAAAACTAACAAGGTCACGTTTCAGAGAGGTGTCTTTCAGGGCGACACCATGAGCCCACTCCTCTTTTGTCTTACATTATTGTCACTATTTCTAGCACTTCGCCATTCCGACGGGTACTTGTGCGGCAAAAATGCAGATCGAAAGTACAAGGTCACTCATATATTTCACATGGACGATCTTAAGATCTATGCTAAAAACAGAGAGCAACTGCATCTAGCTCTGGGAATTTTCGAACGATATACTAAGGAAATTGGAATGGAATTTGGGTTAGACAAATGCGCCAAGGTTTATTTGAAGCGAGGAAAACTTAAT
>NC_046666.1:85178243-85183882 GCF_010883055.1 Belonocnema kinseyi | reverse complement strand
ATTTATTTTTGTAACCATATTCAGCAGAAACCCTTGGTACAGGGACCCTCTATCCGCAACCCGATGACGCGTTCGGTGGCTTTGTCATAGGCCCTTCGGTTTGATTCTAGAGGAATCAAAACCGAACCGAATATGTTTTGGAAGATGCACTATTATATTTGAGAATATTTGAAATACTGTGAAAATGTTGCATGAAAAAATGTTACTTTCGGATTTTTCATTATTTTTATGCTGCCAAAATTTAATTTTTGATTTCTCAAAAAAATTGAAAAAATTGTTATGATAATCTTCTAGGGTATTTAGCAATCAAACTTTTTCATCTAATGCCATTTTTATATCGTCCGTTAATTGGCTTAAAAGGTTCATTTTCGTGTGTTTTTTTGGAATGTTGTAAATGCTATAACTCTAATAATTTTTTATTTTATGAAAAAAGACATTAGATAAATTGTTCGCAATAATGGTCTTAAAAATATTCAAAAGGCGCTCACTTGTTGAATTTTTATCCAAAATGGCTGGCCAACGAACTTGACCTTTAGGTTAGGACACTAAAAGAGTCTGCCAGAGGCCAATCTATTAGAATGATTTTTTCAAAAGTTATCGTCCTGGCAGGCATAAATACAGACAGACCGACAGACAGACACATTCGTAAAAACCTATTTTTCGGATTTAGGGGGACTCAAAACGCGGTCATTTGACCAAAATTGGGGGGAAGGGGGGGGGGGGGTTGTCAAATTTTACACATCTAATACCTTCTCTGATGAGAATATAAAAAAACCATTGATAAAAATATTTGCTCTACCTTCGGTGAAAAAATGTGATCTATTTATTTTGGCTTAGCTTGTGTCGTGTGTCCTAAAATTTCATTTTTTTATTTTCAATGTTTTTTTCTAAATAAAACAAAAACTACGTGTCCTATAAAAAGTGATTATGAACAAATTTGTAGATATTTCTTGGGTGCACAATGTTTTTCCTTTAATTTTTTTCTTATCTTGCATAGTTTGATCGCAAAGTGCTATTTTTGATTTTCGATTAGCTTTTGTTCTGTCAAAACTTGAATTTTTCATAGAAATTCAAAAAATTGATATGATGATCTGGTAGGGGGCCATCCATATACCACGTGAACAATTTTTCACCACTTTTTAACCCCCCCTCCTTGTGGTCAGCCGTGGAATTTGGACAAATGCCCCCCCCCCCCCCGTACTTTGTCATCATGGGCGTATTTTATGAAAATATAGATATTATTAGTCTTCAAAATGTCCGTGAGGTCGCGACAATTCATTCCAGGGGGAATGATTGCTTGGATGTTAAAAACTAACAATAAGTTTGACTGGTAACTCCTGAGTGGTGCCGAAGTTGACTGGCAAGCTGTCAAACATTCCAAAAATTCAAGTGAAGAAACGTGATTTTAGTACTCTTGAAACCCATTGTTGCGAGCTGTGAATTTGCATAAAAAGTGAGATTTTCGTAGTTTCTTTTTTTATATACATATTATTTTGATAGAAGTATCCTATAGATTGAAATTTTAGTTAATGAAAAGGACAAAACTTTCATCCGGTTGCTGATTAAAATGTCAGTCAACTTTGGCACTACTCAGAAGCTGCCAGTCAAATTCTTTTTTAGTTTTTTGCACCAAAACAATCATCCTCGATGGGTTTGAAGAGTACTAAAATGATGTCTTTTCACTCGAATTTTTGACATGTTTGACAGTTTCCCACTTAACTTTGGCACCAATCAGGAGCTAATAGTCAAATTCTTTGTTAGTTGTTTGCACCAAAACAATCATCCTCAATATGTTTGAAGAGTACTAAAATGACGTTTTTTCACTCGAATTTTTGACATGTTTGACAGTTTCCCAGTTAACTTTGGCACCACTCAGGAGCTGCCAGTCAAACTTATTGTTAGTTTTTAGCACCAAAACAATCACCCTCAATGGGTTTGCAGAGTACTAAAATGACGTTTTTTCACTCAAATTTTTGACATGTTTGACAGTTTCCCAGTTAACTTTAGCACCACTCAGGAGCTGCCAGTCTAATAAAAATAAAAATAAAAATTATGTTGTGCGTGAGCACAATATAAAAATTTTGTGAAATTTTGCATATTGGCTGTGATAAACGCAAAAAACCACATTTCTTATGGTTTTTCCGCGATTTCACCATGAAAATCGCCTAGTCGTCAATTTTCATTATCATTTTCGTAATCAGCGCGTAAAAATACATAAGTATACGCAATATGAAGGAAATCGTCACGTTCACCTATTCGGAACTGCACCCTAAAACTGTACCAAACCTTTAAGTAAATAATAAATTTTTTACCTAAAAATAATAAACGCAATTTATCATTCTGTGACAGATTTTGAGGAAATTATTGTCATTGAATAATTTAAAGTTTGCTTGACTTTACATTTGCAAACATTAGTTAACAAGCATTAAACTTTATCCAAACTTTCCTGAATGTGTCACAGAATAGTTTTCAATAGTTACACCACGTTCATTATTGATTACTTTTGAAAATACTTACTGTACATTGAAAAAATTTGATCTGCGTTATTAAAGTTTACCGAACTTTCATTTATTATTTAAAATTTCGAAAGACATAAATTATTACAATAATGTCAAACATTCTTCTTTTAGTCCATATATCCCAATTATATTTTTAAAAGTTCCGTAAAGTGTCGTAACCAAATTTTCTCCGTGCACCTAATTACTGTTGTCGATGCATTCACCTTTAGTTTTAAAAAGTCTGTGCACAAAGATCGAGTCCGTAGCCCTAGGCGCGCTCAAATTCGCAAGCCGCACGCGCGGCGCGCGATGAAACTGTGCCCGCGATCAGGGCAGATTTTCTAGGTGTAACTTATGAGGATGGTTTTCCATTACATTTCAAGTCCTTACTGCTCCGAGGATCTCGCGAAACCCTGGATATTCGACAAGTTTTCTTTCTTTCGTTTGCAAATCCTTCAAAAAAAAAAAAAATATATATATATATATATATTGAGTTAGAGCCGTACCTAAGGAAAAAATAATTCAAAGTCGGATTTAACCAACACCCTTAAGGGCATGTGATACTTAGAAAATGATCGATTTTACCAGTTTTAGGTTTCCCTCGCTTTTTTCTAGAATAATAAATATTTTGTTTTAAAAATTTGGGAAATGAAAGCGAACATGCTAAAGGACGTCCCTGCACACTTTTTTGTGGGTGAATTCAAAACAATTGTAGTTTTGTTAAATTTGATTAATTTGCATGGCGTTCAGGAATTATTATCGATTTTATCAGTGTTAGATTACCCCGGCATATTTTCCTAGATTAATAAATATTTTGTCTTTAGAATCGGAGTATTGATACCAAACATAATAACGGACGCCCTGCACACTTTTTGTGTCAACGCGCGTGTGTGAAATCATACTTATAGGTTAATAAAGGCAGCTGATTGTTGAAATTCATAAAAATGAATCCTTTATCGTTTACTTATTACGAACATGAAATTAATATAAAATTAAAAATTGAATAATTTTGGGAAATAAATATTTTTTGTTAAATATGAGCATTGAATAAATTATTCATTGATGCCTAATAAATCAAGTTGTTTTATCCTCCAGGTCAATGAGATAAGTAGAAAGAAAACAGAACCTAATGACACTAAACCAGGTACTTATATCTACTTCAAGCTACCAGACACAGAACGTAAATCCTCAATCCTTTTTTATATATCATTTGATCACGTATGTACGATCACTCTATTCATAATCAAAATCCGTTGATCGATACTATTTAGCGCTATCAACGCCATATTGGCTAATCTCAGCTGCTCTCTTGGCGCCTCTTCGAAAATCGCTGAAATCTGTCTAAGTGTTTGTCCATCGCCGCATCGCATTTTGTGCACGCCTTTCTGCCTGCAGGAATTGAATTTCAGAGCGCGCGAATAAATAATTCTAAACTCAACATACCTACCAGTTACGAGGGTAGTTCAATAACAACAAAATAGTTTTTAATTATAATTAACATTAAGTGCAGCATTTTAGTACGCCAGCAGTTCGACTGTATAGAATCAAAATTGATGCACAGTACCATTGCAATTCCTAACGCCAGTACGGCGGATCATCACAAATAGTGATGGGATATCGATATCGAAATATCGAAAATATCGATATTCAGAGTCCGATATATTGATATTTGATATCGATATTTAGAAACAGATATATCAAAGTCAATATGGATATTTTGTCATAATTTCGATATCGATATCTTATCACTATTTTTCCACTTGACAGAATGCGCTTTTTAGTTAAATAGTGACAAAAACTAAATACAAGTATACGTAAGTAAACATATTTTTCATTCATTATTTATCTTTGTACATTTTCTAATCTGTATTATGTGAATATTTGTAAATGATAGAAGTCTCAGGGAGCACGGGCTCAATTAACCTCAAACGCATAGAAAAACAATATATATTTCGACTTAAAATCTTACAAGTTGAAAGTGTTTCAAATTGCACTCAATATGGTATTTACATTAATTTTACTTGAAAGAATTTTTTATATTACTACCCTACTTTCGTGGTACATATCTCTCTGTTTGGTGTGTTTACACAGTTATTGGGCTACGTTAATTTTGCGTAATTACATTCTAAATTAATTACTTCCACGCAGTTACTGCTGTCTCACTCAAGATACTTATTTAAAAAATATTTATTGTATTATATAAAAAACAAGAGTTCTACTTGTTTAGATTTATTATCTTACACCTATAAAAAGCATATAGAATTTAAAACCAAAACAACATATTCCGAAGGTTGTGTTGCAGAAGTTAACAAATAATAATGCAACACTCAGCAATGCATATTAAATATAAGTCCTTTATTGTTTGAACAAAATATTTTGGTACAAGGTTATAGAAAATGATATGTTTGGTTTTGTACAAAATTACTTTCTGTTGCAGGTTTGTGGAGAAGAAAGAACATACAAAATTATTATATTAAACTATTTTGTTGCTTTTATACATTTGTTTTAATAATAATGTTTTTATACTTATTATAATTATAAATTTGTTTAAAATAAAAAATATCGATAATATCGATATTTTTTATCCGATATATCGATTTTTTAAATATTTTGCTGATGATATATCGATTTTTAAAATACCGATATTTTGTTTTCGATATCGCATCACTAATCACAAGTCAGTTCTGACCCACTGCTAGCTCAGGAGTGATGTCGAGTAGTGGGAGTAGTAGGAGACGATATATATGACTGGCTTGTGCGCGCAACCTATTTCTCCTCTTCTGAATTTGAAAACTCGAAGGTCCACGATTGCCGTTCGGATAACTTCGGCGGTTCTATTTATATCTCGATCCGCTTTGAAATAAAATCAAGAAATTTGTATTCGAATGTTTCCAGGTTTCGATGCTTCGATTTTGAGGTCATGTTTTTTCAGCTGTAGAATATTATATTAATACTATCATATATATTATTAATGTTAACAGTATAGTTATATTATATTATATCATATTATAGAAGTCTTCTTTTTCTATTTTGATTGGCATTTCATAAAAATGCAAGAAATTGGCGATTTTCATGATTTGAATACTTCGCGCGCCTCTTTATATGTGCATATTTTGAGGTTACGTTATTTCAAGTATAAAA
>NC_046666.1:85176556-85178143 GCF_010883055.1 Belonocnema kinseyi | reverse complement strand
ATGATAATATTATAATTATGCTATATTATAATAGTCTTATTTATATCTTGATCCGCATTTGAAATAAATTAAACAAATTGGCGATTTTAAGGATATTTGAATTTATTGTCTCCATTGTATACTTTGCATGTCTTTACAATATTCTTTTGCCCTCTTAAATTTTTAAATAAAACGAAGCTACCATTACATATTCCTGTGTCTATATTACAGTTCCTCTTGTCCTTAGGCTTAGGTTTTAAAAATTTATATCATGTAACTATTATTACTATAAAATAAGAATTTAAAAAATCTCAGTTACACCTGTGAGGAAAAAAGAAATAATATATCGAAATGTATCTTACGAACTTCGAGGAAAAAAAATTGTTTGGCATTGTTGTGAGGACATCAATTTTTAAATGTATTAGCAAAAAATTATTCAAGTAGAGTAGAGAACCAGAATTTTTCGCGTCATTTGTAATGACCAATTATTGATACAAATATTTATAGATAGGTAATACATATAGATTTATAATACAAATATTTACCTTTTCTTTTCAGTTTGAACAATATCACACACTAAAGAAAAACTTGAACAATTTTTTGATAATTCACGTTATCATTTTATCAGTATTCAAAATTCAAATATTCATAACTTTGTCAAAAAAATTTTTCCGTGAAATCGCTTACATACATGTCATCCTATTTCCTTTAAAAAACAACGTATAATTCAAGCTACTAAAGAATTTAGTATATATCACTATATCAGAATCTTAATTAGCTGCAAATGATTGTGCTGGAGCTTTAAGCGTTTGAAGTTGAATTTATCTATTAACCCGAAAAAATTTAAACAGCCTTTCAGAATTAGAAAATTTATTTATGAAAATCATTTGAAAGAAAACAATTGAAAATTATAAGTACTAACAAGTACAATATTTTGTATTAACACTTTTTAAAATTGCTAGGAATTTTAAATCTTAAACATCGAAGTCCCAAGTAGTCCTGAAAAAAGTATAATATAACCAAATTCTAGAAAGTTATATTTTGTAATGTTTTAATTCCAAATGATGCTCATGAACAAATTTCATAATTTCGAAAATTGGGAGGCTATTTAAACTTTTTTGGTTTAATAGGTAAATCCAACATCAAACGCTTAAAAACTCCAGCACAATCATTTACAGCTAATTAATATTAATATTAACATAATTAAAATATCGAAGAAAATAGTGATATAGAGGAGTAATATAGCCTAAGGACAAGAGGAACTGTAATACAGACACAGGAATATGTAATGGTAGCTTCGCTTTATTTGAAAATTTAAGAGGGCAAAAGAATGTTGTAAAAATTTGTAAAGTATACAATGAAGACAATAAATTCAAATATCCTTAAAATCGCCAATTTGTTTAATTTCTTTCAAATGTGGATCAAAATATAAATAAGACTATTATAATACGAGGGTAGTTCAATAAGTCCTTAGAATGAAGTATAAAAACAATTTTTTTTGGGTAATTTTTTTTTTTATTTTTTAACATAATCTCCTTGGAGCTCTATACACTTGGTCAATCGCTTTTCAAGTTTTTTTAATCCTTCAGAAAAGTGCGTTTTCGGAAG
>NC_046666.1:85167198-85176456 GCF_010883055.1 Belonocnema kinseyi | reverse complement strand
CGCTCTGAACTCGTTTTTTTTCATTTTTCTTAACGAACAATTTTTTTTTCAATTGGTTATAAAAACACGTAAACTCAGAAGATGTGGACTGTCACTGCACCAAATATCTAGTCGGGAGTCGTGCTGACTGAAAACAGATGATTTGAAGCGATTCGCGCGCCATTTGTTGTTCATGCTAAGGACTTATTGAACTACCCTCGTATATAAAGGTGTACGGAGCGACTAAATCACGACTTGCGAGAGTGCTACGATGCAAGTGTGGCCCCTGAACGGGATTACATGGCACGCCTGCATGCTCTGTGGTACGAGAAACACCCGGAGCTATCGCACTTTTCCCAGCGACGTCTGCGAAACCATTCCGAACTACTCCAAAAAAGGGGATATGTAAGCGGAACGCCTACTCTACCACAGCTGGAACAAGCCGGCAACAGAGAAAGAGAGGCTACACTAAGACCAAACGCATGCAGGCATCCAATAGAGGAAGAACAATGCTTTATGACCGGGATATAAAGATCAACACCAAGGTTTCTCCCAAGCCTAAAGATCTGGCTGAAATGGATGACGAGCTTCGTAGACATTTTTTCGAAGAATGCGACCTCTGGGCTATCAATTATTGTGTGTATAATGCAGCGAGAGCTTTGGCCGATGCGATCCGTAAAACGAAACCAACGGTTGATCATAAGAACAAAATATGAATGTATCAACTTGCCTTAAAGATAGGCTGGGCAAGACAGTGCGCGTCCCGCATTCAGCGTGTGATTGACTACATTACATCTGGCAGGAATTTTACCACCAAGGTTCGAAAGTTCGCGCGCGAACTCCGGATCCGTTATCACACACTTAACAAGTCAAAGCTGCTGACCATCAGACAGCATATTGTTGAGAGAATACGTATACTATCTGACGCTAAGAGAAGTGTAGAACGGAGGGAGAGGTGGGTCAGAGAAAATCAACAGTTTCTTTTTGACCCATCTCGACTCTTCCAAGACCCTCTAGTTACTGTCGACCACCCGCCCAAATCAGAGTAGGTCGAAGTATTTTGGAGAAAAGTCTACGAAGTGCAGCATAGACTTCATGAAGACTCAGAAAATATAAATAATTTCAAGGAGCTGTGTGATCCCCTAATAACACCTGATCAAGAATGCCCACCCATCACTACCGAGGAGGTGAAAAAAGTATTAAGAAGGATGAAGAACTATTCCGCACCGAGACCAGATTGTATAAAATCCTTCTGGTGGAAGAAGTTTCCTTCAACCCATCAGCATTTGGCCCGTATTTTCACCTCATATTTAAAGTCGGAAGAGCCGATTCCGGAGTGGTTGGTGGAATGGCGCACAATAATCCTGCCGAAAATAGGCAACTTAGCTAACCCGAAGAATTACAGGCCAATCACTTTTCTGAACATACTGTATAAGATATTCACAGCTATCGTAAATGATAGAATTGTTCCGGCCATTGAACCTGCGTGGCAAGAAATGTATGAACATTGAGGCTCAAAGAAAGGCATAAAGGGATGTCGGGAGAACCTGCTCATCGATAGATGTGTCTGCAAAGATGCAGCATTCTACCAGTGTGACCTATCGATAGTCTGGATTGATTATCGGAAAGCTTTCGATTCGATCTCCCATAGACTAATCATCTGTATTTGGAAAGCTTAAAGGTTCATCCGCAAATCGTTAGGTGCATAGAAAGATTGATGCCGCTTTGGAAAACCAGATTTACTATCTTATCTGGAAGAAATTGTGTGACAACTAACAAGGTTACCTTTCAGAGACCTGTCTTTCAGGGCGATACTATGAGCCCTCTCCTCTTTTGCCTTACATTATTGCCACTATATCTAGAACTTCGCCATTCCGACGGGTACTTGTGCGGCAAACCTGCAGACCGAAAGCACAAGGTCTCTCATGTATTTTACATGGACGATCTTAAGATCTATGCTAAAAACAAAGAGCAACTACATCTAGCTCTAGGGATTGTCGAACGATATACTAAGGAAATTCGAATGAAGTTTGGGTTAGACAAATGCGCCAAGGTTTATTTGAAGCGAGGAAAACTTAATGGCATCCCTGAAGATCCTAAGCTCGTTGATAGAAGCGCTATACGACACGTTTCCGCTGGAGAGACTTATACGACACCTTTACACTGGAGAGACTTATACATACCTGGGCGTGCCACAGAGCCGCATTCAGGATGTGACATCTATGAAGGATACTCTCCGAAGCAGATACAAACGTCTCATCCGGCAAATTTGGTCTTTCGAACTGTCAGCGAAGAACAAAGTATCTGCAACGAACATGCTTGCCGTCCCGGTAGTACTTTATTCATTAGGAGTAGTTCTATGGACGAAGAACGAGCTTAGATCCCTTGATATGGGGACAAGAAAGGTTATGCACATAAACAAATGGATTATTCTGGGTACAGTACATAGAGTCGCAAATGAAAGAGACCCTCTTCTTAAAATGGTCTGGAATCACAAAGAAGTAGGCAAAGGAGCGTTTCTGTACAAAGCAGCGGAGGAGGCTACTGGAACATTTGGACTTAACTTCAGTATTAGGGGTGCGCAAAATGCATCAAATATTGTCTATCTCGAGCACCCACTCCTGAAAGCCCGGATTAATAAAGCACAAGAGAAAAACTTTCGTGAACAGCTCCTCGATAAGAGGATGCACGGTGTCTTCCAGAGAAGTGTGGAGGATCAGACAGTGTCGTGCGAGCTAACGTTTGCTTTCCTTAAATCGCCTGGATTGAAGTCTGTTACGGAGGGTTTCATTTTGGCATGTCAAGACGGTGTCATTTCCACCTTTACATACCGTTTCCACATTTTGAGCCCAGACATTCCCGATGATAGCTGCAGGGCGTGTCATGCACACCCTGATACCCTACATACTATCTTGTTGTCCAACTCATGCGGGAACAATCTACATCCAAAGGCACTATGCAGCACTAAGAGTGCTTTATTACCATCTCTGTCAGTCTTATAACATTAACCTTAATATCACTCCTCTAAATGCTCCTAGGGAAATCGAGTCAATTGTCGAGATGGGAAGTGCCGCATATACTGGAACTTTATATTCTCCACAATTGTTTCTGTTGCACACTCGAGGCAAGACATGGTCCTTCTTGACTTCGAGAAGCGAACCATTTTCGTTATCGAATTTTCGGCATCAGCTGACAAAAATATTATAACCAAGGAGAATGAAAAGAAAGAGAGGTAGGGACCTTATAAGGGAGTTGCAACGATTTTATCCGAAGTATTCTGTTAAACTAATAGTCTTTATCATCAGCGCTCTTGGTAGTGCCAAGCTTTCACTCGTTGGTAGCCTGAAAAGCATCCCTGCGTGTCAACAATATGCTAAAACACTTGCGGGAAAAATGCAGAAGGCGGTAGTTTTTGGATCACTCCGTGTTCTCAGGGTGCAAGAAACTTTTGCTGGATCGTCTTACTGATTCCGTTACAGACTGGAACCACCTATCTCACACGGTCGTGAGACGTGTTTGTGGCTGAAATTTTACCGTGATTTCGCTGGTAGCGAGTGCAATTTTTTTTTTATTCAAAGCGGATCGAGGTATAAATAGAACCGCCGAAGTTTTCCGAACGGCAATCGTGCACCTTCGAGTTTTCAAATTCAGAAGAGGAGAAATGGGTTGCGCGCGCAACCCAGTCATGTTTATCGTCTCCTACTATATTCACACGGACATAGACCTGCGATAGCGTTGGACCACATCTCGTTTTAGATCTGGGATCACTAGCCCGGTGTAGATTGCCGGAGTCCCACTACTAGTCGGAGAGCCGAGGCCGTTTTTGGCGAGTTATTAAGTAACGATTCTGCCACTATTTTCCTGATTGTTGAGAATATACTAATCACGAAATGTGGCTTCTACAGAGGTAGTCCCGGGAAGAAGGTATTTATTTACTCATTCGAAGTTGTAAAAAAAATTATTAAAATAAGTCTTAGGCTAACGGCTGAATCTTTCTGCGTAGAATGTGGGGACAATTAGACAATGTTCCGTGCAATTGACAGAACAATATGCCAGTGCGGAAGGGGGGGGGGCAGAACGATCCGGAGGTGAAAGAGAATATGTCATTTTAAAGTTATTTTCTAACACCCAAATTTTTTATATAACATTCTACTCATTATTCAAAACATATATTCGAAGAGGCAGAACAAAATCTCGGGGATAACATCCTGGCAGAACATCGCAAACTGCCTGGTTTTGACATTGGTCATGGTGCGTTGGTTAACGGCCCTGAAACTGCGAGCAGAGTGGTCACTTGTGCTACAAAGACGATTGGTGGCGTAACTACAGACATAGTTTACACTACTGTGCTCGCAGTATCAGGGTCGTCAACCGACGAACAAGGACCAATGTCAAAACCAGGCAGTTCGCGATGTTCTGTCAGGATGTTACCTCGAGATTTTGTTCTGCCTTTTCGAAAATATGTTTTGAATAATGAGTAGAATGTTACATCAAAAATTTGGGTTTTAGAAAATAACTTTAAAATGACATATTCTTTTACACCTCTAGATCGTTCTGCCCCCCCCCCCTTCCGCACCGGCCTATTGTTCTGCAAATTGCATGGAACATTGTCTAATTGTCTTGACATTCAACACAGAAAGATTAAGCCGTTACCCCATGACTTATTGTAATAATTTTTTTTACAACTTCGAATCAGTAATTAAACACCTTCTCCCCGGGACTACCCCTGGAGAAGCCACATTTGGTGATCCGTATATTCACAACAATCAGAAAAATAGTGGCAGAATCGTTACCTAATAACTCGCCAAACATGGTCTCGGCTCTTAAACTATACTCGACATCTCTCCTGAGCTAGCAGTGGGTCAGAACTGACTTGTGATGATCCGCCGTACTGGCGTTAGGAATTGCAACGGTACTGCGCATCAATTTTGATTCTATACAGGCGAACTGGTGGCGTACTAAAATGCCGCAATTAATATTAATTATAATTAAAAAATATTTCGTTGCCTTTGGAACGCATCTACTTTCAAGATGGAGAATTTTAAATGTAGAGAAATTTCATTTTTGCATTAAATAAAGTAAGTCACTTAATTTCAACCAGAAATTAAACTTAAGTGCAGTAACTTGTACCTGATATATGAGTAATATGATGATTAACTGATAGGTATGTTGAGTTTAGAATGATTTTCATTCGCGCGCTATGAAATTCAATTCCTGCAGGGCGAAAGGCGTGCACGAAATGCGATGCGGCGATGGACAAACACTTAGACAGATTTCAGCGATTTTAGAAGAGGCGCAAAGAGAGCAGCTGATATTAGCCAATATGGCGTCGATAGCGCTGAATAGTATCGATCAACGGATTTTGATAATGGATAAAGTAATCGTACATATGTGATCAAATTATACATAAAAAATGATTGAGGACTTACGTTCTGTACCTGGTAGCTTGAAATAGATAAAAGTACCTGGTTTAGTGTCATTAGGTTCTGTTTTCCTTCTACTAATCTCATTGACTTGGTGGATAAAACAACTTGATTTATTAGAGATAAATGAATAATTTATTCAATGCTCATATTTAACAAAAAAATTTATTTCCCAAAATTATTTAATTTTTAATTTTGTATTAATTTCATGTACGTAATAAATAAACGATAAAGGTTGAATTTTTATGAATTTCAACAATCAGCTGCCTTTATTAACCTATATGTTTGATTTGACACGCACGCGTTTACGGAGAAGTCAACAATCTTTCTGTCTTAAGAGCATGTGATAGGGTATCTTTAAAAGCAGTTTACATTTTTTAGAAATTTCTCGGTTAATTTTGGTGCAAGCGCAAATTTAATTGTAGATAACACTGTGAGTTGTAAATGATTGAGTGGGCAACAAAGTGCAAACAAAAAAGTAATATCTGGGTTCAAACCTTCTGATAAATATTTTACAGAATATTTCTTATATATATATATATATATATATATTGTATTAAAAAAATAATAAACAAATTAACTATCAACTTTTCAAAAAAAGTTCTGCAGGTATTTATAATCAGGGGGCTTTTCTCGAAAACTTAAGCTAAGGTTACACTCTAGACCGCTAAGGGGCCAGCGGCGCAGTGCGTATAGAAGAATTCAGGGAAATTGCCTGATTTCTTATTCAATCCAGAAATCTATTTTTGTCTCACCTTTTGTTTCTTCTGCAAGAATTAGAAGAATTCCAAAACACGTCAAAAATTTCGCCAGCTTTGCCAATCTCTTATAGTTTTCGAGACCTTAAACAATTTTGAAAACTTTTATTCTTAAAAATGTGAAACATTTAAATACTGGTTTATTTCACTATAAGGACTTTGAATTTAGTGCCTTTATCTACAAATTCAAATTAAGCTACTTAAAAAACCACCTCAGTCATCCTCGTTTCAAGACAATTTTAATAGTACACAGTTTCTCGATTCTGGGATCATTATGTTCAATTAGAAAATTTTGACATTAAATTCAGATTGAACGGCTCAAAAAAGCCCTTATTGGACGTATTCTCAAGTAATTTCGAGTACTATACATATATTTTAAATGTTGTGTTCGCCATTTTATACAAGCAATATTATATATAGCAATTTCCAGTACAAATTATAATTCAGCGATCCAAATAAAAAATATTATTTAGCATCTTCTCAAGAAAGTCTATTTAACAGCACCTGCGGCTGCGCAGAAGTTTTTTTGGTCCTCCAGAAGCACCTAGAGGCATACGTACCATTAGGTACCATGAGGTATCATTAGTTAGGTACCATCAGTTAGGCACTATTAGGTACCTTATTAGGGAGTGTCCTATACAGACATCTATATAGGATCCTATGTCCTTTCCTATAGGTTGCACCTATAGGTGAAACATATAGCATCCTATGTGAAATCCTATATAGGAATTTTCAGTAGGGTAGAGTATTCAAACATTTTATAACTGTGAATATCTAGTAAAGTTAATTTAAGTTAATTTAAGAAAATTTGTATGTTCAGTACATGTTCCATCCAACTCTTTGGTATATATTTATAACCATCGGCGATCTTATTAATAGTGGTTACAAGTAAACTGTAATCAACGTCCGTTTTTTGGAGAATAACGTACGAATAACCATTATTGCTGACCGAATCCATTTAAAATCAGACAGGGCCTCACGCTTGAAAGCGCAGAATCTTTCGAGGGCGAAATATGTTGTTTTTTCAGAGTAAATTATACTTTCTTCACATTTTCAAAATTTGAAGAGAATATTAAAAAAGATGTTCTTAAAAATCTTAACTTTTTTATTTTTAAAAATATTTTTTCTAAGTTTCTACTAATAAAAGAAAGACATCTTAGTAGCATCATGCAGGCTAAGCCATTTTTGAGGCCGGGAGAATTTGTTTTCCCTAAAAATGTAGTTTTTGAATTTCTTTTGTGAGCAATAAAAATACCACAAAAGAACAAAAGACGTTTTTATAGAACATTTTCATACGTTTAAACTTTTATCTTAACATTTTTTCGTGACAATCATTGCTCCAAGAAACAGTAGAAAATTCGATTGTAACAAAAAAGGATTCTCCTGGCTACAAAAGTTGTTTAGCAAGCATCAAACTTACAAGATATCTTCATTATCAAAGTATAAGTTAAAAAAAATTGACAAACTATTTAAAGATGGGTTTTCTGAGAAACTTGATTTTAAATTTTTTCGGAAAAACCGCATCTATTTTGTTAATTTTGAACCCTTTTTCAATTTTCCGGCCGATTTTGGAAGAAGACGATGAACGATATTGGAATCACAGGGAATTTATGAAATTCTTCATCATATTTTCAAGATTTTTTCTATACATTTCAAAGAATTGAGGTATCTAGACCTTATAATTATGTGATCACAATCTCTCAATACCTCAAATGCGATTTCTACGAAAGTTTTTAACGTTTTTTCATGAATTTCTCCAAATATTTTATCAACATTTTTAAATAAGAGTTCAATTTGAAGTTTACAGAACTCTTTTAGAGTTAATCCACATTTTTGCATAAAATCCTGTAAGTTATTCAAAATTTATAACATTTGTTCAAGGTTCGCTCTTACCTCCGACTATATAAATAACACAGCCACACAGAAAAAAAGTGTGCGGATCTGGTAACAAGACACACGTATTCCTATGGATTTTGGGGCGCTGAATTCAAATTCGGTATCAAAAATCACTTATCACGTCATGGTTGCGCCAAAACCTCAAAAAATGACGAAAAATCATGCACTGAGGCAAATAAATTTCAAAATAATGCCAGTGATGCAAATTTTCACTGCAAAAACATGTCGACAAATGTAAAGGATCAACCCTTGTCTGATATCAACTTATTTAACATAACTTTACCCAACAGAACCTGACCTCACCTAACCTGAATTAACAAAAATTTATTGAACTACACGTAAAGCTCTGGAAGCATATTTTTGCAGTAGCAAATGTGTGCTACATCGAATGGGTCAACTCGTGCCTAACATAGAAATAAATCTAACCTAGCCTAGCCTAACCTAACCTAACCTCACGAAGCACAATTAAACTGATTGCGTTGTCCCGTTGTGTTTGCGGTACCGTATGAATCAGCTTGGGCTTAACTAGCAAAGTGGTCAAACCTATCCTAACCTAAAAAAACCTGACCTAACCTAACCTAACTTAACTTCACGTAACACAATTAAACTCATTGTGTTGTCCCGTTGTGTTTGCGGTACCGTTTCATTCAGCTTCGGCTTAACCTACATAGAGGTTTAACCTATCCTAACCTAACAAAACCTGACCTAACATAACCTAGCCGAATGAAATTTAACGACATGTGTAGCTATGTAAGCGTACGGTTCTCAGTCTTGAATGTGTGATATATTTAATAGGTTAACTCGATCTTAACCTACAAAAGAATCTAACTTAACAGAACCTAACGAAATTTTGCTTAACGCAACACAACTTAACTTAAGTGTTCCCGTTGTAACACAATAAAATTCATTTCATTGTACTACAGGTGGTTAAAAATTTGGCGCACATTACTCATTTGAAGAAACTTAGAACTACAACTAGAATTGACCCCATTTCAATTAACCTGACAATGTTTGTATCAATTAAAATGTAGAACTATTTTGTCTATTTTCTGCCTGCTATAACGTGTCCTTTTTTCTTCATTTGTAGGTTAAGATCGAGATAACCTATTAAATATAGCACACATTTAAGACTGAGAACCGTACGCTTACATAGCTACACGTGTGGTTTAATTTCATTCGGCTAGGTTAGGTTAGGTCAGGTT
>NC_046666.1:85159615-85167098 GCF_010883055.1 Belonocnema kinseyi | reverse complement strand
AAAGGAGTTTTCTTGTTGCGAATCGCTTGAAGTTGCTAGTCTAATATAAAAATCAATCTCTTGGTATTATATGTAGATCGATCGCTCGAGGTAATAAGCAGTATGCTTAGATGGGTACTGATGGGTATTTATAATCGCTGGGAGAGCGCGTCAGGGTGACAACGAAGCGTTATCTGATTGGCCAAAGAGGCTAAGTTAAATTGAGGCTGAAAGCAGATGCCAAATGTAGACTCTTTATAGAAAGGTGCTCCTGGCAATCAACTACATTCTCTATAAGGACGCAAGCTGCTGTAAATACGGCAGGCAGTAATTAGTACAATCGTTTCCTCGTTGATTGCTATAAAAGTGGCGAAAACTTGAAATCGCTGTATAATCATATTTGACCTTAACCACTATTCACCGTTTGCAAATATCAAAAATGCTAGAGGCATGCTATAGCAAAGGAATTATATCTACATATTTCTTATTTAATTCGAAATACAAAATATTAATTCTATCGCAAAAGACAAGCAATTCGATTTAATGGAATCCACATATTTTCTCATTATTGGCCATTTTTAAGTATTATGAACGAAACGTATATGAATGTCTCATTGCCCTAAATTAAATTATAACATATTTGGCTTGATGATCTTAAAGACTAAATTGCGAGCGGAAATGGAAATCAGAAGAATATTATTATTAAACTTAGAGTTCAACTATAATGAAATGATCAATGACGTATCTTTTTATAGTGTAGGTATCCGAGTGTCAAATAGGCAACAATGATCTATTGCCACCGTGAAGAATGCGATTGCATCTATCTAGGGCCGTTAATTAGTCTGTCGCAGCACAGTTTGACGTTTTCATCGGTTCCGATAGCTATTAAACGGTGATTGCTCCGTAGTCGCTGTGAATTCTGTGATTTGTTAGAACATCTAAGCACTGTCAAATCTTAGCCAGGAACACAGCAATGGTACGATTTATTAAACTTATATTCCTGATTAAAATAAAAAAACTCTTTATTGCAACAAAGTCATATTATAATGAGATGTCCTTGTGATTTTCCATTTTTTCTATAACAATTTAATTGCGTATCATGAAATCGAAAATTTAATGAATAATTTCATCACCTTTTCTAATAAGATACACGAATACATACAAGGAAAGTCTTTCACTGAATAATTATACTGTAATATTTTTTTTTCTATCTTAGTGGAAATTTATTTATCTACCGAGGCAGGAAATAAAAGTAATAAAAACTCTATCATCTAAAAATAAACTGCTAAATCTTCAGTTTCAACTATTTCAAGTTTAAATACAATAAAAAATATAAATCAGAAATTTAAAAATAATCAAGATGTAACTAATAAAAGAAGTAACAGCCGATAATATTCTAAATATAAAATTTATTATTGATGTATAATTATTTTTATTAAGTATCGTTAAATTTGTTAACTATAATTAGATAAAGATATTTCTAAAAAAAGTTCCAATTTTAATATAAACAAATTTTCTAAAGAAGACATGATATTTTACATGTAAATAAAAAGAAACTTTTGAATTTTTTGTCAACAACTAAACAATGCTTTTTTGCACTTCATTATTATATACCTTCATATTTTCGATTTCAGATTAACTTTATAAACATTTTGTTTTTAGATCGCACACTTGTTAGAAAAATGTAATTTAAATTTGATACAAATGTATATTAAGTCACTTGCATAAACGGTAGTTGACATTTAATATACAGGTCGGTATAGCAGCGTTTTTAAAAGTCAAAGTGCTTTAATTTTTTAAGTCTTGTCAAATATTCGGAATTGGATAAATAAGCTAGAATAATCTTTGCTCAAAATGGTAGAAATTTAATGCAAGTAGAATTAATGGTAGGTTAGGTCTGGTATTTACTTTCGTACTTAAACTTTTCGATTCCAAATTTAATTTAATTTTTGGTTAAATAGAAGAATGTATCATGTTTTATTATTAGTAAACGCAAATTACTGCCAAACTTATTTTGATTTTGTGTAAAATAAAAATATCTGAGTGATTTTTATAAATGTATATGAAATTTAATGTACAGGATCCTAATGGCGATTTCATATGCTTGATGTGTAGATTTTAATGTACATTAGTATTGTAAATTGAATATTATTTCTAACAGTATATGTATAACTTTTAAGTTTTCTTTTTAAATTTGATTTTACAATATGAAAGATTTTCATTGACGAGAAACAAAACTTTCAGCAATATGGTTAGAACTAGGCCTAGCTTTTTAACCATTTTTTACATAACTCTTAACTTTCTAACCTACATACTATCTATTGATTCAATTTTTTTCGCAGTATCTCAATTTGATTTAACCCGTTAATCGTAGGGATTTTTTTGAACAATTTAACCATAGGGGGAGGGGGAGGGGGTCGATTCGACCCGATGCTATAAAAAATCCAAAACGTGTTCCTAAAAATCTGAAAAAATTCATGGATCTTGTTTGAACCTTCTACTTAACAGTACAATTTTGCAATATGTGTTTTTAAAAAATTATTGTTAATATAATTAACAATAAACAAATAAACACATATAAAATATAGATTTATTCCAAAATTCATAACTCAGAGACAAATGAACGCAATTAAACGGTTCGAAAACGAAATTAAAGGGGAAGAGTGTGCCTTTCAATGAAAAAAAGTGGCAAGAAATTTTGACGGAATTGAAACCCTTAATTGTCAACATGAACTCATGCACTTGTTATCACTCGTGCTCCTGTTATCGTTCTAACTTGATTGAAATGTAATAAATAATGAATTTTTATACTTTGACTTATAAGGAGTAATAAGGGTATTCACCTTACTTTCGCTGGTACAGAAAAAAAAGAAAAATAGTAAATTTATCTCAAGTGTCATCCGTCGAAATACATACGTAAACCGTAGGGCGGGAGGGGGGGGGGTCAAATCGACCCAAATTGCACTTTGACTGCACCCTATAGCTGTCTAAAAGATACAAGTGACTCGAAACTATGCGTGAGGCTTCTATCCTAGAGTACAATTTTTTAGATGGGGGTAAGGATCCGTGTTAAAACTTGGTTCGCAAATGGCACCGATTTCAAATTTCGGCCTGGGTCAAGTTAAAAAGCTCTTTTACACCAGCTCATGATTATATTTTCTTAACAACATGGAGAAAAGCGAGTTTCAACATACCGAGTAGTGGGTAAAATCTTCTTTTGTCCACGGCGTTCGGAAAAGTAATTTTTCTAAATCTTTCTTCTACACATTGCAATTGATATTTGGCAATATTTAAACGCATGTATGGCAATATAACAATAATATCATTTGAAAACTAAAAATAATATGCCTTGTTACGTTAGAAATTATGTCTTGGAAAGAAACTATTAATAAATTAATGGAAAGTTCCAACATAGTTTGTTTACAGTGTATAACATAATTCGTACTTGGTTTATCTTTATTTTACTAAAAGTTGCCATTGTTTTATCTTAAAACACTTCATAGCGATTAACGACCCATTTCTCCAGATTAATTTTTCTAGATATTAGAAAATCCTGATTGTATGTTTTGAGAAGAACGAAAAATAGTAAGACTTACCAATATAAAAATTAGGATAGAGACGTCATTGCCTCGTGCTTCATGCTGGAAGAATTTAACAAATCGGGCTGGAGGCATTTTAAAATGTTGAATTTTGAAATTGGATTTGATGAAATTGTCGGTATTTCTAAAACCTTTACTTAGCTTTTAATCAAATTTGAAGTTATTTAACAAATTTAAAATTATACGTTTCAAGATATAAATATAGTGTGGCAAGCACCTTGCGCCAAATTGACCAACGAAAGTACAGGTTCTTTACATGATGCTGATAACAAATCTTAATGGCTCAATTTCACCGAAAGGCCTATTCCATTAAGATTGTGCGGAGCCTTTCAATTACATTTTTTTCAGTTGACCCCTTTTAATTTATTTTTTAGTTAGAATATAAAATTATTTGCAATTATGTCTGCGTGAAAAATGAAAAGACACGCTTAAAGCCAATATCACGACTGAATACTATTAATGAATGCAATTTTAATTATCTTCATCAATTGTATGAAATTACGTATAAAATTTCTACTTTTTTGTATTGAAATAAGGCCTTTTTGTACTCAAAATTTTTTTTCTGAGTTTTGACCGCTTATTTTCGAGATCAGTGATTGCGATTCATGAGAAATGAATTTTGTTGATATTTTGTGAATGTGTCCAAATATATTATATAAATAATAGTATAATTTCACCCAGTATACAAAAAATGGAATAAATTTTAAGTTGGTTCACTGCAGAATGTGGATAGAGGGAACGTCATTATAAAAATCTTAAATTTACTATCTTTAATACATGATATAGTAACAGTAACTAAATCATATTTATTTTTTCAGGAAACTCTAAGCAAAGATCTAATTGCACGTAAGTTTTTTAATGCAAAACACTATCATATACTTTTGAAGTAAAATAATTTATTTTCAACTTAAATAGAAGTTTATTTTCAATTTGAAAAAATGAATATATATATTTAAAATAGTACTTTTATTTTGTCTACACTTTACAAAATCGTGCTGCAATTGTGCTCAGCAATCTTACATTATCTGGAATTGCACAAAACATGACCCTTTTATACACATTAAGCATTATTTTTTTATTGTCACAAAGAAATTTAAAAAAAGAAGATGGAATTCAGTAAGCTTTCTTTTAACTTTTGTTTGTGTGGTGTTCATTTACAGAACTTCGAATGGGATTTAATGCCTTCGACATCGAAAAGAAAGGTACAATCAAAACTGATCAGATCACTGTAATCTTTAGTATGATGGGGAAAACCATTAGCAGTGAAATTTTGGATGAAGCTATTGCCGAAGCGGATCCATTCAGTAAGATCTACTTCTCTAAATTTCTATACTAAAAAAATATCTTAAATATTACCTAAGCAAAGGAATGTTTTTATTTTGATATGAATACTAGGTAGAAGTAAAAGTTTTTCTAAATTTGAAAATGTAAACCCTTTGTTGCAAGAGGCGCAGTATAGGTTTGGCCAAATATTTCTTTAAAAAAAGAGTTTTTAATACAAGTAAATGTTTCTGTGATTTTAAGATTTCATACATCGTTTAGAATAAGCATGTATAAAAAATCATAAATTATGAATGAATTTAAAGAACAAAGTCTTTGATTAAAATAAAGGAGAAAATTATTTAAAAACATCATAATTTATCAAAATTAACGCAGCTTAAAACGAAACTTATATACCATTGACATACAAGCGTTGTTGAAAAATGTGAATATTTAAAATAAAAAAATTTTAATTGATCATTTGTGAAGAAATTTAATGTAATAATAATAATGAAAACAAACTCATATTATTTTTAAAGTAATATTTATTTATATTTGCAGGGGTCAAACAAAAATTGCAAATATATTTTCAAAACAGTCAGTGCTATTGTTGAGAATAGAGAGAGCATAGTAGCATAAGGAGACATGCCTAGATCATTACATATTTTTATTATAATTATGGGCAACATTTTTGAACATTTACTTTAAACAAATGTTAATTTCACTTCCAACTAATTATTTGCAGATTGTTTATTCCAAAAATCGATTACTTTCAATGAAATAGATCAATAGAGATTGTTATATGCTTTGCTGGGTGACATAATTGTGTACGATCGATGCAGTCTTAATCTGCGCAACTGAAGAAACTGTAAGCGATAAAAGCGAGAGAGGCCGTAGGCATGCTTATATCCACTTCTCTCATACTCTCATGCCTACAACTCAGCTACGCTTCACCCGATGTACGACTCATCCACTCGTAAATCGCTAGCTTCGCTTCATCAATATGATGAAATAATATATGCGAAATATGTATAACAGGCACAGTAGTGCATCAATCTTCTCGATAAACTTTTTTCTCACAAAAGCATAGTTTAACATTTGTGAAATCTGTTAAAATCTTGGTGGACGCTTTTGGGTTGTAAAATATTTTGAAATATTTTAAAATTTTTCAATCCGCTGTAAAATCTTTGAAATCAATGTAAAATTGTTGAAATCTTTAACATTCTGGTGAAGTTATGCATTAGTTCAGCTTAAGTTAATGTTTTCTTACAATCTTTCAAAGTAATTGTAAAATATTTTGAAATTTTTGAATCTTTGAAGATTCCACAAAGATTGTTTTATTTTATAATTTGTAAGATATTTAAGTTTCAGTCAACGTTTATCGAAGATGATAGCCATTCCGTGAATTGACGCCGCGCCGCCGGTGTGCAAAAGATAGGTAAAAGGCACTGCGGGGTATGTGCAATGGTCACTCAGACGTTAACGAACAATAGAGTTTACTTCCAAAGCAGCAGTCTCTCGGTTGTTTTTCCCACTACCGCCAGCCCCAAAATCAGCGCAATAAAAGCGTTTCACTATACTTATTTACTTGCAATAATCATGTCAATTCTTAGAATCGGATGGATATTTTCTCGAATTCGATGGATAATTATTTATCTATAACAAGTATTTTTCTCACTCCAAGAAGCCTAAATTAATTGAGCCATGCAATGAACAATTACTTAATTTAAATGCGTATTGATGCCTTTAAAAAGTTAATTTAATTGGAATCATGAAATACAGCTCACTGTGTCAAAAACAGATTCAAAGAAACTAGGTTCTTAGCCTAAAAAAAAATAATTTCTTTAACATAATAATTTTCACGTTTACTGCAAACAAAATTGTATTTGTATTAAAGGAATATTCCAAAATAAATGATTTTTTGGATTCATGACATGACTTTTTTGCCTGTTAACAATATTTATTCAACTGAAGTAAATAAATTCTTGGTACAAAAAAAAAGAAATAAAAAAACACACATTTCTATGAGTCTCTATGGAAATCGACGCTATAGAAGAGTTTCACTGTAAATTTTCTTGCTGGAGTTATTAAAATTTGCGCTCTTTAATTGCCGTTAACCGGAGCTAAGAATGAAACATTTTCTCTAAAGTATAAATGGTGTTGAGAAAATCGTGCTTGAAGATGTCGAAAACAGTTGCAATAATTAGCCAAACTTGCAACTTAAACGTGTCATTGTCACAGTTCAACGTCGGAAGTTTCTCTTAAAAATAATCCCTTTCCCATCCCTATGAAGCGGGGCTAAAGCCTTTCTTTTTTTCCCAAAGTAGTAAAATTAATTTTTACGCCTTAGGAAATAAAAAGTGTCGTCAGAGGTGAATAATAAAAATGACACATCTATGAGCGCGCATTTTATGATTATCAGTCCACTCACCGTAAAAATGTGAGGCAATTTTGGTTGCAGATAATAGAATTTTGGGGTTATTTATGGAAAGTTACCATGTGTAACTTATGAATTTACCGTAAATTACCGAAAATGTATAGAAGTTTTAAATTAAATTTTGGGACATTTATCTTAAATTCTCATAAATTACATGTAAGACTCATATATGTAAAACTTCTATTTTGCGCGCCACGGGAGAGACCTT
>NC_046666.1:85144437-85159515 GCF_010883055.1 Belonocnema kinseyi | reverse complement strand
GGTGCCACGTGGAAAGGGTCCTTAGGGTTACAAATCGATTTTCAGATTTTTGATGCTATTGATAGTTCTAAAATCGCTCTTTCATATTGAAAAAGAATAAAGTTTTTATTTGCTTAATTGGAATTGTTATTGAGCTTTCGACGCATCGTTCTGTTTCCGTATAAGTCAAAAGCTCATTTGACTCGCTGAACGAAGAACGAGGAAATGTAGTAGTAAGTGGAGGGGATAGATTCCGGAGATTGTCCCGACTCTCTGATTGTCTGTCTTCGACCGTGTATTTAATCTCTTCTACTGAAAAATTCGCCTGTTTGTAGACATGTATAAATTGAATATTGAAGTTGGTAAACTAACATCAATTTATTCAAATTTTTATATAGACTGAAATCATGAGTGTATTTCGAGAAATGTCTGAAATCATCCATTTGTTATAAAAAATATCGTATGCGCTAAAAAGGGAAATGTACTTTTTTGATTTGTGTACGTTTTGACTACTCGTTTCCGGCTCGCGCTACGCGCTCGCCTACGACCTGTGCTGAACACAAACACTCATCGGAAAAGCCCTTATTTACCCCCTAGATGCATAATAAAAAATTTAATGATTATTCACATTAGTAAATCATAGTTAGCGGTAGTGGTTTCAAAGTGGGGAAAAAGCGACCCACTACCAGACATATCACTGAATTATGATGTTTATTTGAGAAGATTATCATTATTAATTTGTACGAACTCATATAATTAACGAAAATATACCAAAAACTATCCAGATCCCCCTGAAAAAATTTGAAATGGAAATTGGGGAAGGTGAGGAAAAAGCATTCGCTGTAAATATAAAAACTAAAAAAAAAGGACTAAGTCTCCCGCATGCGTTTAAATGAGGCCAACTTTGCAGGATAATGATTCGCGGTAGGCTTCTAAAAAAACAAGAAAATAGGCATAACAATAAAAAACAGGAAAAAAATATGCTCCACATTATCCTTTGTCAATAATAATGTTAATAGATTTCCCTGTATATGTCGTTTCATTCTGGTCACTCTGGACTTGGCCATTTCGAGTGACTCACTCGATTTAATGGCGAACAACGCTATTTTCAATTAAATCCTGAATTGATGACGCAATTTCGATATAAATATGGCTAATAAAAGAAAGGAAAGAAGGAAGGTGAGTGACTCGAAATATTCAAGTCCAGAGTGACAAGAATGAAATGACATGTACAGTGAAATCTATCCATGCCTTTATTCTTCCCGACGGAGGTTTCCACGACAATTTACTTTAAAAATGCATCAGGGGAAGAATATTTTTTGCTTTTTTTGCGTATTTTGTGTTATCTTTTCAGAAATCAACTACGAACAATTGGCCTGTGAAGGTAGCCTCATTTAAGTGCATGCGGGAGATTTAATTCTTCTTTGTTAGCTGTCCTATGTGAGCCAACGTTTTTTTTGGGGAGAAGGTTTTTTTTCACCTTCCCTAATTTTCATTTGGAACTTTTTTTGGAGCTAAACACTCACAAAAACATTTTCATATCGAAGAAAGCAAAAAAAATCTGGTCATATGAAAGAGAAAAAAATCAGCTCTATGGTGTGAATAGAAGCTGCAATTGATTTTTACACTGTTTATTACTGACAATGTGACGCCAATGT
This sequence comes from Belonocnema kinseyi, assembly GCF_010883055.1. Classification (NCBI taxonomy): domain Eukaryota; kingdom Metazoa; phylum Arthropoda; class Insecta; order Hymenoptera; family Cynipidae; genus Belonocnema; species Belonocnema kinseyi. Next base: position 85,157,878 of record NC_046666.1, on the reverse strand, counting down.
TACAGTTACACCTGAACCCATAAACAATAATGGAGAGTATTTTTAAGATTTTTAAACACATGTGGCTTCCCAAAGATCGTCTGGGCGCCCCCAGGTCCGTCGCTGGGGCTACGGTATGTAAGACGGTGGTGATGGTGGGCTGCAGGATGGTCAGGAATATATCACTAGTCAAACAGCTGGCCAGCAGGAGCAGCTGAAAAAAAGGTAAGCCGTGGGACATGAATTGTACCAGCTGAGGATGTTTTGACTATAGTTAGCTACTTGGAGTAAACCACTTTGACAGAAATACCGTGGGAGAGCATAAAAGTGGGATACCACAATGAAAGACGAATTGGTGCGTCTCTATTGCCAAATTGGAAGTTTGAAACCAAAATGGATAAAGGATACAATTTTAAGACAAAATTTGCTGCAAAGTATCTTTATACAGAAAAAGTTTCACTCGAAGATCTTACTGCTAGAGTGATTCACATCAGGACTAATCTTCACACCACAGAAGACTGGGAAATAAAGAATAAACTACAGGTTGATTTGACGTGAGAACAGGACGGCAATGAACTTGATATAGAGGAAGCTGCGTCACATGACCAAGCAGCAAAAATTGATCTTTCTCCCCAACCTGTTGATGATCCAGAACCACCACATCCTTCAGAGTTAGATGATCTTATATAATCACAGGCAGAAGCAGAGGTTCAGCAACCAAGGAGGTGATTAAAATGGACATACTATATGAACAGAGATGTTATGCGCCTTTATTTTTGGGTAGATAAAAGTGGGCAAAGTGTGAGGAGAGAAAATTGTCGAATCTTCTTACTTAAGTATCCAAAGCTAACTACAAGAATAAATGAGCAGAATCTAGCAGATCAAAAACGCTCAATATCTGTAAACAGATTGATTTTGGCTGTTTATATAGATGCCATAAAAATGGAAGTGGACATTCTTTGCTTCATGAAGGGATCGAGATATACCATGGGAGATCACGTTAGACATAGATGTCAGCAAAATAAGGTGGAAACTAGGGTGATTGATTTAATAGAAAAAAGCGAATAGAACCGGTAAGCTTTTTAATCATGTTACTAAAATCATCCATTCCTTGGTAAATCGAGATATTAAAACCAGTAACATTGGATGAGATTATAGACTCCCAGCGGCAGAGACTTGATGTCCCGGTCCGGATATGGTGAACAACATCTGGTAAAAGTACCTGACGAGTGCGCATCATGCGTTGGTAAGGTGCTTTCAGAAAAACATTTGAACCTCAGATCAGATTCCAGGCCTTATGCTTCAGGGTGCTACGTATATGTTACCTAAAAAACCAGACGCTCGAAATCTATCTGAATTTCGTCCGATAGCCTGTCTTCCAACAATTTATAAAGGTCTGACAACTACCATTGCAGATAAGGTATATCCTCAGTGCGACAACATATTTACACCAAAACAAACAAGATTTTGTAAAAACTCGCGAGGCAGTAAAGATCTAGTTACTATAGATGCTGTTACTATGACTCAAGCTGGTAAGCATCAAAGGAACTTGCACAGGGCATACATTGACTTTGAATTTGCTAAGCATTTCCCTCCGTACTACATGACTATTTGCTTGAAGTTTAAAAAATTTAGAAAATCTGCTCACGCATCATAGACTTTATACGTCATATGATGATACAATAGGGTACAAGAATCAAGTAATTTGATCATGGGCAAGCAAGGATCACTATATCAATACGCATTACGACGCATATTTTTCAGGGAAACTCCTTTATTGTACTATGGTTTTGTTTAGCATTGAATCCATTGAGCATAGCAGCGAGTAGCAAGTCTCATGGGTTCAGAATAGATGGTGATAATAAGGATGGCCATCAAGTGACCCATCTTCTATATATGGATGACCTGAAGCTAAACGCTAGTTCAGATCACAAAATGGGAGCAAGGGATCTATGTCACAAAGCAGTTTTCCAATGGCATTCATGTGGAGTTCAGACTAGATAAATGCAAAAAAGTGCATTTAACCAGAGGGAAATCAGGGACCGCAGAGTTAAAAAACCTGTTTGAAAATAACGTCACAGCAATAGCTGAGGGCGATTCATATAAATATCTGGGTATTCTTGAATCTATTGCCACGACATAGAGAAGGCAAGGGCGTTGTAGACGTCAAAAAACTGTGTAGTCACAAGTTATACAGTTTCGAGATGATTTTAACACCAAGCGAGATGTTGCGATTTACAACACTATTAGTAAAGCGGATCTTGATTTCATGCTTTTGAATTTCCCCAGCGGAGACCTTAAATATAATCGCAGAAACCATAGAAGAATTAGAAATGCAATGAAAACACAAAGCCATCTACGGCGAGTAGCCAAAAATGTTAGGTGAACATGAAGTGGATAGTGACTCATCGAATATTTGGCCTAGAAAGAGCTTCATGTGTCCAGAAATGAAAGGACTCGTCATTACAAATCAGGACAGGGTTGTAAGAACGAGAAATGATCAATACCATATGTTACATCATTACATCCGAGACAATCTACCTAGCATAATGATGCTAGGAAAAACGATATTGCTTACCACTCAATCGAAATTCGCAGGCAACCTATAAAACCAATATTCTTAAGTATATCGAGCTAAGGCATTAAGGAAAAACAACATGAAGGAATGTAAAACATGCATCTATTCATCCTTTCGCTATATCGGCTACAGGAAATGCGCACGCAAGATACACTAAACATCCTGAACATTTGGGAGTCAGTATTGTACTGGCAGCGGCTCAGAAAGTGGTTTTATTTACCACCTGCTGCAATGTAAGAAATGTTCACGACCATCATGAAACAAACGACTAAATACATGTAAAATGGCAGATGGTAGCAATAAGAAACCATACGGAGGCGACTGTTTTCACCTCCAAAGCTTATGGACAGCACAGGGACAGCCCTCGCCAGACTGTTCACAAACAAAGAAAATCAGCACTAAAAAAATGTCTTCCAGCCATTAGGCTGCGACCATCTTAAGCTTAAGACAAAAATGAGTTACAATTATGATAAAAGTATCAGTGGCTCAGATGGTTAGACGCTTGAACTTTACGTTAAAGGTCCGGGGTCCGATCAGTAGCCGATACCTTTGGATATTTTTCTATGTACCTTAACCAAGGTTCTGGCTGTTTGCTCTCAACCTAAACCTGTAGGTCCCCCCCTCATGCACTTAGCTATAGTCCAGATTGCATTACAAAGATGCATCCATGACTACTAAGAAAAATCCCAATCTAACAAAAATGCTTTAGATATATTCGTCAGTAACTATTTTAAGCCTTAGAAATTAATATACTAATAGTTCTTTATTAAGTTGCCAACGGCATATACAAAGTATCCATCAAATACTAAGAGGGTAACAATAATTTAGTAACACCAAGGAAACGATTTACTTATTTGAAAACATTTCTTCTGGATCCTCAGGTGCTGGAGAATTAGAGTTTGAAGAATTCGCAACTCTTGCAGCGAAATTCATCGAGGAAGATCAAGATGAGCAAGCAACACTAGCAGAATTGAAAGAGGCTTTCCGACTTTACGACAAGGAAGGAAATGGCTATATAACAACTGAAGTCTTTCGAGACATTCTTCACGAACTAGATGAAAACCTATCCCCTGAAGAATTAGATATGATGATTGAAGAAATTGATGCGGATGGCTCTGGAACGCTGGACTTTGACGGTAAAACTTTGTTCACTTTATCTTTTATTGAAGTACTGAGCATAAATATTTATATATGTGTCTATATATTTTGGCACGCGGGTATGACTGTAAAGTTACGCACCAGTGCTATTTTCGCTTCTTCGAGAGCACCAATCACAAGTAAAATTACTTTGACCGAATATTTCTGATACAGTCGTTATATCCTCCTTTTAAGGTGTCGATACCTCTCCTCCTTTTTCGTTTTCTTAGCCGCGATGTTATAGTCGGCTGGAGCCAAAATTTCGATATAGAATATAGTTCGTTTCTCGAATTGTTAATGAATTACGTAAGCTCTGGAGTATGCAATGGAAACTGCTGTCCGAAAATAGTAGTTTCAGAAAACTTGGCACTCCTTGTTTTCGACAATTGACTTTATATCCTTCGAAGCGTTCGGCAGGGCACGGTCACGGCCAACACCGTAAGAGCGACAAAGATAGTAATAGAGCACTCTCAGGGCATCATTATGTCTATAGAGATACTTTGTTCCAGCATGAGACGCTCTGCACCTATAGCTGGGAACTTCTTGACATAAAATGCGGTCGAGGTATACAAAGGTGGAATTTACGCCATCCTGCCATACGAAAATAAAACCCTTGGTACCTGAATTAAGCCCTTATGATTTGAGAAAAGCAAAAGTTTGGTGTTTTGACCAGGACTGTTCATCTACATTTCTATAAGGTTTCCGTGCATTTTCTTGTCAAGTAGCTCTTGGTGGAATTTTTCTACCTTTGCTTTCTTCACTCTGGCTTTTAGATGAAAGCACCTAGATGGAGTATGTATATTCCTCACTTCGGATGTTAAAATTCAGACCAAGGGTTTTGGCCGCCTGCTCTGCGGCTTTGTGAAGGAACGCTCCTTTGCCAATCATCTCATGGTTTCTTAGCATTTTTAGGAGAGAATTTCTTTCATTTGTCAGGACGTAAACTGTACTTAGAACAATTCGGTTATAAAAACACTGGATATTTAGAAGTCAGCGTCCGCCTTGATGGTGGAAGATGTATAATCGCGAAACAGACAAATTAATGTGTAAGCTCTTATGCATATGCATTATATTATGTGTGATGATATTAAGGGCTATAAGCTTCTTCTTCGTACAGTAAACCACCCCAAAAGAGTAGATTAGAACCAAGACGGTAAGCATGATAGTCGCAGATACCTTGTTCAAGGCCGACAGATTTGAAGACCATATCCGTCGAAGAAAATTATTATATCTGCTTCGAAAAGGTTCCATCTCCGACGTTACGTCCTAAATGCGGCTTTGAAGCACGCCCAGGTACGTGTTGCTCTATCCGGTTTCAAGATGTTTAATAACACTTATGACCACAACCTCTAAGTGCTTTTTCACCAAATCGGCAGTGCTTGATGGAAATTCCTCTACAGATATTATAAGGCTGTCGCAAAACACCTTGAGGCGAATCATATTATCTGTATCTTCTTTCAAATTCAGTTTTTTTCGGGATCTTATATACCTCTCTCCAAAAAGTCTCAACCTCGTTGAGCTTGAGTGGATTTTTGACAGAAACATGGTGATCGTTGAAACGGCACCATGAATCAGCGACAAACTGTTGATTCCCCCTAATCCATCTCTCCTTCTTCTGTATTCTACTCCTTTCGTCAGATAACACCCGTATTTTGTCAACAATATGCTGCTTGATTGTCAGCAGCTTTGACTTATTCAGTGTGTGATTGAAGGTCCTCAGATCTTGGGCAAACCTTCGAATCCTTTCCGTGAACAAGCTACCAGATGTTATGCGGTCAATCACTCACTAAACACGGAATACATTCTGTCTTTCCCGTCCAATCTTTCTGTTCAGTTGATGCAAGCGTTTCAAGTCTTTTGATCAATCGCCGATTTAGCCTTCGATTTGAATCAGCAAAACTCTCGCAGCATCATAAACTGAACAATTGATGGGCCAGAAGTCGGACTCTTCTGAGATATCATCACCATGGGAGGCATCAATTTCAACCAGAACCTAAGGATTAGGTAGAACCTGCATGTCAATGTTCGTCCTTGTCTTGAAATTGCTATCGTCTCTCAGAAGGTGCTTGCTTTCCGCGGTTGGTCTTAATGTCGCTTCTTCATCTTCGTTTGCAGCTTGTTTAAGCAGCGGTTGGGGAAGTGTACCACACACATATCCATTATTCAATAAGAAGACACGTTGATTTCGCAATCACAAATGTAAAACCTGGTGAAGCTCTGGGTGTTTCTGGCACCACAAAGTGTGCAGAAAAGCCATACAGCCTGCGTAAACAGGGATAATGCTAGCATCGTGGCAGTCTAGCAACTCATCCTTGAGTTTATTCGTCCACTCAGTGCGTATATTTCGCCGGTTCGCCGTCCTTTTTCCATGTAAATTATTTTTAGCACCCCGAACTGTAGGGTGATCGGCCATGTTTGCCGATTTTCACCACCCTTTTGTATTTTCACCTTTTTTGAGGAGTCAATCCAAATAGATATAACCATATTAAAAATCCAGAACAGATGATTATGAAAGATGTCAGCTTCTCCAAAAATATCATAATTAAAGTTCCATGATCACTATTTTTATTTTACATTTTCGACTTATTAAAATGTCTTTATATTTTAACGTTATCTTTTAATTGCAGAGTTTTTGGAAGCCATGACCAAATGAAACCGTCGCACTGCAGCACAATATGTTTGTAATTTTATTCACGGAGGAATTAAAATGCATATTTCCGACGACTCTGTGAACGTATAATTTCACTGGTTTACTTAACAAACCGATGCCACAAAACTCACGTTCCTGTGCAATTTAAGTAATGATAAACAAGATGTGTCTTTGGAACACCATAAGTGACTTCGCACCTGTCGCTTTGAGGACATTTTTGTTACATGTAATGGGCGCAGTTGTACATTTGGCTCAGCAAAGTACTTGTACTTATAGTATTTATCTAACAAGTATCTTACAAGTACAATTATCATCGCATAAAAAATAAATATGTTTATTAAAAATTCGTCTTCTTTCATGTATACAAGTACGGATTTTCTGAATGTTTCTATATGCTTAAAAATACTTTTATGCAACCATCTATAAGCGACCCTTACTTTCGGTCATCTTTTTTGTAGGCGGTCACATATTACAGTCAATTTTAGTTTCTCGTGTAATATATCTAACTAAATTGATTAAGTTGAATAGAACAAATAATTGAGCGGCCCCAAAGAATAGGGCCTATAACGGAATTCGCGCGAATAAGTAATGATCGTCAGGCTATTTGCAAAACATATATAACTTGATGGCGCATCTTTTTTGGCAATAAATAATTTTTTTTTTTTTTTGAAATTTTTGTATAACATTCTCCAACTTATTCTACAACAGTGAAAACTTTTAAAAAAAAAAAATATTTCAGGACCGCAAAGTGCATTTTCGAAAAAAAGTTTTTCAACATCTCGGATGTAAAAATGCTTCAGTAGGATAGCTTTTTAGTATGATCATTTGAGAAAACTCAAACCGCTAAATTTGTTCCTTATAAGCCAAAGAAGTTTTTTTAAAGCTTTAAAATCCTAGCGATCAAGGATTGCTATTCATAGCGTTCTTCCGTGAACGGGCGTGCCCCTTCACGAGAATGGCTTCTAGCTGACTTTTTTTCTTAAAGAGTAAAGAAGCTTTTTTGAACATTTTAAATTTTTCATGAATTATTATGAAAAATATGTTAATAAATATAAAAGTGCGTCGCAGTCTGAGGACGAAACGAGCGCGTGCGGCTAGTTCCAACATGAAAAAACAAACAAAAATATATGTGTGATTGAATTTTTAATCAAGGGAGAAACATAAACTTCATTTTAGCGAGGAAATAAGTCAAAAAAAACACACACAAAAATATTATTTACTAACGAGCAAAACACAGTTTTGGTCAGTTATTTGTTCGCCGAGTGAAAAACAGAAGAATACCCCACGGTTATTTAAACCACGAACACTGCCAGGGACGTTGCTGTTTACCAACATGGTGCATCTTTCTTAGAAAATTTGTTATTTTTGATGTAATGTATTCTCCCTTCGTTTCTATTTAGACACAAAGGAGAATAGATGCATCTTATTCAACTGAATATAATATATTTGAACAAAATTTCGAAGCATTGACATTTTTCCGTGATATGTTCTAAAAAAGTGAAATAATTTGAACATTGTTTGGAAATTGATTACTATGTACCATGGCAGAGAAAAAAAGTGATCAAATTGGGCGTAAAAGGTCAAAAATGAAAGTTTGTGGAATGAATTTCGTCGAATATTTTTAAAAATAAAATATGTCCAATTACTCTATTCTCTAATATACACATGCATTCGCCTTTGTTTCTTCAGCGAGAAGAGTACATTTCTTGTAAAACTGGTTAAATTGTTCCTGCTAAAACTTTCATTCCTCCTAGTTCCTGTTGTCCTAAAAATTAATACTCAAAAATAGAAGTCTCTCAGCAACAGAGATTGCATGATTCATATTGAAATCTCGCTGATGACAAATCTCAAAACATGTTTCTCCAAAGTATAATGAGAAACACTTGTCATCTAACTAAAAGTTCCGGCTTGATACGAAAAATGTATTGAATGAATATTGTTCTTCGCATTAATTTGGCCCGAATGACGAAACTTTAACATGTCAAAATTTGTTAAGTAAAGTCCTGTGTGTATCGAAATTAAAATTTTTTACTTTGAAAAACAAAATTAAAGTTAATGAAACTTTAGCTGAGAGGCGCGATGGAGGGAAAGACCCCAAATGCAGAAAATTATCCGAAGATTTGAAAAATATTATTCATTAAAACTGTAAAAGTTTGTCTCATACAGAATCACATTATAGGCGGGAATTCTCTAAACTTAATCATTTTTTTAATTTTTCTTATGCTAAAGCACGGATTGATGTTCACAATAAATGCTACATTTATAAATTAGTAGGAAAAATTGATAGTTTTGAATGTCTGAGTCACAAAAAATTCGAAGAATATCAAAAGTTAAAGAACAGAAGGTTATCAGAAGCTGGAAACATTTTATGCATTGAGTTCGACTTTGCGCAAAATCTTCAGTTGCCAAAACTTCCAGTGAATGCACAATTTTACCTCAGATTAATATGGCTACACACTGTTAATTTTCATGTGCGAAAAATTGATAGGAGTTACATGTTTTTATTAATACAAGGTTCTTTTAAAAAATGGGGAAATAAAATTGCAAATTTTTCATTGTACGTGGTACTTGAACAATTCAAGATTGATATCTATAATAAGATTTGCCTATTTTCTAACTTTGCATGTCGAGAAAATAAGCACTTTTTCATATTTTTAAATTTTCTTTTGGCTTCCCACTTCGAAATCGAAATAGAGCATATTTTCCCAGTTTGCGGAAATTCCTATTCGCAATATGACCGGAATTTTGGTCTATATCGACAAATGAAAAAATGCGAGATTCGATTAAGACCGAGCATGAATATATAAATTTGATTAAGAACACGAAGACTCCGACTTTTATCATGGTAGAGCAAAAGAATTCCAAGGTAAAGGATTTTGAAAGTTTGAGCAGCCAAAAAAGCTATAACATTCCATAAAAAGTGCAAATTGGTCAATTCTGTGGGATAAAATGATATCGAAACGGTCAAGTGGATACGTTTAAAACCTATAATGGAAAACCAGAAATATTTTTCATTGAAAAATCAATCACGTACGAGGATTTGAAAAAGGCAACGTTGCCTACAAATTTGGGAATTTCACAAGACAAAGAAAAAGATTTAGAGAATTTGTTAGTTTACGTGAGCGAAAGTTGTAAGCAACATTACAAAACTTACTTGCAAACTGTCTTTATTAAACAAAAATTTGACGCGAAAGGAAGAAATAAGAAAACAAAAAGAGACAATCGTTTGTCAGGGAAATGTTCGAAAAATCTAATCAATAACTGTATTTAAAAATGTATTTTACTCACTAATAAATTACTTGAACCACCTGATTCTGTACCCCTTCTAATTTTTCACTCATTTCGAGGCTAAAATTAGGTTTATGATTCGCTTTTATTTAAAAAATGTAATCACACATTTTATGGGATTTTGATACCTATTCGATCATGTTTTAACAAACTCATATAAGGAAATAAAACTGACATTATTTTCTATAGTTAACAGGCACAATATCCCAAAAAGCTGGCCCTACCTAACCAATTTTTTAACGGTTTGACTTTCACCTGTTCCTATAATAAGATTGGCGTTGGGAAAAATCTAACAAAATCATTTATATTATTTCAGCATCCCCTAATGGAATATATTTGTTAAACTTATAGAATATTTAGTAATCTACAATTTCAATTTTCGATAATGGCGTGGTAGTGAATGGTTGCCACGGGTGAATACCGAGGGCAGTTCCGCGCACGTGCGCATTGTCGGTTGCGCTGTAACGTGTTCTACCCACTCCGCTATGTTATTACTAAATTAAAAGCGAGAAGTAAAATGGCATCAAAAACGCGAAAAGTATCTAAAAAGTATAAGTACTATAATGACATTATTACAATAATTTGACGAGTACGTGAGTAATGTATAAAGTTAGGAGCCATATGTTAAGATATATTGTGTACATAAAGGGTTTTTCAATAGGCACGCTACAAAAGTAGACCGATAGTGACAGCAAACGACGCAATTTTTTTCCACGCTCTTTTGACATTTCTCTTCATTAAGGTTTTCCATTTCATCATGAAAAGATATACGATCCAACAACGAGTCGAAATTATTAAAATTTACTACCGAAATTCGGAGTCAGTAGCCTCAACTTTAAGAGCGCTACGTCCAATTTAAGGTCGTCATAATCGTCTTGCTAGATCAGCAATTGAGCGTCTAGTGGAAAAATTTGGATCCACAGGTACAGTGCAAAATGTTCCCTTGCCAGTGAGACAAAGAAGTGCCCGTAGTGTCGAGAATATTGCTGCCGCTAGCGCATCAATTGAGGAAGACCCAAATCAGTCTCTCACACGTCATTCTCAAGCGTTGGGCTTATCTGTGACGACGTTGTGGCGTGTCATGCGAAATGATCTTGGCCTACATCCTTACAAGATCAAATTGACGCAAGAACTCGAGCCGCTTGACCACCAGAAGCGACGTATGTTCGTGAATTGGGCTGCGCAACAACTTGAAAATGATCCGGATTTTCATCAAAAAATCATCTTCAGCGATGAGGCTCATTTCTAGCTGAAATGGCTTCGTCAATAAGCAAAATATGCGTTATTGGTCAAGCAGCAATCCACACGAACTCTATGAGTCAATATAACATCCCGAAAAAATTATGGTTTTGTGCGGTTTATTCACCGGCGGCGTCATTGGGCCGTACTTCTTCCGTGATGATCAAGACCGCCACGTTACGGTGAATGGGAATCGCTAGCGCTCAATGATAACCGAATATTTTTGGCCCGAATTGGGTGATATGGACTTGGACAATATGGTTTCAACAGGACGGCGCCACAAGCCACACAGCGAATATCACAATCGATTTATTGAAAACCAAGTTTGATGGCATCGAATGTACTTACACATGAATAAAGAATTTAATTTATATCCAAAACCGTTTTTGTCTCATTTAAAAAAAATTTTGTAGCGTTCTTATTGAGAAACCCTTCACGTTATAGAAGTATATGCATGTATAAGCCCTTAAGGGTTGCAGTTATTTTTTAAGAAAATGAACTTGCAAGCGAATTTTTTTCACGGCTAGCCGACTTTACAGTCGAATTAACCGAAAATCTCGAAAATGCCAACTCGAAGTGTCTTTTAGGCGGGGGGGGGGGGGGGGGGGGGGGGTATCGCACCCTCCCCTCTCGCTTCGCCCTTGGATAAAGTTAATTTCAGTGAACAAAATATTTTAGGTTAGTATGTACAAAACACAAATTGAAAACTTTCAAAGCGTGCAGTGATCCCAGATCTGAAAAGAGACGTGGTCCAATACTATGACACGTCTATGTTCGTGTGAATATGGTAAGAGACGATATAAATCCCTGAGTTGCGCGCGCAACCCATTTCTCCTCTTCTGAATTTGAAAACTCGAAGGTGCACGATTGCCTGTCGGAACACTTCGGCGGTTCTATTTATATCTCTATTTGTTTCGAAATAAAATGAAGAGATTGGGATTTTAATATTTCCAGATTTCGATGCTATTCCTTTTATTTGAAGGTTCATCTCTTTTGTTGAAAATACATTTTTTAAACTGACAATTAATCTATACCATTTTTGGTTAAAAAATCATGTATTTTGTTAACAATTCGTCTTTCTTTGTAGAAATTAAATTGCTTTATGGAAAATTTATACTTTTTGATTACAAATTACATTTTTCGGTTGAATTATCAACTGTAAATATTTTTTGGTTGCAAAGTCGTTTTTTTGTAAATGCAACTATATTGTTAAAAATTAAAATCATAATTTTTGGGTGGAAAATTCGATTATTCACTTAAAGTTGAACTACTTAGTAAAAAAATTAATTTTTTCTTATTAAGGATTCATAATTATAGTTGAAAATTCAACTATTTGCATTCAAATTAGGTTAACAATTCAGCTTTTTTGCAGATAATACTCTTCTTGACTTTAAAATTTAAAAATTTATTTTTATTTATTTAATTTGACCTTTTTTAGTAGAAATTTAATCTTTTTGGTTAAAAATGTATCATTTTTGGTAAAAAATGCAATTGTTTGGTTAAAATATGAACTGTACATCTTCTTGGGTTTAAAAGTCAATTATATCACTAAAAGTTGAACTACTTTGTAAAAAAAGTCTGTTTTTTAACAAGGTTTTATAATTGTAGTTGAAAATTTAACTATTTGGTTGAAAGTTTATCTCTTTGATTCAAAACTCATATTTTCCGCTTAAGAAATTCAACTTTTTGTAGATAATTCGTCTTTTTGACTTTAAAATTAAATAATTTTGTTAAAAATTCATGTATTTTGTTTGAAATTTGTCTTTTTTGTAGATCATTAATTTTCTTGGTCGAAAATTCACCTTTTCCCTTGAAAATTTAACAATTTCGTTGAAAATTCGTTATTTTTCGTTGTTCAATTCAATTTTTTATCACAGCTTTTATCTGGAAATTGAACGATTCCATTTTTGGTTAAACTATATCCTGTAAATCGTATTAGTTAAAACACCAATTATTTGTTAGAAAATTAATTTATTTGTTTTCGATTATGACTTGAAATATTATTTCAGTCTAAATTTTTTTATTTTTAACCCATTCAGTTTGAAATTTTTAAATTAAAAACAGAAAATTTCGTTAATTATCAGCAATATTTGACCGTTCATTTAAAACAATCCATTACAAACAACTGTTAAAAACAACAAATTTGAACAAAATGGTTCGAAATAGAATACCTTGAATTGTTAAATTTGTAATGAGCTGAATATAAAGTTTAATCGCTACAACTTTAATTTAAAAAACGATTCAGAATTAATTTAAAATTTGCAATTATTTCAAATAATTTGAAACACGATTTAGACTTTTGCAGGTTTATAAAAATAATAAGGTTTTTGAGAATTGTACAGTATTTAAAAAGAATAACAAAAATTGTTGTGATTGCTAAGAACATTGAAAATTATTTTTGATTTTGACAAATAAATTTTAAGTGAGTATTTGAAAACATTTTAAAAATTAAAATAATAATAATAAATAAAATAAAGAAGAGATTAGGATGATAATAGGTGGTGATTTCAATGCGAGAACAGGAGACAGAGGAGGAAGGGAATGGGGAGAAGAGAAAGGAAGAAAATCCA
>NC_046666.1:85142722-85144337 GCF_010883055.1 Belonocnema kinseyi | reverse complement strand
TCGACTTTTAAGCCCAAGAAGATGTACAGTTCATATTTCAACCAAACAATGCCATTTTTGACCAAAAATGATACATTTTCAACCAAAAAGATTAAATTTCTATCAAACAAGGTCAATTTCCAACAAAATATGTGAACTTTCAATAACATTATTTAATTTTATAGTCAAAAAGAGTATCATCTACAAAAAAGCTGAATTTTTAACCCAAAAATATGATTTTTCAAAAAAAATTTTAATTGGCGACCAAGTAGTTTAACTTTCACTTACAGTTGAAGTACTTAGTGAAAAAATTAATTTTTTCTTATTGAGGATTCATAATTATTGTTGAAAATTCAACTATTTGCCTTCAAATTAAATTTTTTGTTAAAAATTTTACTTTTTTGTTAAAATTGCATCTTTGGGCGTTAAAAGTCAACAATTTGATAGAAAGTTAACTATTTGGTCGACAATTAAAATTTTGGTTGAAAAATCATATTTCTGGGTTAAAAATTCAGCTTTTTTGTAGATGATACTCTTTTTGACTTTAAAATTAAATAATTTTGTTGAAAGTTCATATATTTAGTTGGATTGACCTTGTTTGGTACAAATTTAATGTTTTTGGTTGAAAATGTATCATTTTTGGTCAAAAATGCAATTGTTTGGTTGAAATATGAACTGTACATATTCTTAGGCTTAAAAGTCGATTATTTCACTAAGAGTTGAATTAATTTGTAAAAAAATACTGTTATTTTCAACAAGGTTTTATAATTATGGCTAAAAATTTAACTATTTGGTTGAAAGTTTAACTCTTTGATGGAAAACTCATATTTTTCGCTGAAAAAGATCAACTTTTTGTAGATAATTCGTTTTATTGACTTTAAAATAAATAATTTCGTCGAAAATTTATGTATTTTGTTTGAAATTTGTCTTTTTTTGTTTATCATTAATTTTCTTGGTCGAAAATTCCTTTTATTGGTTAAAAATGTAACAACTTTATTGAAAATTTATTTTTTCGATTAAAAATTATTTTTTTTATCTGAAAATGTAACTATTCTAGGATTGATTAAAAATTAATCTTTTTTATCTGGAAATTGAACTATTCTATTTTTGGTTGAAACTTTATCCAGTACATTGTATTAGTTCTTCTTTATTCATAATGTGTCCCCTAAGGGTTTACATGACTTCCATTCCTTACAATCTTTCCGTTTACATCTATATATTTTTTACAATCTTATCCTTTCTATATGTTCAATTATTTACAACTATTTACATAAAGTCTTATATCTAGTTCCTGCGATAGCGCAATTTAGGACTTATTAGTAAGCGAGTGAGCGAGCGAACGAAAGCGAGAGTGCAAGCGAGAGAGAGAGTATGAGAACGCAAACGCATCTTAGTCTACTTATCTTTTACTTTACCATTACTTACAATTTTCACGCTTCTAATCTAAGCGCTCTCCGTTTCCTTTTTCTTTCACTTTCTTTATACCCCCATTTACCTTTTTCACGTGCATTCTTTCATTCATCCTCATTCGCTTCCCTAGCACCCTCTAATTCCTTCATCCATTCTTCTCCTACTCCATCTTCGCCTAGAATCTTAACCACATTTTCTTGCCAGCTTCCTTTATCTTCCATTCCTC
>NC_046666.1:85087219-85142622 GCF_010883055.1 Belonocnema kinseyi | reverse complement strand
AAAAAATCAACTTTTTGTAGATAATTCGTTTTATTGACTTTAAAATAAAATAATTTCGTTGAAAATTCATGTATTTTGTTTGAAATTTGACTTTTTTTGTAGTTCATTAATTTGCTTGGTCGAAAATTCATGTTATTGGTTGAGAATTTCACAACTTTGTTGAAAGTTTATTTTTTCGATTAAAAATTATTTTTTTATCTGAAAATGTAACTATTCTAGGATTGATTAAAAATTAATCTTTTTTATCTGGAAATTAAACTATTCTATTTTTGGTTGAAACTTTATCCAGTACATTGTATTAGTTAAAATACCAATTATTTAATAGAAAATTAATTTAATTTGTCAAAAAGTAAACTTTTGGGTTAAAAATTGATACATTTTGTTAATTATATCTTTTCCTAAAATTAAAAGAAATGTAAAATAAAAAAATTTTCTTAAAATCTTCCTGATTCTTTTTTTTTTAATTTTTAAAATGTTTTCAAATACTCACTTAAAATTTATTTGTCAAAATCAAAAATAATTTTCAATGTTCTTAGCAATCACAACAATTTTTGTTATTCTTTTTAAATACTGTACAATTCTCAAAAAGCTTTTTTTCTAAATCTGCGAAAGTCTAAATCGTGTTTTAAATTATTTGAAATAATTCCAAGTTTTAAATTAATTCTGAATCTTTTTTTAAATTAAAGTTATAGCGTTTAAACTTTATATTCAGCTCATTACAAATTTAACAATTCAAGGTATTCCATTTCGAACCATTCTGTTCAAATTTTTAGTTTTAACAGTTGTTTGTAATGGATTGTTTTAAATGAACGGTCAAATATTGCTGATAATTAACGAAATTTTCTGTTTCTAATTTAAAAATTTCAACTTGAATGAGTTAAAAATAAAAAAATTTAGACTGAAATAATATTTCAAGTCATAATCGAAAACAAATAAATTAATTTTCTAACAAATAATTGGTGTTTTAACTAATACGATTTACAGGATACAGTTTAACCAAAAATGGAATAGTTCAATTTCCAGATAAAAGCTGTGATAAAAAATTGAATTGAACAACGAAAAATAACGAATTTTCAACGAAATTGTTAAATTTTCAAGTGAAAAGGTGAATTTTCGACCAAGAAAATTAATGATCTACAAAAAAAGACGAATTTCAAACAAAATACATGAATTTTCAACAAAATTATTTAATTTTAAAGTCAAAAAGACGAATTATCTACAAAAAGTTGAATTTCTTAAGCGGAAAATGTGAGTTTTGAATCAAAGAGTTAAACCTTCAACCAAATAGTTAAATTTTCAATTACAATTATAAAACCTTGTTAAAAAAAAAGACCTTTTTTTACAAAGTAGTTCAACTTTTAGTGAAATAATTGTCTTTTAAACCCAAGAAGATGTACAGTTCGTATTTTAACCAAACAATTGCATTTTTTACCAAAAATGATACATTTTTAACCAAAAAGATTAAATTTCTACTAAAAAAGGTCAATTTAATTTTAATAAATTTTTTAATTTTAAAGTCAAAAAGAGTATTATCTGCAAAAAAGCTGAATTTTTAACCTAATTTAAATGCAAATCGTTGAATTTTTAACTATAATTATGAATCCTTAATAAGAAAAAATTAATTTTTTTACTAAGTAGTTCAACTTTAAGTGAATAATCGAATTTTCCACCCAAAAATTATGATTTTAATTTTTAACAATATAGTTGCATTTACAAAAAAACAACTTTGCAACCAAAAAATATTTACAGTTGATAATTCAACCGAAAAATGTAATTTTTAATCAAAAAGTATAAATTTTCCATAAAGCAATTTATTTTTTACAAAGAAAGACGAATTGTTAACAAAATACATGATTTTTTAACCAAAAATGGTATAGATTAATTGTCAGTTTCAAAAATGTATTTTCAACGAAAGAGATGAACCTTCAAATAAAAGAAATAAAAATTTTAACAAAGTAGTTGAATTTTGATAGAAAAGAGGAATTTTTTTACAAAATAGTTACATTTTTAACAAAACCATTTCTTTAATTTCTTGCAAATGCGGATCAAGATTTAAATAAGACTATTATAATATAACATAATTATAATCGTATAATTAATAATAATAATAATAGTATATATATATATATAATAGTATTAACATTTATATAATTTATATTTTATACTTGAAGTAACGTAACCTCAAAATACACGCATTAAAGAGGCGCGCGAGGTATTCAAATCATGAGAAACGCCAGCCCAGCATCGAAATCTGGAAATATTAAAATCCCAATCTCTTCATTTTATTTCGAAGCGAATAGAGATATAAATAGAACCGCCGAAGTGTTCCGACAGGCAATCGTGCACCTTCGAGTTTTTAAATCCAAAAGAGAAGAAATGGGTTGCGCGCGCAACCTAGGCATTTATATCGTCTCCTACCATATTCACACGGACATAGACGTGTCCTAGTATTGGACCACGTCTCGTTTCAGATCTGGGATCACTGAAAGCGTGTTGATATCATTGACATCACAGAAAAAGCGAAAGATAAAGTTTACATCGATTCCGGGTGAAAGATTCACCGCAACAAAAATGTACCTTTCCGGATCAACTTTACATGAATCAAAGATAATTTTCAATTTTCAACCATGCCTGGATAATCTTTCGCCTTATAATCGCTCCATTTTTATTCGCGATGTAGCGAAAATTGCGATACCAACGCTATCTATAGCCGTTCAACTTCATTAATTTGGAGAGAACTGCGGATTCCCACCTGTCAGTTGCTTTTAACGCTTTATGCTAAATGGTATTAAATAAGTTCTAATTCCTCTACAATAGTCTAATTTATTTCGGAGGAGATGTATCAGTGAGAACCAATTTTGTTCGTATTTTCTGTTGTTGATTGTACATGTGTTACCGAAATTTGCTCACTTCATCATGATGCAGTAGACGAGATCAGAATTATTCTCCTAACCTCAGTGAAACTTTAGCTGAAATATGTTTAATTTCTAACCTTTGGCAAGTCTTACCTGCAACAAATTCTAACTTTGGGTTTTTCTGCGTTGTTTTAAATCTGGTGTCCCGATTTATAGTTCGAATTCACTCATACTTTGCCGTTTTACCACTGCTGCTAAGGATGCTGTAGCAGATGGCAGCTTTTCTTCCATCGTAGGATAAACTTTCGCCAAATAGCATGTAAACTTAATCAGCAGGAAATTTTACATGCAACAAAATTGAACTTCAGTTTTTTCTGTGATGGCAACCGCCAATGCACATGTATGCGGAACCACCCCTTAGTATACATTCGTGGCACACATTAACGTATTTTTGGACGCTCGTGGTTCCAGTCGCTACTCACAGAGATAATACTCCTTACTATTCCTTCGTATACTGGAAGAATCCCCTACACTCTAAGTAGCCAGGTTACGAGTAGCATTTTCGAGAAGTAATAGATTAATTAGTGAAATTTTCGATAAATCCATGCTACTTTGTTTTAAATCTTCTACGTATATTTCTCTTTAAAAAATCGTTTTAAATGATACATAGAATATACGTCCTAGATAATGTCAAAGGGATACCTTCTTCCTGTTTAAAAAATAAAAAACCGATAAATGATTTCCGCTAATTTCATAAAAATAGATTAACAAATTTTGTAAAAATTCTTGCGCAAACGTGCTGCAAGCGACGTCGAAATAGTAAAGGTATGTAACGTTGTAAATTACACGTGGAAGCTATGTAAATATCAATTCGGATAATATCAGAAAAAATTTATCCAAAAAAGTGTGATTCATAGTTTTTTGGCGAGAAATGAAGTAAATCATGGACAAAAAAATGTGCTTAGAAAAAAATCGAATCTATCGAAAACACAGGTATGGCAGCACCGGGCGAGAATTGTTGCATATCTTGATTACTTTAGGCAACATAGTTTGGCAAATTTAAGCTCAAAGAATTTCGAGATAAAATAATTACTGTTTATTGATGATATAAGATAAAATTGTTAGAATAAAAATTGGAAAATATAAATCTGTCATCGGCAAAAATATTTGTACCTTTGTAGCAAGTCAGTCGGTCTGCAATTTTCTAGTTTGGTGGAAATTTCGCTTACTTAAGTACGCCTGACTTCATCCATCATCGATTTGGATGACCTAAATTACGAAGGCAGTCTGACTTAAGGGGCTAGTACACAAATAAAGACCCTTTTTCAACAATTAATTTTTGGTAGTAGACTTTATTACAAAAAAGTGGGTTTCTCAGCATATTATAGTACATATTTTTAAATGTAAAAAATTTTTTTAAATCTTTTTTCATGACTTCCCGCGGAGATACGCCAGCCCGAAAAAAATCGATTTTCATTCGGCGGCCACGATAACTCCACTTTGGCTTACCCGAAACACAGAATCCAAAAAGATTCTTAAAAAGCACATGCGTGGGTATCGGATGAACCTCAATTATTAAAAAATATTAAAAAATGAATTAATGGTAGAAGTTTTTGTGTTTTGACCGTTTTTGCAACGTAAATTGTTTTAAAAAGTTGTTGAATGTTAATGAAAAATTATGATCGTGGGTCATACGATAGCGATACACCTTATCAAAATTTCCTTCAAGTTTGAGACAAATCGGCCCAGTAGATCGGCCGGAATCGTGCCGCCAGCATAAAAAACACTGGTTCGAGAAAAACGCGTTCAAAATTTAAACGTTCGAAGCACAGCGTATCATATATCATACATAGAATAAATGTAGTTATGGGCAGTTCATGGGGACTAGAACAGTGAAACTCGGTAATCTTGGGTTTTCGGGGACGCTGAAAACGAACCCGACGTCAAAATTGCAAAATTCAAAAAGGCGGATGCAATATGGCGGACGAAATATATGAAAATTCATCCGATTTGCTTGATGTTTGCTACTCGGGCGTGTTCAGGGTCGCTGAAAACGGATACAAATGACTAAAAAACCCGCACTAATACCACCGGATAAGTATTAAAGAATTGTTTAATTCATTTTTCAGGACACGTTTTTTCGATCTCGCGGCGCCAGATCGAGTTCACGGAGCCCGACTATACATTAAAAGTTGGTTAATGCACACGGTACGTTACGAGCGCTTCGGGGGGGGGGGGGGGGGGGGGGGGGGGGGGGGGGGGCTCGGGGCTTATTTCGGTTTTCAGACACTTTCAGCACGCTTTGAGACAAATGTTGGTTTCTATCCTATTTTTAGATGTATATAGTGAGCAAAAATGAGAAAAAAATTTTTTGGATTTTTTGAAAAATTATTTGTGTACTAGCCCCTTAAAGAAGCTGCGGTAAATTTCGTGCATATATACTTCGCTTGATTTAGCAATTTTCGTTTGCTGGCATTAATCGTACTGTTTATCGAAGACTCTTACAGTGTAATAAAGAAAGCTTAACTGGATGAATTAATCAACATAAGAAACTGATTGAAAAAGAGTTTTCATAACATTAGATTTTACGAAAAACTAGAAATTTGCATAGAGGGCTCCTATAATTTTGTGATCTTTTACAGCCTTTCGAATTTCTTTCATAACTCTAATACCTTGTTTTCATGCAGAAGGACTGGGGTTCGAACCCTGAGCCGCTACCAACGGAGAATTTTCTATGTATTCTACCGAGTTTCTGGTGGTACGGAACCCACCTTAAACTGTAGAGCCCTGTATTCTCCGAATGCGGCCCGCTCGAGAGGCTGCTAAATATCAGAGTGGTTAGGGATCTCTTTACAATGTTGGACGTCATATTCTTTTAACGATGGTAACAACGAAACCCACCGCGATCCAAAAAAACTTGGCAACAATTGCCGAATGGAGAGTACTGCCTTAAAAATAAAAACAATATGGCACCATAAGCTTTATAGCTTGAGCACCAGGGGGTATACCTGGAGATCAGTGGGATAAAAAGTATCGAGAAGTGACCCTACTGGTCCTCGGCACTCCCGAGGATCGGTGGAGTGTTCTGAAGCGTCTAAGATGCCTACGGTTAACCATCTGGTCTCTGTAGGGAAACCAGATGCTTCCTGGGACGCCTCGAATTGCCCTATTAATGCTTAAGACGGGAATCTTCAAATGCAGATTAATTTGCATCACAGCAAAGGTACATCGCTAGTTTGGTAGAATGTGGCCCATATATAAGGAGACACGTGAAAAAGAATTAAGGGCATGCGCCATCAACGGCAGGGATACAATTTGTTCCAAAGCTCTGCTCCAGGGAACTCACTGTTCATGAGGTGAGACTGAGGGACAGAAACGGTGAAGGGATAGAGGTATTTATCGCCTCAGTTTATTTCTTCGGCAATGTTAAATGTCTCCCGACACATGGAGAGGCCAATTCTTCCCCACAATAGTTGTGGGAGAGAAGAACTATTTACAGCATTGAAAGATATTTAATTGAATACCATTGAATGCCCATTGAGCATTTAGAGATTCTAAATTATGGTGATGATCCCACATTCTAGATTGAAAATAGGAGTTATGTTTTCGATTTTATTGTATGCCCAGAAGAACTGAGGAACAAGGTAAAGGGCTGTAGAGTCTCCGATGAGAAGTCTCTCTGATCACAAATATACCGTTTTGCGGTTAGCCCTTGGAAAACTGGTGGTTTCAAAGATCAGAAACTCCAGGGATATACTTTGGGAACCATATAAAGCGGAATTTAAAGGCGGGCTTGTGGAATTCACCACAAGCTGCGGTACCATAAATGAGTTAGATCTCGCCGCTTATGTACTGCGAAGGGCTCTGACTATATCATATAAGAAAAATTGAACCACAAGTACAATTAGGTTTAGGAAAGTAGCAGGATGGTGGATCATCCACCTGTGTTGTGCAATAGGGCAACATAATTAAGTGGCCTTCAGACTGAGTCATCTATGAGACGGCTCAGCATGAACACAATAAAAATATAAGAATTTATAAATAGAGAGATTGACGAGGCTTCTACAAAGAATCAAAATAAATTTTGGACCCAGCTAAGCTCCACGAAATCCTGGCAAAAAATCCGGAAGCTCTCCTCGGACTGTGGCCAGGAGAAGGAGAAGGTCGACTGGAATTTCGCTGCCAAGATCGTTGATATAAAGAAGGTGGATTTGACCGTTGGACCCTTTTGTCCCTTTAAATCACGAGAGGCGAATGGCTGCTATCCAGCACTCTAACAAAAGAACATAGATTTTATGGTCTTCCACCTCACGGAACTATTTTGGGCAAGAATCGCCTTAAAAAACGTGCCTTTGGCGTGGAAGGATGACAGAGTGGCCTTCATTTCCAAATCAGTGAAGAAGACCTATATGACTGTTAAATATTTCCGGCCAATCAGCTCGACGTCCTTTATCCTCGGTTCTTGTAGCCTCTCCGTTTCGCAGCGAGCAGCACGCCCTACAGGCAGGCAGCTTCGTAGATTCTACGCTCTATGATGTCGTTTTAATATTGGAGCAGGAACGAGAACAGGAAGAGTATGTTGTGTGCACTATCCTGGATATAGAAAGTACCCTCAGCAATGCTCCTCAAGAAGTTATCTGAGGAGAGGCTTCAAGGTGTACTCACTGGGCGGTATCTTGTCAAACAATCCCGTGGTGGATTTCTGCGGATGGTCTCCTTTTTAGGCTAAATAAGAAGGGGGACTATATCCAGGGATACGTGGATGACTTTGTAACCCTTGTTAAGGGGGTTTATCTGGAGACGTTGATGGGCCCTACGAATTCGGCGCTGAGTATCGTCATTGAAAAAGAGTCGGAAGTAATCCTAAATAGCAAACTGGACTGCGCAAAACATCTTGAAACCCAAAGCAGAACGCTTGTCACGACATTTTGGGTGTAAAGGCGATCCGTGATTTGACGTAGAGTCTAAGACCTAAAATGCTTTCATTGCTCCATTTCGTTATCCTTGAACTAAGGCTCCTACACGCCGCCGTGATCTAGTGGTCACGTGTGAAGGTTAAAACGATTCAGGAACTGCTGCGACGTCAGGATGCTTATTAGGCTAGAGATATCTTTCGCAAGAACTTGTTGCAGGAATTTGGGCGTTTTGTGTTTTTGATGATTGGTTAGGATTGATAGGTACTAAATGAATTTCTATATTTTTTAATTTTGGACTACTTTTGTAACTTTCTCTGTTAATTTTGATGTTATTGGTATCTCTGAATTTCGGTTTCCTCTCTTTATTACTATTTTCTTCTTTTTCCATTAATGGTTTATCCCTATTATTTGTTCTTTTAATTTCCTTATTCTTTTTTAATGTAATACCTTCTGGAAATAATCAATTGAGATCGATAAGAAACAAAATAACTAATATCTCAATCTTTCCGAATAGTGTTTCTTAATTGTGTCAAAATGATTGGCAACGATTGAGCATTTCGTATTTCCAATTGTTTCGAATCGGGTACTTCGAATTTTCCACGTGATGGCAGCACTTTTATCTGGCGGGAATTATTTAAAGATAGTTAATTACTTTTTAGGAATAACATAAATTTGAAACAGTATATATTATGAAACAAAATAAATAAACATTTTGTAAATAATTCTTATGAGATGAAAGTTGTGCTCTGAAAAAATATGCTAATAGTATTTTATGTTAAAAATATAAAAACAGATAAACGAAAAAAATAAGAAAGTTGATTTTGTGATAATAAAGCAAATTTGTTATTTTTTATTATGCGCTCTTGGATTTTTTATTTTAGTGCGAATTTTTGTAAATGTTTATAAGTTTTAAAATCGGTTCAAGTCTTTTAAAAATTAAGCGAATAATTCAGAAAAGTGAAACTTCAGTAAAGCGATTGAAGTATAATTTTGTTATTTAAAAATGCCAAGCTGTTATTAATTGAATAAAACTAAAAAATTAAAAATTAATATTAGAGATGAAATATTTTTTTTGTCAGAAAGAGATCTCAATTTTTAATTATTCGGAATTATTAACACATAAATTCATCTTATAATAAAGAAAGATTTTATTCATTCAAATTTCTAAATTTTTAGTTTATGGAAATATAAGTACTCAAAATGATGGATAAAATTCTTTCTATAGTGAACACTGAATTTGCATGAATAACGGTGGTGTGATATTCGGTAATCCTTAGATTATGACTTCCCTTTTACCACTAATGATTGACGTAAAACCAAGTTTTTCTATTATTCGCAAGGTAGACACTAAAATTGAAGAAAAAATCGGGAATAATTTCCTGGTTAACAAAATTTTACACTAGTCAATGAAATTCAAAGTTTAAGCTTTTGAAGCTGAAAATTTGGTTATTTAAAGTATTTAAGACTAAATTTCAAATTAAAACAATCGAAGTAGAAGTTTTCTGATCACTGAGCTTTCTAAATATTTAATTAAAACATTTAAAACAGCGATTTCGAGTTCAAACGTTCATTAATATATGTAAAAATGACAGGCCTTATAGAAACTTTTTATGAATAAAGCATTTGAAATTGTACAACATAGACTCAGAAGCCTTTCACTTTGTTCAGTTTAAACTTATGCCATGTGAAATTTAAGTATGATAAATATACATTTGTAATCTTGTTACGAGTTGATTTGAATTAGTAAAAATGGAGACTTCAAAAATAGCATTTTAAAATTCAGGTTTCTGAACTGCTTACATTTAAACTTAATAATTTCTTAATTTTAGCATTTCAAACTCAAAGTTTAAAACAATTCGTAAATTGAAAATAAACTGTTATTCTTTGATATGCTAAAACGACGAAAAACGTCCATACGGTTACATAAGATTTGATGAAATTATGAGAGTGACAACTGGATATAAAGACTAAAAATGAAATTTTTTTCAGACTGTTAAATAAAAAATTTCACCAAAATTACAAAAATATGTGGCCATTAACATCAGTGTTTCAGGAATGAGGGAATATAAAAAATGTATGTGATTATGGAAAGAAAAACCATTTTTTGTGATGAATTCCCCACCTATTCAATTCAATTTTGAACCTAGTGAAACCTAAATAAATCTAATAATATACAGCCAATAATTTCAAACCTTTAAAATTAAAATATTTTATGATTAGGCATTGCAAACCAAATTATTTGAAATATTCCAAATTTAATATTTTAAATATTTAAAACCAGAATTGTCAAGAATTTTAAATCAAACATATTTAATAAGGGTTTCAAAATATTACCGCCATCCTACCTTCTATAATATTTATAATCCTTTTGAATTAGGTATCCATTATTCTGCGTTAGGGGTTAAGTTTTCACTACAGCATTTTGATTTTGTTTTAATTATTCACAAGCGCATTTTTACTCTTTCAAACAAATTTCAACAATATGAATTTAAAAAAAAAAGTAAATAAACGTTTTACAATAGCATACCCACTAAATCAAACTGCCTACCCGATAATCAGAATACATAACTGTCACATCGTTAAACAGAATAAATTCTAAATGTTGTTTATGCATATACTTTTCACTTTTCATCGCGGTATACCGCCTAAGCATTATATTTTTTTGTATATAAAACTTTTGTTAAATTACTAACAATGTAATATCTAATCAATAAACATGTGCGCGTCATATGTGCTACAAACGAAAACTGCAGAGGGCGTATTGCAGGCCAGTGCATTTACTCAATTCAATCCGATGGGGAACAATTGACACAATTAGCAACAATTCAAACCGATTGAACTTTTGATTACTCTTAATCGTTATTAATCGTGTCTAATCGATTATTTCTAGGAGGGATGTCAGGTTCAGTATCGTTTCTAACCTCAGTTATTCAAATAAGTATCGCAATTTAGATAAGCTTCATTACGAGAGCGGATAGGGGGACCTCCTGGTAGCCGCCAAGTTTTGAAGTCATAGCTTAGGGTCATCCGTAGGGCTTTTAGCATATCTTTATCTATAATGCCTATAGATTTTAGTTTCGGGACTAATTCAAACATTAAGTGCTTTGTGTGTTTACCGCCCAATTCTATCGACCGTTTTGCCGTTCGCGACCATTAATTTTCGCGAGACGTGTTTAAAAATCGAATACTTGGAATTCTGGATTTTTCCAGCAATTTAAATGTTTGGTGTCTAATTCATTTTTGGATTTGAATCCTGTTTCTCCAGGAATTTTTATTTATTTCGCACCAATATTTTGTATCTTTAACTAGTAATACGTCTAAATTTCCAAAGATATCACGGTCGCTTATTTTGTACCTTGTTTTAAATCTTTTTCATTTGTCAATGAAATGTGCATATAATACAAACTAGCGTTTGTATTATGCCAAAAGAAAAATAAGTTGCTTGACTTGTTTGGTAATTTGTGTAATTATCTGGTTCGTAAAAATTTTCTGAGTTGGTCTCTCTTGGCGGTTTATGAGACCCATTATTTATTGTTGAGAGTGTACATGTTCTGTTTTGATTTCAGTTAATTCTGTTCTGTAATGGTTCACGGTCATCGTAGTCTTGTAATTTTAAATGAATAATTCTTCTTTGGCTACACTGTTAGAAATTTCTATAGCGATTTTACTATAAATGTATTAGAAGCAATATGCATATACGTGTAGTAAATTTAATATACCATTATCTTGCAAAATAATATACATGTATAGTAAAATAGAGTGCATAAAAGTTGAAAGTTCTTTAATGTATTCAAATCTTGTCAAATAATTAAAACTAGAATAATAACTTACAATTCATCGTCTAAATTCTTATTTATATTCAAAGTGCGAGGTACGGCTGGGGTTTACATAAAAATTCACTGCCAATATCAGAATTTTTACGTGAGTACTGCTGCTTTTAGGTTAGGTGTCTTAATTATGTATTTAATTGAACTTATCCACTTGAAACCCAGTATAATTTATGTTCAACTAGAAACAAATATAATGCTTTATTATTTAGAATTAAACATTACTGCCAAAATTATGTTTAATTTGTGTAAAATGAAATTGCCTGGCTCTTCTAAGAATTGATCAATATACATGTATATTAAATTTACTACGCAGCCTCTTAATATCTATTTCATAGACCGAGTTCTTATATTTACTATATAAATGTATAGTAAATGTACATTAACATTGCAAACATTTTTAACAGTGCATGGTTTTCAATATTATTGTGAGAAAATTTTTTCTGGTATTTATTGTCTGTTTGAAGCGAATAATCTCAAGTTTTATCAAACGTAAAATAACTTTTCTAAAAAATTAATTCTTTTATTGAAACATGTTCCAGATAATATATTGATTCATCGAAATTCGGATGTAACTGGATTTTTTCTTAATTTTCTAAATTCTTCGCAAAACCGGAAATTCTTTTGATCTGTTTCTAAATTCAGTTACTGTGAACGACATGTGAACTGCTACTGGATTAGGATGCACACCTTTTTCAATTTTGGAAAATTCTGTATAAATTTTTGAAGTCTTCTAAAGGTTTTGGATTGTTCATAAAATACTTAGAATACACGTTAAACTAATTTTAATTCCTTAGGGTTTTTTGAATTCTGCGAAATTATCTGAATTTCTAAAACTTCATTTGTGATTTTTTAAATTCTATTAGATATCTTTGAATTCTCTTGAATAATTCATTATCTATATTGATTCATGTCCCGTAGACCAAAGTTTCTAAATTTGGAAATACAGTGAACTTCCACTTAAGTCCCCGCTCGCCAATGTCCCTGCGCGTCTAGTTCCCCTGCCCCTATACGCACGTATTTTTCCGTACGCAGTTCCTTCACCTCCCACCACGGTCCCTATACGGGCTATACAGTCACGCCCGCGAGAATGGCTAAGTAAAAGTAACTCTTAAATTTCATAATAGAACAATTCTTCAAGTGTCGAATGTATTTTCTCAGTCATGTTCCATTCTTTTGTCGATTGAGAACCTTTTAGTGTACCGCAATACAATCAACTGTCCGAAATTTGAGATGAGAGTACTCTGACACAGAATCCATTGCTAATTGAAAAATCTAAAAAAGATTATTTTTTGACAAAGTCATATCTTCGTGATAGAGATGGGTTCATTCTAGACGTTAATGTTTAGATCGCAATTCTCGGAGTGGGTATTTTTGAGAAGCCCAACAATCAGAGATTATATTGAAAATGTAAAAATCTAAAAAAGATTTTTTTTTGAGAAAATCATGTATAGGTGTCAGAGAGGGGTTGATTTTAGCCGTTAAGGGTTGAAGGCCAAAAATGGGAGTGGGTAGTTGCGAGGAGCCCAAAAATCAGAGCCTCTACTAACACTGGAAAATACTTTAAAAATATTTTTTTTGAGAAAGTCATATATGCGAGGTGCACAAAAACCGGATTGGGTAGTTACGTGTACAAATTTATTTGCACCACGTTGATTTTCGTCGTTAAGTGTTGGACTTCAAAAATCAGAGTGGTTTTTTGAGCAGTTCGAAAATCAGATTCTCTACTGACACTGGAAAATTCTCAAAAAGATTATTTCAAAGTTCAAAAAATAAGGTGACTTCATGGTTTTCTCAAAAAATATTCATTTATTCCTCAATATTTATGTTGTCCCCTTCAAAGTGATCCCCCTCAGATATAATACACTTGTGCCAACGGTTTTTCCAATCATCAAAGCACTTCTGATAATCATTTTGTGGTATAGCCTTCTGTTCTCTCAACGATGCAGTTTTTATCTCCTCAATCGTTGAAAATCGATGTCCTTTCATGGGTCTCTTCAGTTTTGGGAAAAGAAAAAAGTCACTGGGGGCCAAATCCGGTGAATATGGAGGCTGAGGCATGACTGTGGTGCTGTTTTTGTTCAGAAAATCTTTCACAAGCAACGATGAATGAGCAGGTGCATTATCGTGATACAAAAGCCACGAATTGTTTTTCCAAAGTTACGGACGTTTTTTGCGTATCGCCTCTCGCAAATGGTGCATAACTTGAAGGTAATACTCCTTATTGACCGTACGACCTTGTGGTAAGAATTCCTGATGCACTACGCCACGGTAATCAAAGAAGACAGTGAGCAAAACCTTCACATTTGACCGAACTTGACGTTCGTCTTCGACATACTCTCAACCTTCTTGGAACAGCTTGTACCACTTATACACATTTTTCTTACCCAGAGTAGACTCACCGTATGCAACTGTCAACATTTCAAGAGTTTTAGAGCACTGGATTCCATTTTTCACACAAAATTTAATGCAAACTCTTTGCTCCATTTTTTCGAAAGAAGAAAATCGCCGAGCACACCAAACCCTTCTAACTTTTCACGCCTCTGCCAGAAAAACAACACGAGCTATATAGTCAAAACTGTAAAAATATTATCGTGACGAGTGTACCAACACAACAAAACCAAAAATTTTAAACTTGAATGTACGTAGCCCGCGAAAATTGAAAAGTCACCTTATTTTTGAGTAGAGAGGGGTTGATTTGATACGCTTTGCTTTGCCCCTCTGTTTTTTTATTATGTGTTATGTATTTTGATCTTCTCTTTATCTGCATTATTAATTTAGTCAAGGAATAAATAAGCTCCTTGTCGTCTAAAATCAACCCTGCTCTACCACGTACGTATGACTTTTTAAAGTAAAAATCTTTTAGAGAATTTTCTTGCCTCAATCCACTCTCTAATTTTTGGGCTCCTCGCAATTACCCACTCCGATTTTAGGCTCCAACCCTTTACGTCTAAAATTTTTTTCCGAATTTGAGTTTTTATATAGACGGTACTTTTATTTTTAGTAGAAGTGGTTTTTCGAAATTAGTTGTTGCCGCGTTCAAGAGCCCAAAAAAGCCCAAAATTCTGACGTGTTTGATTTCTTTTTCTTTCGATTTTTATACATGACTCTTGCAATCAGTGTACTCACGTTGTTGCAATCGCCTTGCGATCACCTTGCAATCATTTGAAATCACCGTGCAATCAATTACAATCACTCTCAATCACTTACAGTCACTTTGCACCTGCAATCACCTGAAATCACTCTGTTAACACCTGAATTCACCCTGCAAACAAATGAAATCAAGTGCAGTCACTCTGCAATCACATCTCGACCCATGTATCGCCCCATGGAATTTAAATTATCGCTTGTCCTTCGGCGTGCAGGCATCTTGCCAGCTGACGTCACGACTTGAAATCCCTAACTTTCGTCTGCGACGTCACAGGCGACGTCCTATATCGGTCACTACAGTATTTGTGTATTGCTTTCTATTATTCTAATAAAAATTGGATATGTATATATCTACATAAATTTTAAAAGAGAATCTTGTTGATGACTCGACGTCTGGATTTTGATACGTGTGTAAATGACAAGTGAAAAGAATGGATAAGAAAAGTGATAAAAAACTTCAAACTTTTTTATACGTTAGATTTTTTTAGTTGTTTCTTACTCGAAATTAGCATTTTTAATTAAGCATTTTGTCGGTAGTTTCTGGCATTTGAAATAATTGTATTTAAAAAAATAGTTCAATTTTTTAACAACTTCAGGTTATTTTCGTGTGTTTAACCTGAAATCGAGGCATTTTCAAACAAAAATCATTAGAATTAAAACCAATCATTCATGTTTAAGGGGGTATTCCTATATAGATCGCGAAGAATCGAAGAAAACTTTGGAAATTTTTTGCAACAAAACTACAGAATGTTTCGATCTCAAATTTGGACTGATATTTATTGACGTTTGTTTACAATAAAAAAAAATTTATAATGAAAAACGTTAATAAAAAAATCCGCCATGACGCGCGAAACTTGACAACTTTTTTCCCCCTCTGGTTTTATGGGCAACGCCATCGGTGCTGTACCTCTCTGAAATATTTCAATCGGCTTTCTTCGTTATTCTTATATGTATACCTCATCCATATACCTATTTTCAAAGCATAGACAATTTTTTTAATTATTTATGCAAATAAGTGGGTAAATAATAATTTTGCGCAAAACAAAGAGGTATATCGACGAGACAATTAAATCGGAAAAATCTGATTTCGACATAAACGCGTTTCAAGTCCGAGCGCCCATCTACCTACTTGCTCCGCGCGCTGAAGGACGTTAGCGAAAATAGCCATAGCAGCTACATCGCTCTGAATTTGGGTCAAAAATTTTAACAGAGTACTCTTGAAATATTATACTTTCGATTTGCTCAATAAAAAATCGATTTTCTCATAAATCTATATAGAAATATCCCCTTAAAATAATAAATATTTCAATGTTTAAAAATTTTTGAATTATGTTAGTGTATTTCGTTAGAAACTTTAATTTTTACTTGAAAATCATGATTTCAAAAAGTTAGAATCTTTTCACAATTTTAAATTATAATAGTGTTTTTCCTCGAAAAAATGGAATTTTTAACTGTTATAAATTTAGCATTTAACTTTCTTTAATTTTCAACAGTTGAAAATTAAACCTTTGGAAGATAAACTTAATTGTCTATTAATTTTACAAAAATATATATTAATTCTGAAGTTAAGATATCAATGATCATATATGCT
This sequence comes from Belonocnema kinseyi, assembly GCF_010883055.1. NCBI lineage: Eukaryota > Metazoa > Arthropoda > Insecta > Hymenoptera > Cynipidae > Belonocnema > Belonocnema kinseyi. The sequence continues at coordinate 85,126,283 of NC_046666.1, read as the reverse complement.
GTCCTTGTATATCTTTTCCATTATTTTGGATAATAGATAATATGAAATAACCAAAATTTTTTAAGTTGATGTTGCTATCTTACCCAAAATCTTATTTTCGGAAAATCATAGAAACCATCAAAAGGTCTATCAAAATGTATCTTGTTACAAGGAACAACTTTTTAATTCAAAATAGTGTTATATTCCAAATATTAAAAAAGACTTCATGCAAAGAAGTATTTGTAACTTATAAGTTGGTATGGTATATCATGAAAGATCGTCGAAAGTTCGACAATAGGTAAATCGATGCGTTTTGAAAACGCCTAGAAATATAACATAAAATTTCCATACTACCGCAAACATGGGGGAAAAAGATACTCATTAAGGTTTTTTGAGAAAAATTGAAACGTTTTTTAATAATTCTATTTTTTATTCCCTAATGTTGAATTATATTTAAATATCTCCAAAGCAGATTTGAACAATTTGTGTCATGAGATTCCAGATATTTTGCGTTATCAATTAAGCCTCAAACCAACTCGACGTTTCGAGTTTTATTAACATTCCGGCTCTACTGTCAGTGCATTTAAAACTGAGTTTAATTGCTTTCTCACAAGCAACCATTTTAAATCGACTTAAATTTATTTGAAACAGCTTTGAATTAAATTTAAATTACTTTTAATTGACCTTGAAACCCCCCAATTCGCACAAAATTCACCATGAAATCACTGCAATCACTCAGAATTTACCATGCAATCATTACAATCATTTGGATTTAACAATATTTAACATATAAAATCACTGAAATCACTCAGAATTGACCCTGAAATCACTCGAGATGACTGTATTCACCGCATTCACTTTCAATCACTTACAATCACTTGCAATCACTTACAATCACTTACAATCACTTGCAATCAATTGCAATCATGCAATCGGTGTACAACAGAATTTCGAGTTACGTGCCCTTCGAAAAAGGTCCCAATAAAGCCCAAAATTCTGACGCGAAGAAATTTGGACAACGAAAAGAATCGCTTGTATCCTATCTTTTAGCCTTGTGAATTAGCTCGGACTCTGATCGGAAATCCACGGGAAATAAGTCCCGGCTAAATTCGGCTATACACAAGCGACGATCGTTGGAGTAAGTTCGGAAAAGCCACTAAATACACATTGTCCCTCACGTATGTTTTGATGTTGTATTTTGAAGCTGCGCGCAAGCTCTTCGACAAAGGCATCGTCCGAAAGTGACTTTGTGTTCTTTTTGCGTTGTATTTTTGAGTTTCCGCGACTACTAAAATATCGCAAGTCCATTTTATAAAAGTAATTGTTTAAAAAATCAATTTTTTATTGAAATATATGAAAAAGCACATTATTTTTACCCCAATAGCGTATCTTAATTATCCAAAATTTTATTCGATATTAAAGTTCTTCAGGCAAAAAGTTTTTCTCGATATTCTCAGTTCGAGTCAGATTGGACTTAAATATCTTTGCAGTTTGTACGGCAAGATTATAGACCTCATAATTTGGTCAATTTCATTACCAGCTGCAAGTTGGTGACGTTAATTATGTCTAGAGACTAAAGAAATTCTGTAAGGATTGACATTTTAAACCCGATACAAATGTATACCTTTCTAGACCGGTTGGTACGAGTTCTTCAATTTTATTGTAATTGTTGCTGAAAACAGGTGTGTCCATTATTCTTTTTTTTTCTTCAAAATTTAATGCGGGTGAACATGGTTTTTCATCGTAGCCACAGACTAATTAAAGTGCCTGATGAGACATAGAAGTTATCAATTCAATACGCTATTTCAGATCTCTTGCAAAGTTCTTGTATCAGTCACAAGTATGGGTATATAATGTATAGTTTACAGTTAGTCTTACACTACTGTTGTTCATAGACATCGACTGCGAGCATTTGAGGTGACATTAGCTACCTCTGGATACTTGTTTAGGCTACCATAAATAAAAAGAAAACCTCAGACTTATGATGTTTACAGTTCAATATATTAAAGGTATTGTTTTTTTGTGTGTTGGATTTATTTTGTGAACCTTTTTACAGAGGGCTATCTCGGTATACAAGTTCTCATCTTTGAGAAAAAAGGCATCCGGTAGTCGCCTTCAAGCTAAAACCAACAAAACCTAAAAAAAAACGCAAAATGGGCATTTAACGCGTTGCTATTCCGATTCTATGTTAAATTTTCAATTCGAATATCACAGAGTAATTGCAACAGTTTTTTCAAGGTTAAGAAATTTCGAAAAATGTTAACATCTAGAATTTAAATGGAAAAAGGTTGCTATAATCAGATTTTCTTTTAGTAGCAATTGACAGGCGTTATCCGTCGGTAACTAAGAATTTTGGCTGGGTGGTAGCGCCATACAGTAGAAACCTGAGAAAGCAAGGCTGCGACGCAAGTAGCAACATACTGCTAAAGCGATTATGAATGCGCTTGAATTCACCTTCAGCAGAAGTTAATGACATTTTTAACTAATTGTACAACTCACTTCAACAAATCTTTTTTTCTTGACTTAGATTACTTATGAAACGCACCCACTATATCAACAATTATGGGCACATTTTATACTCTTGTACATTTATTGCATCTATATTTTTCTAATGCACCTTTCTCTACAAAGCTTTAAACTTACATTGACATTTTTTCATATGGATTGCCTTTCAAAATATGAATGTTGAAAAAACAATTTCGAAGATAGCTTTACTCTGCAAAACATTTCTGAAGCTAGAAAAGATCAATATGGTTGCAGAAGGTATCAAGATAAACGTCAATTATGCAACGAATATTAGTGCGGTTTTTCCTGAGGAATTTCGTAATTAAAGTATAATGAACCCAAATATTTTAGAAAGTCGTGGTTTCGAATCCAATTATTTCATACAAATCATTAAATGCAATTTTTAAGTTCAACAGGCCAAAATGCATTGGAAAAATATAGCGTCACTGAATGTGCATTATTTTTTACTTTGTGCACTAGTCTAGTATGCCTATAACATTTGACCTATTGAGTATGTAAACCTGGTTTCTTCTTTAATTTACCATGCACAGCCTATGTTGCAGTCAAGTGCATGAAGGGATGACCTACAACTTTAATTGAGATTAAGACCACTAAAAATGCGGTAAAATTATACAGGAAACATTTTAAAGGTCAGAGATCCAACCGCGGAATTCTAACATGAAGACCAAGCACCTAATCTCCCGAGTTACCAAGGCTAAAATCTGTTATTATAGAACTCTCATTTATAGATACCATTTCTACACGGGAAAAAGTACGCTGTAATATATACTGGAAAAAGTGATGAAATATTACTCTGTGGCGCAGTAACGGAGCCTTTCGTGCAAACACAGAGTAATTCTTACACTTTGGGGGATATTAATGAACCTCACTGCACCAAAGTGCAAGATTTACTCTGTGAAATTGTAACTGTCGCTCAGTAATCCTTGTTCCTTCTGGGAGCAAAACTTATACGTATTCTTTAATTATCTAAATCACAAAAACCTAATTCTATACCCTAACTTAATACTAATACATTCAACACAATTCCCTAACGCATAATGTCGCACGTTGGGTATATATGTTTCATTTAAATTTTATTTTATAACTATCTCATTTGATTATTTTTAATCTTACGAATATTTAATATAATGTGAATTTACTTTAAATTTATTACTATATGTTCGCGTCGAAAGTTTAGTACGCATTTACTTTCTGTGAGTTTTATAAGTGCTGCAAGATTGATAATATGAGTAAGATAAATATTTTTCTCTAAAATAAATTGAAACATACATATAAAACATGAATTGTAATTGGAGTACAAAAAATATATTTTGTTAGTTATAAAAGAAGATATTGCATCTATTTTTTTCTTTGTTCTACTCTGAAAATTTTAAACTTAAAAAGTGAAATATTTTTTAAAATATTAAACTATTTGGCAGAAAACAACCTTTCTGGTTAAAAAATAATATTTTTGAGTTGAATATTCCATATTTTTGTACAAAATTCCTGTTTTTGGTTGAAAATTAACTCTTTTTTTGAAAAATCATATATTTGAGTTAAAAATTGAACTGTTCGGTTCCTCACAGCAATAGGATATACCTAGATATCCCATTCGATCCCTTTTATTTCCCAGGTTGTCCCAAGGATATCCCAGGAAAAACCCGTCGGATTTCCCGCAAGGCGAAAATTTGGATATCGTAGGGATAACCCCAGGATAGCTAGGATATCCTTGGGACGTTTCCGGGATATGCAAATGTCCCAAGTAGGATATAGAAAATCAATTTATATTCTACTTGCGACATTAGAATATCCCGGAAACATTCCAGGGATATCCTGGATATCCTGGATATCCTGGGGTTATCCCTAAGATATCCAAATCTGTGCCTTGCGGGTTCTTCGGCGGGTTATTCCTGGGACAACCTGGGAGGTAAACGGGATCAATTATGATATCCCGGTATATCCTATTGTTGTGAGGGGTAGATGATTAATCCTATTGGCTTCCAAATTCAACCATTGCATGTATGTTGCAACATTAAAATAACAATATAAATATCAGACACAAAGTTCATATGTACGTCATCGAAATAAAAATTGTTGTCAACTAAAATTACACAACTTGAGTAATATTGCTTTAAGATGAGACTGTACGGCGTTTGCGGTTTTATTTTTAATGTTTCATCCCAAAAATTATCATTTTTTCTCCATTCATGATATTTCTTAATTTTCAATTTTTCTAAAATTTATAAAAATGCAACAAAATAATTTTTAATTTATAAACTCTCTGAAATTGTAATTTACAGTTGAATGCCTAAAAAAGTGTGTAAAGAAATGATCTAATTTCGACAAGTGATAGAAATCCATAGAAATTTTGCTCTGTAAACCTAGTCCTTTTTTAATTTCTCAAAAATAAATTTAAAAATATACTTTCCGCTTCTTATTTATTGTAAAATAATTTTCATACAATGAAAAAAAATCAATTAGAATTAGACGAAAAGTTGGGCAAAATAATGTACATATTTTATTTTTAGTGTAATAACATAACCTAAAATTGAAATCGAACAGAAGGTGCACTAATAATCCTTCACTGTCAGATAGTTAGTGACAGTGACGGACTAATTTGCCTTTTAATCAGTTTTTTAACTAATTCGAATTTTAAACTTCCGTTTCCGGCATGAAAGTGCAAAGTAGTAGGAATTGTTGCTGCTAAGTTTTTCTGATATTGTGGTGAAATTTGAGGTGAGTGGATTGTGGAAGTGTGTAGAAGGGTGTGGATGTGCGAGATTAATTGAGGGATTGTGAGATTGAAAAGGGGAAAGATAACATGGGTTAAGTATGGGAGAATACAGATAGATAGAGTATGGTGGGATTGGGATGAAGAAAGGGAACAGATAGTAAGAAATGAGGTGCAGGGAATCTAGAAGAGGAAGGAACTGGAGATAGGAAAATAAGAAATAGCAAGAAGGAAAAAAAGATGAGAATCGAAAGTAGGGAAGAATGGAAAATTTCTTACTGGAATATAGCACGATTGGAGAGGAAGGATAGGAAGTTTATGAGAAATTTGACACAATGGTATGTAGTAATAATGATAGGGACGTGGCTAGATGAAAAGGGATGGGAAAGATTAAGAGGAAGGTTACCAAGAGGTTACAAATGGCAAGTGCAAAATGCAAAGAGGAAGAATAAAAAGGGCAGAACAATGGGAAGAATGGCGATGGGAGTAAGGAATGAATGTATAACAGGGGAAGATAAAAAAGACGGGAAAGAAAAAAAAGAAGGAATAATAGCAGAAGAGGCAATAATGGGAGGAGAGAAGTGGAATGTAGTGGGGATTTATGTGAGCGGTGATATGCAGGAGAAAGCAGAGGAGATTGAAGAAAGGATTGAAGAAAATGAAGAAGAGATTAGGCTGATAATAGGTGGGGATTTCAATGCGAGAACAGGAGACAGAGGAGGAAGGGAATGGGGAGAATACAGAGAAAGAAAATGCAAAGATAAGGTACTAAACGGGGGGAGGAGTTGTGGGAGAGCTGGGAGGAGTTGGGACGGTATATCTTAAACGGAAATATAAAAGAGGATGAAAAAGGAGAATATACACGCTCAGGAAGTGAAAAGGGAACGGTAATTGATTATGTGATAGTGGATGATAAGGTAAGAAAGGAGGTTAAGAAACTACAGGTAGATGAATATATTGATTCGGATCACTTTTCCTTAACAGTGACATTAGAGGGACAAAAAAGGAATAGCAATATGAGTAAAGGGGGAGCAAATTTAAAAAGTGTAGGAAAGGGAGATTGGCCGAGGGAAGGAAAAGAACAGTTTAGTGAAAAAATAAAAAATATCAAAATGGAAGAGGATAATGTGGACGACGAGATAGGAAAAATGATAGGAGGAATAAGAGTAGGATTAGAGTGCACAAACAAAAATAAAGTTAGTAAAGGGGGGAATAGAAGTGGGTGAGACAAGGACTGCAAAGAGAAAAAAGGAGTTCAAAAAGGAATTAAGAAAGTGGAGAAAAGGATAAAGTAATAGTGAAGAATACAGGGAAAAAAAGAAAGAGTATACTGAGTTGTGTTATCAAAAGAAAGAGGAAGAGAATAAAAGGTTTGAGGAAGAGGCGGAGAAGGCTAGGACGGAAGAAGAGGTTTGGATGGTAGTAAATAGAGAAAGAAAAAGAAAAAAAAGAGCAAACCAAGATATTGAAATGACAGAATGGAAGAAATATTTTTTGGATTTGCTAGGAGGAGTAGAGAGAAAAGTTATAAAGGGAGGAAAATATGGTAGAGAAAGGAATGAGGATAAGGACCCTTTAAGGGAAAGAAATAGTTAAGGTTTTAGTAATAATAAGGGATGGAAAGGCACCTGTTATAGATGAGATTCCAAATAAAGTATGGAAATATGGAGGGGAGGAACTAGAGGAATGGGCGTGGATAATGTGTAATAGAGTGTGGAGAGGAAAGGGGTGGCCACAGTTATGGAAAGAAGGAGTAGTTATACCAATAGTAAAGAAAGGCAATGAAGACGAGGTTCAAGATTACAGGAGGGTGACGTTGATGCCAACACTGTATAAAAAATATGTTACTATTTTGTTGGAGAGATTGTAGATAGAAGTTAAAGAAAAAAAGATCGAGTCAGCGAATCAGACAGAGCTTAGAAAAGGAATGGGTGTAATGGACAACATATATGTTCTGAACTATCCAATAAATAAGAGAATTAAAAGGGAAAAAGGGGCGATGGTAGCAATATTCGTGGACTTAAAGGCGGCGTTTTACTCATTAGACCGAGGAGAAATAGAAAAAGTAATGATAAAAAGGGGGTAAGAGAGGGATTGATAAAGAGAGTATCAGAAACTTTTAGAGAGACAAAAAGCAGGGTAAAGGTAGGAGAGAAAATAGGAGATAGTTTCTGGTTGGTGAGAGGTGTGAGACAAGGGTGTCCTCTGAGCCCACTTTTATTTAATTTATTAATATAAGAATTGGAAGAAGAAATGAGGAGAAAGGGTTGGGTGGAAGTTAGGATAGGGAAGGATGGCGGGATTAATTACAGGATTAGAGAAATACTTAGATGGGAAAAAGCTGAATGTGAATGTAGAAAAGACAAAGATAATGAAGTTTAGAAAAGGAGGGGGAAGAAAGAGAGAATAGACAGGAAGATAGAAAGGAATATAGTTAGAAGAAGTCAAAGAGTATAAATATTTGGGATATATCTTGCAAACGAATGGAGATCATACAGCTCATGTACGAGAAAGAATAAAAAAGCAGCAGAAGTAATGAAGCAGATATGGGGAATAGGAAAAAGAAGGTTAAAAAAAATTGGAGAAGGAGAATGTGGTTATTTGATACACTGGTATGGCCGGTATTAGGTTATGGAGCAGAGATATGGGGATCGAAAGAAAGGAAAGATATTGAGAGTTTACAAGGAAGGTATATAAGGTGGACACTAGGGGCAGGCTGGAGGACGCCTGGATATATGGTGAGAGAAGAAGCGCAAAGTGATAAGTTAAGTATTAGAGCGGGAAAGAGGGCATGAAAATTTGAGACGAAGCTGAGGGAGGAAAAGTGAGGGGAGTTGGCGAGAAAGTGTTTGATGGAGGTAGAAGAGAGGAGAGGGAGAGCGATCGAATTAACGAGTTGGGAAAATTATAGGAGGGAGTTCTTTAATGATAGAGAAATAGAAGACGGGACTGGAGTAAACTATGAAAAATTGGAAAAAAGGGAGAGAGAAAGACAATTAATAGAAAGATGGGTGGTGATTGAGGAATCAAAATACAATAAATGGTATAAGATAATAAAAGAGGAAGGGGTGCCAAAGTATTTAGAAAAGGGCTAGGGAGAGAGAAGGTGGACCCGAATAGCAAGATTTAGATTGTCAAACGAGGTAAGAGAGGGAATGTACTGGGAAAAAGAAGAGGACAGAAAGTGTAGAGTATGTGAGTGGGAGGAGGAAACATGGGAGCATGTATAGGAAGGATGTAGGAGAAGAATGATGGATAATGGAAGCCCGCAAGAAAATTTGGTTGAGATTCTAGGGGAAGATGGATTAGGAGAAGAATGGATGCAGGAGTTGGAGGGTGCTAGAGGAGCGAATAAGAGAGAATGAAACAATGCAAATAAAAAAGAGTAAATGAAGGTATAAAAAAGTGAAAGAAAAAGGAAACGGAAGTCGCTTAGATTAGAAGCGTAAATAATAATAAGTAATGAAATAAATGTTAATAAATTCAAAAAGAAGATACATCCCTTTATGCTTAAAGATATCATTTGTTTACTTAGCATAAGTTCCATGCAATTAAAAAAAAAAGTTTATTTTGAGTACATATAAAATTAGTCAAATTATTTCTAAAAACTGGAAACATTTAAGAATTGCGGTATTAAAATAAACTTAAAATTTAAGATTTTTACATTTAATTTTGATAAAATATAATGGATATATATGTAAAAAGAATAAATAATAATAAAAGTCGATAAACGAAGGACTTTCATGCTTTTTGTTTGCGAAAAAGAGATTCCTCAATTCTGAAGTGTGAATAGTAAGGGTAATGATGTCAATTAAACATGCATAATTAATGAAAGATTTTCATTTTTCCCTTTAAGTACAGAAGACTTATCGTTTGAAAAAAATCTTGCGAAAATTTTTCTCTGAAATTAGTGTCGAAAGGAGTTTTATTAAAAAATGTGTTTTCTGACCTTTCTTATTTTTATTTTTTAAGTGTATACATATTAATCTGCTTTATGGTTAGGGCAAAATTTTGTGCTCAAAAACGATAAAAGAAATATATATTTCCGAAAGTGATCCATAAGGTTAAAGCCAAATCTGTACATCCGTTTGTTAAAATGTTTTTGGTATAATTTAAAAGGCGATTCTACATAGTGTTTCGCTAACTAATGGAGATATTTTTATAATTTTATTTCTGAAATCTATTCCGTAAGCAACATATTAAAATAAAATGTACGAATATTTATAAAATGATGTTTATTGTAAATCGATGTTGTTGAAATGCTGTTGATTTTCTTTCGTCTGAGTTCTTTTTATATTGTATAGTGGTTATTTCCTAGTGGAGATGACTTATTTCAGACAATATAATTAAAAGAATAATAATTCTCATCAAGAATAAAAATTCATTAAGGTCGATTTAATTTGTAAAATTAAAAGAACCATCCTCTCAGGTTCTAATTCTCAATTAATTAGTCTGTTAAAAAATAAATAAAACATTTTTATAATAAAAATATTGTGAAATTTAATGAGATAGTTATTAAAATTAAACGACATGAGAAAAAAAATAAAGAAAATTTGACATTCTGTTACAAATAAGGTTAGAAAATATAATTCAATTGTTATGTTACCCGGATGTCATTTTTGATGTTTGTTAAAACATTTTGTTATAAAATTTTCGGTTAGGATTAATGTTTCGTCAAAATTGTGAGGAAAGCTCAATTGTATATCAGTAAAATCATTTTAAAAATTAAGGAGCAGAAATTTGCGTTCTGCTCCATTTAAACATTTGGCATTGAGAACGAGAAAAAAGAGAGAGATGGTGTACAAAGGATAGGATATCAGTAGTGTAACTATAATTTCGAAGTATAAGGTTCAATAGGAAAAAATATGGAAGTTAAATATAACTGATAATTTCATCTAATGGATTATTTAACTAGTAAGAATAGGAGTATGAAAAAATTGGAAATAAAATTAAAGAATCTAAGATTATGTTATATAAAGAACTATAACGTTTGAGATCAGTTACTACATGCAGTCATTTATCACCTCCATTCTTATTTAAGAACATTTCAGCTACCAATCTTTTAAATTTATTAGGCTCATAGTGTAGAACTTGAACATTTATCCAGTCTATTTCATGACCAGTCTGAACCTGGTGTTTTGCTATCACTTTATTGTTTTTTGGACTGCGTCTAAAATTTACATGGTGTTCTTCAATCCTAGTGTACAGTAATCTGTCAGTTCGACCTATATAACACTTTTCACATTCTAAACATTCAATATCATAAACTACGTTTGGCAAATTAAAATTGTCCAAAACATCTTTACCTAATTTTATGAAACTGTTAAATTTGGAATCAACTCTTAAAACCTTTTTACCATAAAAATCTTTCAGAATTCTTTTTATTTCAAACGATAAGCTACCATAGCAAGGAACAGACACAAAAAATTTGGACTCAAAATAATTCACTGTTTCTAAATTTAAGCGTGACGTATCATGTTCTTGAAATGTTTTTATTATTATTATTATTATTATTATTATTACACCATTAAGCGATTTCCCTTTCGCGGTAGGCGTGACTCACTCGGTGGGGGAAAGAAATAATGTGTGGAAGAGATTGAGAATTTTTAGATTGATCCAGAATTCTCGTGTTATTTACCTAAATAACATATTCGTTCCACCTCACTGCTGCGACCCAGGTTGCTGATCAATCTCTCTAGCAATCACCCCAAGTGAAGATCCTCACAAATTCGTTATGTAAGGTTCCCCACTTGGGTCTATTCGTGGCCAAGGTCTTTTGTTTCAGGCGTCATTCACTCTGCTGACACTCTTTTTATTAATTATTGGCGGCCATGCTTTCCTGTCCTGACATACTGCCCTAGCTTCTTCTATGCCCATGCGTTTTTTCATGCATTGTCTCGTGTTTCTGTGACTTCTTTTGTCTCCTCTAACTAGGGTCTCATTCACACATTCTAACTATTCTTTCCGCGGTCTACTCTTGAGCACGCTGCCATTTACTTTACCTTGATACACTTGTTTCGTTAGTCGTTCATTTGGCATTCTCTCACAGGCCCGAACCATCTTAACCGATTCGTTTTTCATGTGTCTACTAGCGTCTCTTCTGCACCACATTATTTTAGAATTATCTCGTTACTTAATTTGTCCATTGGAGTTTTCCCGCGTATTATCCGCATGAATCTCATGGCAATTGCGTTAATTTTACACGTATCTTTTTCTTGATAAGTCCATGTCTCGCTACCGTATAGTACAGTCGGTACAAATATAGAATTATGTATTGCCATTTTAGCTTTATTTGATATATTTTTACTTCTGATAAGGAGACCTGCTTTTTGAGGCCGGTGCTCTTCATGCTTGCGTCTAGATTATTCAACATTCTTTGTAAGTCTTCGATTGACTCTACCATAACAACTTTATCATCTGCGAACGCTAACCCACGTACCCTTACTGTTTCGAGATCCACACCCTCTTCGTCGAAAAGAGCCATTCTTAAACACTTGTCCATAAATAATATAAATAACCATGAAGACATAATGCATTCTTGTCTAACTCCTTGAATAATATCGAAGCAGTCATTCAATTTCCCATTCAGCGTTACTTTCGCTTTTTTACCCGTATACAGAGCGTCTAAAAAGTCCCGGGACAGTTGGATATTTCCTCAGGTAAAATATTTTTTAAAAAATTGAAGGTAATTCCTGAAGTAAATTTCAACAGGGAATTCAATGGTGACCTTCATTTTGACCTTGAAATTGACCTTAATGGATTTTTGAAGGTCAACTTTGTTTTTTTAAATGGAAACCCCCTTTTTACATCTAGAGTCGATAGAGCGGAAAATTCTACGTTCAGGTATGTACCCAGTCATAGGTTAATTGTAACGTTCAAGGTCAATTACAGGTTATTTGAAATTAACGATGTTTTCCAAGAGGTCAGTGCAATTCCTGAAGTAAATTTCAACGAGAAATTCATTGGTGAGCTCTGTATTGATCTTGAAGATGATCTTCAAGGCTTTTTCAAGGATTTTTCCAAGCAGTTTGCGTTTACGTTTAGTATTACCCAGGAACAACGACGTGGACATAGTAAATTCTGTTCGCTTTGGGGTGCTTGATTAGCGTGCGTCCCCTTGCCTCTCACGTTTCGGGGTGCTTGATTAGCGTGAGTCCCCTTGCTTCTCGCGCTTCGGTGAAGATGTTCGAACTGAAAACCTTCGAGCTTCTTGACAAAAAGCTATGCGATTGTAAAAATGAGTTTCAGCATTACGAATAAGAAAATAGTCGAAAGGCGTCAGATCAGGAGATCTAACAGGCCACTCGATTTCACCCCTTCTTCCAATCCACCTTTGAGGGAACTGAGAATCCAAATATGCTCGAACCTCCCTACCGTAATGAGCCACTGCTCCGCCCTGCTGGAACCAAATATTTTGAAAATTATCGCCTATAATCTCCTTTATTCTTGGTACAATTTGGTTTCTGAGAAGCTCTTCATATGCACGGGCAATGAGATAACCATCGATGAAGAAAGGGCCTATCAATGTATCATTCAAGATACCGGCCCAAACATGAATCTTTTGTGGACATTGTGTGTGAATCCCTAACATCCAATCAGGATTGGTGTCGGACAAATATCTACAATTTTTCCTGTAAACTTCACCTTTTTAAGTGAAAGTAGATTCATCTGAAAATACTGTACTGTAGAAGAAAAGAGGATGTCTATCAATTTTGTTCATCAGAATTTCACAAAGTTCAACCCGACGATCAGGATCGTCTTCATTGAGCTCTTGTACCAGATGAACTTTGTAAGGATGGGAATTAATGCTTTTTAAAATATTTCGCACTGTCTCAGGAGCAACGTCACGCTCGTCACTAGCTCGACGTAAAGTAAGCTGTGGGTTTTCAACAACGGCTTGGGCTATGTATGGAGAAACGGTATAGGACTTATGGTGTCACCTTAGGTATTGACTTAGGTATCGAAAAACTTTATAGGACTGTATAACTCTTCGGGGAGGAACAGAGCTCTCACCAGAACACCTGGAACTTTTAATGAAAAATTTCCTTATGAATTCACAATATTCAAAACGCTGTAACCAAGATCAACGCAGAGCTCACCAATGAATTTCTCGTTGAAATTTATTTCGGGAATTGCACTGACCTCTTGGAAAACTTTGTTAATTTCGAATAACCTCTAACTGACCTTGAACGTTGCAATTGACCTATGACTTGGGTACATACCTGAACGTAAAATTTTTCGCTCTATAGATTGCAGATGTAAAAAAGGGGGTTTCCATTTTTTAAAAAAGCTGACCTTCAAAAAGCCATAAAGGTCAAATTCAAGTTCAAAATGATGGTCACCATTGAATTCCTCGTTAAAATTCACTGCAGAAATGACTTTCATTTTTTTCAAAATATTTTACCTGACGAAATATCCAACCATCCCGGGACTTTTTAGACACCCTGTATATTGTAAGGCTTGAATTTGCGGCTCGATATAACCCTTCGAATCACTGTCCTAACTTCAAAATTTTAAAAGGGCCGCTAAAGGCAATGAGAAAAAATATTAATTTTTGATTTCTCTTTCTAACGTTAATAAGGTCTTGTTTAGGGCTAACTTTCTATCTAAATATTGATTTTAGTCTTCAGCCCTTTTTATCAAATATGACATGGTACTTCCAGCTTTACTTCAATCCAGAAGCACCACTCGAGAAGTCGGTCACAAAATGATTATATCAAATAACTAATTTGATATAATCACTTATCCCCTTTTTTCTATTCACAAATTATTTATATTATTTATTTACATAACCACTATACTTAACTTTTACGTCTTTCCTTTTTTTATTTCTTCCTCATTATTTATATAGTATATCCCTTTGATGGAAATTCTAACAATGGCAACTGTTTTTAGCTATCTCTTGGATAATTAACTATAGCGATGTTAATTCCGGACGAAATAAACGACGTTCTAAGGTTGGATGAAAAATGTAGTTCATCGTTTGTCACAAGTAAACAGAACACTGTTTTTAATACTGTTAAAGATGTAGAATCTAATATTGGATTAATCGAAAACTCTGAGGACAGAGACATGCTCAGACATAGAATTATAATATTCATCACAACATTTTATGAAAAGAAAAGAAATTTCATCTGTTGATAGAATCATTGCAAAGAATATTAAAAAAACCAAATTTTTTATTAAAGCGAACAAACAATTGCTTATAACATGTGCAGATAAAGGCAATGTTACAGTTATTCTTAATAAGGATTCTTATATTAACAAAATGAATGAATTATTAAATGATATCACAGTATATGAAAAGTTAAATATTAATCCAGAAATTTAACTGAAAAGAGAAACTTTTAAATTATTAGACTTTTGAAGAACTAGGGGTTATTTGGGAGAAAAAATAGAACGAAAGGATATTTTGGTTCACAATACAAACATCCCAAGAATATATGGTTTACCCAAAATACATAAACCGAATTGTTCTATGCGTCCTGTTGTTTCTTTAATTAATTCTCCAACTTTTAAGATTTTAAAACTTTTTAATAACATATTTAAAGAATCTTTAATAACTCCAAAAACACAAGTAAAAATTCTTTGGAATTCACAAACATACTCACTAAACGAACTGTTCCTCTAGATCACATTATGGTTTCACTATATGTTTCATCTTAATTTACAAATGTTCCAATAGAATTAGTTACAAATAGTGTTCTTAGTAGATAAATTAATATAAAAAATTATACTGACTTACCATTAAATGAATTTAAAAAAGGAATAGAATTCCAAGCCCATGCTCTCCAATTTCACCTATTTTGGCAGATTTAGTCATGCAAGACCTAGAAAATACTGTTACTAAGAATTTAAATTTCAATCTACATACGTTTTTTAGATATGTCGATGAGATTTTCATGATTTTATCGAAAAACAAATTAAAGTACGTGTTATCCAAGTTTAACTCTTATCATTCATGACTAAAATTTACGTATGAAATAGAAACTGATAATTCTTTACTTTTTTAAATGTTAAAGTCATAAAAACTAATCATGAAACGATCAATACTGATTGGTATAGGAAGGGTACTTATTCAGGTAGATATATAAATTTTTTTTCTATCCATCCAATTCAACATAAAATAGCTACTGTTAAAAATTTAGTTGACACTATGTATAAATTATCACATGAGTCTTTTCACAAAAATAATATTGATTTCATTGAAAATATTTTGTTTTTAAATAATTATCCTAAGGAATTTGTTCAAGTACATATTAAAGACAACTTAAAAACATTTCAAGAACACGTTACATCACACTTAAATTTAGGAACAGTAAATTATTTTGTGTCCAAATTTTTCGTGTCTATTCCTTTCCATGGTAATTTATCGTTTGAAATAAAAAGAATTTTGAAAGATTTTGATATTAAAACAGTTTTTAGAGTTGATTACAAATTTAATAGTTATGTAAAATTAGGTGAAGATGTTTTGGACAATTTTAATTTGACAAAACGTAGTTTATAAAATTGAATGTTTAGAATGTGAAAAGTGTTATATAGGTCAAACTGAAAGATTATTTATATTACATATTATATTACAATTATTTTACAATGGAAATCAAATTATAAGAGCTACATTTTGTAATATTCAGATAAGTATTTTAAGACATTAAATGTTTTGTAAAGTTTCCATATATTAAGAAACTAAGAAATTAAATTATTAAGAAATTATTTTTACAACGTTTTAAAATTTCTGAATATCTCTTAAACTTATTCAAATTTGAAAGCACATGTTTTACACTAACATAAACTTACAAAAAAAATACGCAAGAAAGCTTTATAAGAATTAAGTTCCTCATTTTTCCTTAAAATTTTTAAAACTTTTATGAAATAATAAAAAAAGTGTATTCTTTTTCAATTTTCTTCCAGAATTCATTCCATTACATTTTTGGTTAAAAATGTATCTGTTTTAATTGAAAATACAACTGTGTCTTTAAACATTAAACTAATCTGCTATAAATTCAATTTTTTTCGTAAAAAATATTTTTTAGTTGAAAATTCATTTTTTACATAAAAAATAAAAATTATTTTGCAGAAAATTAAATTTTTTATTCGAAAATGTAACTATTCTATTTGTTGTGAAATACTTGTTTTTTATTTTTAATGTTCATTTTTAAAGTTGAAAATTTAACGATTCTGTTAAACTTTCTATTAAATTATTTTTTTCAGTTAAAAATACATCCTTTTCTAATAGAAAATTATTCTTCTTGTTTGAAAATTGATTTTTTGATTGATAATTAAACATTTTTGTTGAAATATCGCTTTTTCAGTTAAACTCGTTTTCTTACGCTGAACATTTAACTGTATCATTTTTGGTTCAAAATTATTTTTATTTGAAAGCTTAACCATCTTGTTAAAAATTTGTTGTTTTCTTTTTGCTCGAAAATTGACCTTTCTCATTAAAAATGAATCATTTTTGGAAGAAAATTATTCTTCTTGTTAGAAATTCATCTATTTTAATTTAAAATTAATTTCTTTGGTGGAAAATGCATTTTTGAATAAAACTTCTTTTCTTTTGGTATAAAATGGTTTAAAGTGAAACTATACAAAATTTTAAATAAATTGTTACAAGGTTTAGTTATTCTTGAAACGTTTCAAAACTTATGAATATCTCCTAAACTTACTCAAATTGGAAAGCACTTTTTTTAAACCAACATAAACTTTTAAGAAAATTGTGCAATAAAATTGCACGAGAAAGCTAGATAAGAATTTAGTTTTTTCTTTTATCTAAAATTATATATAATATGGAAAAATTGCAACATTTCCTACACACTCTTTTACACCCTGTTTAAAATTTTAAAGAAATAATTTTAAAATGTTGTGTTCTTTTTTCAATTTTCTTTCAGAATTCATTCCATTCCATTTTTGGTAAAAAATGTATCTTTTCTAACTAAAAATCCAAGTATATGCTAAAAATTTTAACTGTTATTATGTAAACTCGATTTTTTTATTCAAAATATTTTTCAGTTGAAAATTCATTTCTTTCATCGAAAATTAAACTATTCTTCAGAAAAATAAATTTTTCATCTAAAAATGTAACTATTATATTTTTGGTTAAATACTTATTTTTTAGTGATTATATTCATTTTTAAAGTTTAAAATTTAACAATTTTGCTTAATGATTTTTAAATTATTTTCTGAGTTGAAACTTCATCTTTTTTTTAATAGGAAATAATTCTTCTTGTTTGAAAATTTATTTTTTGGTTGAGAATTTAACATTTTTATTTAAAATTCGATTATTTAGGTCAAAAAATTATTTTCCTATACTGAAAAATTCATTGCCTCATTTTTTTGTCAATTTTTTTTTTAATTTAGCAATTTTGTTGAAAACGTGTTGTTTTATTTTCCCTTGAAAATTGACCTTTCTCAGTTAAACATTAATCTTTTACGGTAGAAAATTATTCTTCTTGTTAGAAATTCATCTATTTTAATTAAAAATTAATTAATTTCTTTAGTTGAAAATGCATTTTTTGATCAAACTTCTTTTCCTTTGGTATAAAATAGTTGACTGTGAAACCATACAAAATTCTTAATAAATCGTTACAAGTTTCAGTTAGTTTTTAATTGTTTCCAAATTTATAAAAATCTACTAAACTTACTCAAATCAGTAAGCACATTTTTTTACCCAACATAAACTTTAAAAAAAAAATACGCAATAAAATTGCGTGAGAACACAAGATGAGAATTAAGCACTTTGTTTTTTCTAAAATTACACACAACATGGTTAAATTGCAAACAAATTTTATGCACTCTTTTACACCCCTTTTAAAATGTTTAAAAATAATACAAAAATTTTGTGTTCTTTTTTAAATTTTCTTTTCAGACTTCATTCCATTCCATTTTTGGTAAAAAAGTGTCTTTTTAGTTTTAATATTCATTTCTAAAGCTAAAAATTTAACGATTTTGTCGAAGTTTTTTACATTTTTTTTAGTTGTAAATTCATCTTTTTTTAATAGGAATCAATTTTTCTCGTTTGAAAATTTATTTTTTGGTTGATAGTTTGACTGTTTTGATGAAAATTCGATTTTCTTTAGTTGAAAAAATATTTTCTTATAATGAACATTGACCATTCTCAGTTAAAAATTAATAATTTTTGATAGAAATGCGTTCTTCTTGTTTAAAAATGCATCTATTTTAATTAAAAATTCATTTATTTGAAACATTATTTTTTGTTGAAATTCAACTATGTTGTTGAAAATTCATGTATGTTTTGCAATTTTCTC
The DNA here is from genome assembly GCF_010883055.1 of Belonocnema kinseyi. Classification (NCBI taxonomy): domain Eukaryota; kingdom Metazoa; phylum Arthropoda; class Insecta; order Hymenoptera; family Cynipidae; genus Belonocnema; species Belonocnema kinseyi. The sequence goes on along the minus strand of NC_046666.1, from coordinate 85,107,803 downwards.
TTTTTTGGAAGAAGTCTTTTTGTACGTGAATGCATTTCTTTGGTTCAAAATTGGACTATTTTGCTGTAGATTTAATTGTTTTTTCATTCAAAATTAATTTTTTTTTTTTAATTTAATTGTTCCATTTTTTGTTAAAAGATCATCTTTTTTACTTAAAAATTAATTTCTTTTGTTGCAGATTCCATTTTTTATCTGGAAATTTAACTAGTGCATTTTTGATTTAATTCTAATTGTGAAAGTTCAAAATTCGTTTCTAAAGATGAAAATTAAACAATTTTGTTGAAATATTTTCCTTGAAAAATTATCTTTTTAATTATAAATTTCTTCTAACTTCTAATTTATCTCCTCGGTGTAATTCGTTAGTATTTTTAACACTGGGAAGTTGAGAGTTCGTAAATTTACCAACTTTACACCGAAGAAGTGTATTTTAAAAGGAAAAATGCTTTTTCGCACCAAAACATCGCACCGTATCACTACAACTTCGCACTTGGGTTTGACATTGTACGATTTTTTTAACAGTGCAGATTGCCGCCGATTGTATTTTTAAGGACTTTTAGTGGTTATAATTTTTTTGACCAACTTACACGTAGCAAAAGCCTTCACAACATCTAGAACTGAAATAGCAAAAGGAATCTTGTAGACGTGTGCATGATTTCTTTTAATCTTTCGATAATTTATAAATTAAAAAAATTATATGAAACATGGCAGCTTAACCTAAAAAAGGCGGTCTCATTTTAAAAAAAAGAAAATCGATTCAATGTGAACTTGCTTGAAATGGTCATTGCAGTACATGGCAGATTCGAAGCTGCTCGAGAAAATGACCGATTCGCATAGTCTCAAACCGATTCAGTTATAATTTTCTGAATCTGCAAAGACAGATACGCAATTCATAGAGTCGTCTTTTGAATGGATTCTTTTTTCCTGGGTTTTTTTAGTACCGTTAATTTTTTTAGCGTACAGTATACTTCGTAACAAACGTTTTCTTAACAGAATTATTGAATTTCGATGAACCGTTCGCAAGTAATATAGTTTTGAAAACAATGATCAAGAACCTGGATTGTTAATAACTTTAAAAAAATGTTTTCGAAAATATTTTAGGGGAGTTCTTTGATATAAAAACGAATCAAAAACTGTATAAATTAATTAAAAATATAACTATCGATTTAAAAGTGGCACCCTTAAGATATTTGGACCCACAAATTATTTTTCCATTTTCCTCCGTGCACACTAAAAAAAAGCTTTCATAACTGACTTCGCGATTACGGTCTATTTTCTCATAACTGAAAATGTTAAATTGCACCTAAACGACAATGCCACTTACGTAAGATTTTCCTTAGTACGGCAGATATAAAGTTTATTATGATCTCAATACATCTCTTAGTTTTAATTAGAAAAATAATTATTTATTATAAAAATAAACTTAATATTGTAAAAAATAAAACAAATCTCTCTCAGCGAATAACACTGCTTCAAAGTGGAGATATTATTATATTCTCGCCCAGTAACATTTATTTGCTCGGTACATATTGTCAAACGGCGTAATCTACTTTGTATCCCACTTCCCACCGCAGTATGAAAGGGGATAACTCACAAGTTTTAAACTGTATAATTCACCATTTTTCATTCACAATGGGCTCATTTCACATTAGTTACGCTTTAAACCTCAGCTTTACTGTTCGAAATTGAACATCTTACAGTGTACTTTTTTCCGTGTATTTAATCTTTAGTTGCATGAAACAATATCACCATGGCGCATCCACAGGAAAAGAAGTAGATGATTTTTTTCAGACAGTTTGCATGTAAACCTATAATTTGTAATAAAAATTTTAATTATTTATAAATTATTATTCATAATAAACTTTAAAAAATCGTTTTTATAAGTTTAGCGCGCATATTTCAATGTGCAGAGTTTCATGAATACATTTTTAATGTGTAGACTTTAATGTGCAGAGTTGAACGTGTACGATTAATTATGCACAATTTCAACGTGTAGAATTTTCAGATAACGAAATTCACAATTCAAAAGAATTAATGTGCAGAGTTATTATGTGTTGTTTTTTAATGTGCAGACTTTAATGTGTATACTTTTTTGACTGATTACCTTAATATAATGTCTTCACGCAATGCGTAGATCCTATAAGTGTAATAACCATTCCCAGCCCTATTTACTACTGGTTTACGCCGTCCATATTTGATTAAATCCAAAAATACATGTCACTGAACTTGACTTTAACTGTTAATCTCTCTTTGCTTCCAAAATAGAGGAACTTTATGGAACCAACAAATGTTTCTTTAACATTCATCAATTAAATAATTTAGCACCATTTGTGCGACGTTGGGGCTTTATGAGTGATTGGTCTAAGTTTCCTTTCGAAGATGGCATTAAGTACATAAAAAATCTTGCGCACGGTTTCAATAAAATTGATATAGAAATTACAAATTCATCGAAGTATGTTAATGCTTTGAAATTTTATAACAAACTTTAAACTTTCAGGTAAATGAAATTGATAGTCGATGTGCTTCCCCTGCAGGGCCAATGTCCAACAATCTTATAAGTACACGGAAAAAATTCATCCGTAAAAAAGTTGCGAACTTGTAGCTAGGTCACGGATATGGGATGAAAATATCAAACATTAAATCCTTATTTCTATGAAAAATGTATGGATAAATTTGGAACATTTTTACAAACAGTTCCTTAAATTTTTATATTTGTATATGAAAAGGGAAAAATTTTAGGGTGCAGTTCCGAATAGGTGAACGTGACGATTTTCTTCACACTGCGTTTACTTATGTATTTTGACGCCTTGATTACGAAAATGATAGTGAAAATTGGCGACTCGGCGATTTTCATGGTGAAATTGCGAAAAAAAAACCATAAAAATATGGTTTTTCGCGTTTATCTCAGCCAATATGCAAAATCTCGCAAAATGTTTCTAATAAAATTTCTAGATCGTACAAAAATACACATCTTTTGTGTAAAACGTTTTTTTCTACGAGTGATAGTTTCCAAAAAAATTAGTGATATCTCGATTTGTATGAAAAGAAAAACAATGAGCATTCTCCATTGGTTTCGGTTGGGTATTCGTACCTACTCACGCTTTTCACCACGGGAAGGTTGGAGTATTTTGAAAAGAATTTTTGTTGTTGTATTTTTTAATTGTTTTTTTTTACTTTTATGGTTTTTAAATATATTTTAATTTATTTTAATTAGAAATTCTGAGTATATTCTATTTATTGTCTTCATTGTATACTCCTTATACGTTTTTTTATAATAGTCTGCTGAGTATATTTAGTGGCCAGGGTAATATGCTTTTATGTTAGGAATTAATTCTTTAAACGGATCAGCAACTATTTTCTTTACGCGTCGCGGCCACAAAAATTCGCAGAGATGCTCTTCAATGTTGCTCTTACGCACTCCTCCTCGTGAGAGAAACCGTCGCATCCACCGCCAAGATGACTCGATGTTTTGTATGTGCGCTCCGGAATCGGGATCCACAAATTGTTCGTAATGATTCACAGTTTTGTGGACAAATCCATGATCTTCGAGATTAATGTATCCCTTCCAACAATCGGTGTGGATTTCTGTCCCCTCCGCTACATGGTTTTTTATTGATGCAATTAAAGTAGCCTGATCTCTTTTATTATCGGGACAGATTTCTAGCCGATGGTTGTAGGAATGTCCTCTGTGGATCATTCCGAGAATCCATGATCCTTCTACTACACGTCCTCGCTCGTATTTTCGACGGCCGATTTTGCACACATCGATTTCAAGAACTTCAATGACACCACCGATGCGGCCATCCTCTTCGAAGTTGCTGTCAAGAGCAAGCATGCAGGCCTCTCTACAAAATGAGAAGCGGTCTGAAACTGTTTCTCGAGAAATCGATTGTTTATAATGCTGCTTTCCCGTATCGTTTGATCAAAATTAAAATTTAACGCAAAACAGTACGCAATGATCATACAGGCCGCTGCAGAAATTCGGCACCTCTCAAACCAGGTGTTTTCTGCCACGGTAATACTGTGACTATATTTGTTTATTTTAAAACAAAGGAAAGATCCGCAAACATGTTCAGACTCCACAAGAGTCCTGTCGCTAATTGCATTGAAATTTGTAAATTTGTTACATTTCATCAGATATATCTGTGATTTTCTCCGAAACTATTACTCGTAGGAAAAAATGTAGCATATAAGAAATGTGTATTTCGATAAGATCTACAATTTTTATAGAAACGTTTTGCGAAAATTTATGTATTGTCTGAGATAAACCCAAACAACCTCGGCATCCCAATGACTGGTCACAAAAATAACTTAGTTCAGACACGACTCTCTTTACAACGTGTCATGGTGGGCGGGAAGGCACCCCTGTGACTGTAACCAGAAAAAACTTAGGTCACACCCCTGCCCCTTTTCTCACGCGTCGTGGGGCGGGAAAGCAGCCCTGTGACTGTTCACAGAAATAATGTAAGGTCACACCCCTGCCCCTTTTCCCACGCGTCATGGGGGGCGGGAAGGCACCCCTGTGACTGGTTGCAGAAATATTGTAAGGTCACACCCCTGTCCCTTTTCCCACGCGTCGTGGGGCGGGAAGGCACCCCTATGACTGGTCACATAACTAATGTAATGTCACACCCCTGCCCTTTTTCCCACGCGTCGTGAGGCGGGAAAGCACCCCTGTGACTGGTCACAGAAATAATGTAAAGTCACACCCCTGCCCCATTTCCCACGCGTCATGGGGGGGCGGGAAGGCACCCCTGTGACTGGAACCATAAAAAACTTAGGGAACGGGTTCAATTACGCGTATAAGACGGGTTACTGACACTGGGGGATGGTTTACACTCGAAAACGAAAAGAGCATGATTTTCATGGTTTTTTTCATAGAAATCGAGATATTACTAATTTTCTCGAAAACTATCACTCGTACAAAAAAATGTATCATACAAAAAATGTGTATTTCTGTAAGATCTACATCTTTTATAAGAAGCATTTTGCGAGATTTTGCATATTGGCTATGATAAACGCAAAAAACCACATTTTTAAATGATTTTTCCGCGATTTCAGCATGAAAATCGCCTAGTCGCCAATTTTCACTATCATTTTCGTAATCAGCGCGTCAAAATACATAAGTATACGTAGTGTGAAGGAAATCGTCACGTTCACCTATTTGGAACTTTATCCAAATTTTATGTCTGCGATTTAATTTATATTTACTTACAAATTTTCACAACTCTGAGGATTTGAACCCTCGAACTGCTGACTCGACAGTTTCTAAACATGAGCCATGAGTGCGTTAACACGCGCAGCCATCGAGGCTGAATCACGTAGGTATAATAACATTGTAGCCACTCATCCGACGAACTGATACCACATACAAGCGTGCACATACGCACCGAGCGTTGGGTGAGGGTGTTCGGGCCACGAAAAAGCCCAACCGAAAAACCTAACTCTCATCCTACAAATTAAGAACCTGCTGAGAAAAGGAACACAGAATTGGACACAAACAAACAAATTACATTGTCTATAAAACTACTACTTCCTAAACATTTTTTTTCCTTACTCTTATAACATACTATTAAATCCATTTGCCTATAGGTTAAGTACAGCGCTATTTCTTATTATCGATTTGATATTGACCTTCTGATCTGTTCGCCATGCATTTCCTCAGGTTATAATTTAATAGTGTATTTGTAATATGATTTTCTCGCCATACCATGTAATTTGTTTTTGATGTTTCGATCTGTTTATCATATGCCTGATTTATATGCTTTTTACCTGATTTTCTTTGTATAAAAAAGGAATTATTATGTGGGGAATCATAGGGAATCGAGCAGGATATTGACAACCCACAAAAGGGGAAAAAGGAGATTCCGCTCTAAAAATTATCGATATCGGTCAGAGTTAAAAAAAATAGAACCAATATTAGGGAATAATTTCGAATTAAAACCTTCGAAAAAATTCAGAGAAATTAACTGTGATTAAAATTTTGTCTTTCGATGATAATAAAAGCGAAAACGAAAGATTCGAAAAAAATATAGTTTAGAAATTGAATTTGAATTTTAGAATTATTATTACGATTAAATTGAAATCGAATTGAATATTAAAGTTATAATTATATTGCTTGAAGTGTAATGAAAAAGGAAACCTGAAATGGAACATGTGGCTTATTTAGGGATTAACTTAAATACTTCAAATGAGAGAAACTTTAAAGAAAATTAATTGAACACACTTCTTCTCCGCTGAAAATTTGCATCGCCGAACTCTGCGAAAAATTCAGGCGCGCAAACAAGTGCTTGGCCCGACCTGACGCCTGGCTCGCCCGTCGCCCATCTACGATTTGCAACCCGGCTTCCAGTCTGGCCACGAACTGGACGCCTCGCCACCTGATGTAAGTGGCAATAAAATGGTTTTCTAAATTCACGATTGTGTATTTTCTGTGGTTTAGCCTATCTCAGCTTCCCGCCTCCAAAAATCCCCTCCTTGGTCAAATCCTCCGTCATAAAGTCACTGATTATTCTAATACAAATAATAGCGTGGGGCGTATGAGATTTTGAAGCTGTCACATACCTCTTGAGTAGGCAGTCGAATGAGTAAAAATGTATGCACGCATCATTCATAAATCATACGCCCCACGCTTTTATTTGTACTATAAAATTTTTTTTATTTCTGCTAGAATAATCAGTGACTTATTGTATTGTATATTGTAAAGAAAATATTTTTTTCTTTTTAGTTCCGATATAATTTTTTATGTTCAGGAAATATTTAATATATTTAACATTTGTAATTTTATAGATTGTCAGTTAAATAAAAGCGCATTTTAGAATTTTTTACATTTTATTTTGATGGATACAGCATAATATCCTCCAAATCTTCGTCTAGATTTTGTACGTATTTCGCCTCTTTCGCGAAATATTGGAATTTGTTATTTTCTCTATATTACTTACGGTAAATAAAAACAAAATTACGAGTTCTATGGGAAAATGGTAAAAAAAAATTTTTGTAGGGTTTTTCAAAAGTTAGAATTTGTCTTTGAAACTTATTTTCATATTTTGCTTCATTTTGATATTCTAATACTTTTTCAATCATAAATGATGAGAACCCAATAAATTAGTACCTTGTGTGCTTTTCCCACAAATTTAATTTGTTTATATTTAATGTTGTTTTTCACAAATAAAACAAAAACTACACGTTTTCTCAAGAAGTGATTAGTAAGAAATTTGAAGATGTTTTTTGGCATCACAATTTTTTTTATTAATCTTTTTTCGTATCCTGCATAATTTGACCACAGAATGGAACTTTCGATTTTTCATTTCTTTTTGTGCAATCAAAATTTGTATTTTCGATTTTCTAAGAAAATCCAAAAAGTTGTTATGATAATCTGAAAATTCTTTGAAGAACCAATGTTTTTCTTTTATTGAATTTTTTCATATCGTGCGTTGTTTGGCTTAAAATTTTTATTTTCGATTGATTTTGAAAATGCTATATCTCTAAGAATTTTCTTTTTATCAAAAAAATTGATGGGAATGAATTGTTTGTATTTCTGAGTACAATGAATAGTCGTGCATACAATTTTTAAATATCGGAAAAAGGTTCTAAAAATTTTTTAAATCCTCTAACTTTTTGAAATTTTATCCAAAAACGGGCTCGGTCTTTTTATTCTGTTTTTAATGTTATTTTTGTATTTTAATTTATTGTATTTTTAATGTTTACTTTAATATTTTTTTCTTATTTTGCATTAAATTTGTCTTATTTTTAGCATTAAAAAATGTGCATCCTATCCAAGTAAAAATTATTATTAAATATTTTATTGAAACTTGTGTCATTTTTCCAAAAAGTTTATTTTCTTATTATCAATATATTTTTATAACCAGAGTTTATGATAAAGTTTCAGGTATTTTTTGATTAAACAACTTTTGCCCTTTAATTTTTTTTTGTCTTTTGTGTCGTTTTCTCAAAAAATTTCTTTTCTTATTTTTAATCTTATATTTCCCATTAAAAGAAACTCTACTCGTCCACAAACTTAACTTTTTTATTTTTAAAGTTGTTTTTTGCATCTTGAAACAAAAATTACGTGTCCTATCGAAAAGTTAATATTGAAAAATCCATAGATTTTTTCAGGAAGCGCAATTTCATTCTATTTATTTTTTTCGTATCTTGCGTAGTTTGACCACAAAATGGAATTTTTTATTTTTTGTTACTTTCTGTACGATCAAAATTTGAATTTTTAACTTTTGGACAAAATAAAAAAATTGTTATGATAATCTTATAGGGCTTACAAAAATCAACGGTTTCAAACATTTTGAAAATGAGCTTACTTTTTGAATTTTCAGCCGAAAGAGCTCGATTACGAACTTGCTCTTTCTTCTTAGGCCTTAAAAAAGTGTGTCAAAACAGAATCTAATCTGATCAATTTTTCGAAAGTTATCATACCTGCAGTATACAGACTATAGACTACAGACTATATACTACAGACTACAAACTACAGACAGACCGACACCTTCGTAAAAATCCTTGTTTTTTGACTCAGGGGTCTCAAAACGTGGAGATTTGGTGAAAACCGACAAAGTGAAATTTTGCAGTAGTTTTTGAGTGAGGCACGGCGCCGGCTTTGAAACTGATACTTTCGAATAAAATGCGTTTAAAGTTAAAAATTTTTTAAAAGTAAGAAAAGAAATGTATAGTCTTATCTTGCACTGAATTATCGATTCCAGCTGCATTAAGCATATTATCTGCATCAACATTTACAGAAAATTCTAGCGAATATTATTACAAAATTAGTGCACGGCAACTGCTGGACCGAACTAATTACGCATTTCTGCACGCTTCTTCTCGCATCGAAGGGGCGGAGACTTACAGGTCGTTCCGCTACGGCTAAAAACTATTCTAACTTCATTTAGCTAAGTTTTTAGGAGGAATGAATAACCTATTATTTGTCGGAATATTTCCCACGAAAGCAAAACTCCAGTATTTTCTATTACAGTTTTTTATGTGATTTAGGCTCCTATAACTTCCAAAGCAAGACATTTTAAAAGATTCTTATTTCTTTGAACAATTCTACGTGTTTACTAAATTTCTTATAAAATGAAGTTAACCTAATTCTTATCTGTAGCGAAAAGATAGGCTTAAGCTTATTTATAATAAGATTATAGACGCTTTCTTGATGGTAACGGAACAATAGCCTAATATTCGTAGAATACATAAAAAAGAGAGAGAATAATTAAGAGATAAAGAAAGTCTTATTCAGAAAGAGCAGTGTGACTATTTTAAATGTTGATGAATTAGATTAAGTCTAAAAAATAAGCTTCATATAAATATTTATTAACAAAATTATGTAACCATTTTTAATTCAGTGTTAAATTCTAATTTTCAAATATCCTAAGTCTTAGGAGTTGTGAGCCATTTTCTGCCTAAAGAGTTATAATACTATATTTTGTTCGTAAAAAAATATGATAAAATATTTTGTAAGATTACTCTTTTTCGCTTGATAAGAGCATGTAATTTATTACCTAATTTACTCGCCTGAGCCCCGTAGATAATTTTCCCATGAATGATTTTAGATTAGCTTTAATGATTAATTGTATCGACCTCTCCTTCTTTCGAATTCACATCGAGAGATTTTGGATCGTTCGAAAATTTAATGTGCCCTCTTTAGGAAGTTGGTATCGAGTATGCACATCGACACCAATTCTGGGAGGACGATGAACCGGAAAGAAGCTAATCTACTAGATACTACAGTATACAAAGAGACTTTGTTTACCACTTGAGTTACCCAATTGACGTTAAACTATTGATTTCATTTTTTTCTTTAAGTATATCTTTTAACAAAAGAAATAAGACCACGAAAGCGAGAACAGATTTGCATTTGAATTTTCTTTTAATAATTAAAATTTTTGGAGTTTCGCTATGTACATTTTTTCACTTATTGAAATAATCGCAATGATGCCAGCTAGCTACCCAGTTTACCCTTTTCCCAGGAAGGTCTGTTGCTTTGAAATAAGAATTAATCTTATAAACAGTCGTCCATTCCGTGCAAATTTAGCTGCAATATTTTCGGACGGAGTTTCGTACGGTTCTCCTAACAATAAGCGACGATATTCAGCATTCAAATTCGTGCTTGTCTAAACTTTACCCCTTAGTGCTCAAACATCTTTTTAAAAAAGTATCTTCGTCTATCTTAGAGATTTTACTAATTTCCAAAATTTGCGCCAATACTCGCTCTTATGAAGAACAGATTGATCACCCCTTTGCAATTTCTTTAGCACTGACACTCTTCCTTTTCTGATGCTTATTAGATGAGTTCCCATATTAATGGGTAAAAGATCTAATTGATAGTTTCTTAATCAAGCGTCAGTTTTTTTCGAGTTGACAATTAATAATTAGACAACAACTCTGTTAGTATCACCAAGATCCTAATCACCATAGATCAGCAAAGCTAGAACCTTTGATTTCCCGTTAAATGGGTAAAAAAAAGTGGGCAAATTGGCACTGTAGCTTAACTATATGTGATGACGTCGCGACACGTCACAGAGTTGCGGGAACATCAAGAGTACATATGTGCAGGATTATCCGAACACTTTAAAGGGTTTAATCAAATTAATCTCTTCTTTCAAGTTAACTTCAAATTGAATAGATATCACATCCAGTCTTTCCTTTAAATCACCCTGACTAACATAATTACTGGAAGATCTAACACTATTACGATGATCCAGATAGCCAAACGCAGTACATCTCACTCCTAGTAGTGATTAGCGCCGACTGCCTGTCGTAACGTTCTCCAGCGATGATAGTCAGTGATCCCAGATCTGAAACGAGATGAGGTCCAATCCAATAACAGGTCTATGTCCATGTGAATATAGTGGGAGAATATATACATAACTAGGCTGCGCGCGCAACCCATTTGTCCTCTTCTGAATTGGAAAACTCGAAGGTGCACGATTGCCCGTGGGAATACTTCGGCAGTTCTACTTATATCGCAATCTGCTTTCAAATAAAATCAAGAAATTAACATTTTAATGTTTTCAGGTTTCGATGCTTTGATTTTGAGGTTATGTTTTATCAGGTGTAGAATATTAATATTAATACTATTATATATATATACCTCACGGTTGTGAGACGTGGTTATGGCTGAAATTTTACCGCGATTTCGCTGGAAGCGGGTGGAATTTTTCAGATTAGCACCCACTCCCGGCGAAATCCTGCGGTTGTCCTTATGACAAATTTTTAATTATATATATATATATATACAGTAAAAAGGTACACAGTTAGAATTTAATTGATAAAATTATATTTGTTTCATTACTAACATTGTATGGAACGCATACTACTGAAAATGTAAATTTTAGTTTTGTTTAGAAATAAATCACTGACGAGGATTCCGACATGATTTGAAACGTCAAATTAAAAAATACAGTTTTTTATTACTGGAACATTCAGCAAAAATTTTGAATTACCTACCACAAAATAGCTTTCAGTTATGAAAGAAGAATGTAGGGAAATTATAATTTCAATAAAAAAAGAATTTTTAATACAAAATACAAATATTTAATAATTATTTATTTTCTTAATTTCTTTGTTTATTTGCTTTCAAGTTATATAAATATTATTTTTCTTCGTACCTCTAAAAAATCTAAAAAGATTTTTGAACATTTAATGTATGTCGAAACAGGATATAGAAACTTTCTAATAATTTTTTAATTTTAATAGATTTTCAAAGATCTTAGAAAAAAATTGTAATGTGAAAGACATGTAGGACTTTTCGAAGCTTGGAAAACATTTAAAAATAGCTTATACACTTTTAAAATTTTTGAAATATTTTTTCTCTTTTCAAAACTTCTTAAATATCTCTTAAAATTACTCAAATTATTCCCAAAAATAACTTTATATCTTCCGGAATCGGTTTTCATAATTTTAGAAATCTTTCGTAATATTTTATAATCTTTTTAAATCTCCTTTCAATATTATTTTTTTTAATAAATAACCACTTTAAATATTCTCAAGAACCTTTCAAAAAATTGTTTATCTTGAAACTTTCTGAAATTTTGAAAAAGCTTCAAAATTGTGTTTTTAAATTTGAGAAAATGTACATTTCATTTTGAAATTTTTTGAAAGTCTTTTGACCTTATTTTTGTTTCGAAGATGTTTTTTAAATAGTCCTAGAGTAAATTTTGTAGAAGAAAAAATTATTTAAATTTTTCCCATAAATCTTTAGAAAATTTGTGTATTCTAGTCGAACTTCGAAATTCATAGATGGCTTCGAAGTTATTTGTTCTAAATTTTTAATACTCTGCCTTTTTTGATTTATTGATTGTTATTGATTACTGTTATTATTTCGAAACTTCGGAAATCTTTTGGAATGCTTTAAAATCTTGTTAAATATTCTGTTCAAATAATCACTCAAGATAAATAATACTTTTAATACATATTTGTTTAAATATCAAATTATTTTCAATTCAAAGTTTTGAAGAGATTAAAAAAAATATTTTAAAACTTTGAAAAGTTTATTAATAGTTAATTATATATTTATAATCTCTTTAAAACTTCGAAAATTCTAAAATATCTCTTAAAATTAGACAGATTATTTTTTGACAATTTTGGAAATGTTTTTGAATTTTTTAAAATCTTTTGAAATGTAGTCCTAAAATAAATTTTGTAAAACTAAAAGTTATATTACATTTTTCCACAAACCTTAAAACTTTTCTAGCTGATTTTTGGACAGATTATTATTGGAATTGACCATGCCGCAAATTTGAAGGTGATAAACAAACTATTATTACTATTACCAGTCTTCACCAATAAACTTGATATTTTATATCATATTATAAATAGCTATTTATAAAATTAATTTATGAATAGCAGTTTTATAATTATTTACAAGCAGGGAATAAAAATGGGTACTTACCTCGTTTACCCATTTTTCTTTGTTCTGTTTCACTGCGAGTGAGAAAATGCCACTGATCTGGTAATACTGGAAAGCGCGACACATTACGAGAATGACAGATTTCGCAATTTTAAAATTACTTGATCGACGGATTCAAAGGACACCACCTGCTGGTGATATTGCTTTAAAACCCAATTGCGGAATCGAAGAGTTAGTTTTCGACTCGCGTTCATTTCTATACTGGACATTATCATATATGTCTCGTTACAGAAAGTGAGCTATAATAAAGCGTTGCAAAGTGCTAAACATTTTTTTTGCCTTTTTTATGTGCACTGAATTCGAAAAGTGCCCGTAGTAGAGTCATCAACAGGAGACAGTCAGCCTGGGTCAGGAATTCTGTGGAAATTGGTACTCTTCCGGCGAGGGGTAGTTTGTCGAGCAGATGGTTTTTGGCCTCCCGCAATCTGTCCATTGTTTGAGATTAGATAGAACAGAGAAAAATCGAATTCTTTAAAATATTAATTGAAGGGCCCGCGTAACTGACATTTCGGAAATTTTACACGGCGAAGGAAAATCGTTCCGCTCACTTGTGCAGTAGAGATCAAACCTTGATTTTCGAAAATCCATTAAACAAAACAAAAAGCAAAATAAAAGGAAATTTGCCGCTTTGATTGAGGAATATTCAATGCATTAAAAAAATGTTCCGGAAAATACAAAAAAAAATCAATTTCGAAAAAAATGTCAGTTAAAAGATTTAAACCGCGGACCCTTCAATTAGTCCAGTTTTAAATTATTATATTATTGCAATATTATTACGCGTGATTAAAAAACGAATTTAAAAAATCGGTTAATATTGTAAATCCCAGTTGATCTTCAAAGATTTACACTTCCGATCAACGAGTATTGTCCACCCTGACCAAAATTGATCGAAATATAAAGTTTTATGGCTCTGACAAAAATTACCATTTTATTTTATTTTTTATAATTAATATTTTCTAACTTTTATACCCAAAATAATATAGTTACAAATATGGTAACTATATCCTTTTATGTATAAAGGTTAGAAAATATGATTTGAAAATAATAAAATAAAATGGTAAAAAATAAATAAATAAAATCTTCCTGAAATTATTTTTTCTTCACAAATACATATTCTACATGTAAAAAACCAAATATTCTTCCTTTCTGGAGATTTTTTGTATGACGCATAGATTCCGAGATATTCAGTGTTGAAAAAGTGTTTTCTTTTCAAACAAATTTTATAACTTTAAAAGGGCTCTATAAAAAATGTCATCTTGGGTTCATTTTAAAAAAAATACAAATACCTTGTTTTTGTAATCTGCAATTTTCTTCAAACGTTAAAAATGTTTTTTGGGGGAGTAAAAACAAATGAAAAAAAAACAATGATTGTTTTTATGTACCTGAAATTCCGAACGTCCCAATGAACGGAATGAAAATAATTTTTTTTTAAATTAGCCTAGCGCAGTTAGTTCAGCAAAGTATAAAAGTGGGTATTATAAAATATCTCCGGATAAAATCATTTTAAAGGTAAACACCCAAAAACTCAATGCTGATACGGTGGGGTAAATGCCGATGGAAAATATATTTAAAACCACCCCTAGTCTTTCAAAATCATCAGAATGACAGGCTTTATACACTTTTTTTCGAGTTGAAAATATTTTTAATTTCCCTTATCATTGAACAAGTTTTTTCAGTGGGGTAAGTACGGTCGGAAATTATTTTAAAAATATTTACCATAATCAAAAGATGTTTAGATTTAGAGTACGAATTTTCATAAAAATGGTAATAAATAATAAGCTTCAAACTAAAGCACTCGAAGTGAAACTCTTGAATATAAAACATTTTAAATTGAAGTTTGAATTCTTTTTAATTAAAAATTTTTGTTATCGAATGCTCAATAATTTTCGCTTGTAAAATGGAAGGCACGAACACTGTTAATTTAAACAAGTTGAAATGAAATACAGATTAACTGAAAAATTTAGAATTTTGAACTCTAATCAATTATAGAGTTCAAAGAGTCAGATTCCATTCTAAAAATATAAATCCACCTTATCATTTCCGTTATTATTTTATTAGAGAATCAATTAATCAACTTTAAAAGTCTCAAAATTATATTATTTCAAGCAATTTCAAGCTAGAAACATTGAAAATTGACAAATTAGTTTTTTAACTGAACATTCCGTGAATTAGAAGTTAAGTTCAAAATTTGAATTTTCGATTTTTGAAGAAAATTCAATTAGTTGCTATGATAATCTTCTAATCCTCTAATGATCCTCTAATCTTTTTTTGGATTTTGAAAATGCTATAACTCTGATAATTTTCTTTTTATCGAAGAAAGTCGTGAGTAAAAAATGTTCGAGTTTCCTAGAACTATGTATAGCCGTTCAATACAATCAGATTAGTCTTTTAAAAGTTACACGGTATATAGACGACAAAGATAACAACGACAGACAAACCGACATAAAACTAATACTTTATCATTATGATGAGAAAAAAAAATTCGAAAATTACCATATTACTCTGCTGACGTGACGAGCTCCTCAATAAATAAAAATGCAAAAACTTGGTAAAGAAATTAAGATAAATCTCATTCATTATACTTTCTTCAATATGATGTATGAATTTTTATTCTCTTCTGTGCGATAAAACTTATTTTTTTAAATGACTTCTAGTTAATAAATATTTGTTGACAATAGTTTCTTATGTTAAATTAATGTTCATTGACTGCGGTGGCAAGGGGTTCCGCGCCAACAAATTCGGTCCTGGGCCTCCTCGCACACATCTCTGTTCTTCAGAAATTGAAATTTTAACTTGGTTCATTTTCTGCCTTCGCTTCACCATCACTCGCTCGCCTTCGGTTCCGATCGGGTCGGATCGGGTGGAGGAGAGACCACTATAGACGAGTCTAAGAGATAGTATAGAGTCTGGATATAAGATCGTCGTCAAAAATGCATTGCAAATTTTTTTCACTTTAGAGGGCAAGACACCTCACCCGGAGAAAAAAAGTGGTAGTTTTTCTTTTTTCGAAATTCAAATATTAACACGTGCCACCGGGCACTTCAGAATCCCATTTAATTAAAATATAGAAATTTTTAATTTTCGAAAAATTGAACTCATGTTCCATGGTTTCGTCGAAACGTGCCAAACTTTTAGAGATTGAAGAGGAGTGTCTACGGCATTCACACAATAAAACCCTACTAAGAACTTTTATTTTCAAACCACTCTCCCTGCAGCGCCACAGATATGACATAAAAATACTACATTTTTACGTATTATTGTTACCTTTCAGCAATTTCCGTCGTATTGTTCATACAAATAATTACTTATGGACAATTTAAATATTTACCATGACTCCTTTCACCATTTTAAATTGTTTAAACAAATGCAAATTATTTATCCAATTATTTATTCCCAAAAATGTAAAAAATAATCGGATTTTCGATTGAACGGCAATATTTTGTCATTGTTTGGAGTGGTCAATTTTTTTAAAACATTAGGTAATTATTTAAACAATTATTTATTGTTTATTTTCAACATTTCTAAAAATTGAGCCAGAGGTGTCTACTTTTCTCAGGTCGGTATTCTATGCTACTTTTTGTTAAATAATTACATAATTTGTATACATTTTTTTTTTAAATGTAATTTCTTCCAATGAAATTTTACTGATGAGTTCTCAACGATAAATCTTCAAACAGAGATACTTTGTTGATATCTTTTAACCTAATCCAATTTGTTCTAATGTAATAAATTTTCAATTTTTATTTACTCTTCCAAATTTGTGTTTGTTTTAAACTCTTTTTAAGTATTGTATAAAAAAAATAATTTTTAAAACAAAAAAAAATCATTGATATTTTCCCCAAAAATCTTATGAAAATTTTTTTATTATCTTCAAACTTTGAAAATCCTTAAATAGCTTCAAAATTTTGTTTTAAAAGCTTCAGAAATCTAAATTTTCGTTAAAATTTAGTTGGAATCTTTTTAAATAAAAAAATATTTTTCATTTTTTTTTTATTTCTAAACATTTCCGTACCATATACAACGAAAGACTGGGTTGTGTACTTGAATTTTAAAAACCCGACTAAACTCGGGAGGTGGTTTTCTGCAGTTTTCCTCTTATCTGACGAAATGTTTAGGCAAATGCGAGTACTACCAGCAAACTCGTATGTAGCTGCATTGTAAGTAAACCTTAGTAAAAAAAACTGACCCTATTCGTTGAAAAATATCCAAATTCTAAACTTTTTATGAAACTTCTTTCAATAATTAATAATTAATAATTGTGGCAATTTTAACAAATAACTTAGAAAAGAGTCATCACAAAGACAATCTTAGTTAATTTCGTAAACAAATTTGAATAATGCCCCAACTCTCAATATGTTTATGAAAGACATTCGAAAGACATTCATAGTTCATTCCGTAAACAAGTTATGCCTCTTCCTTGAAAAATAGCCAAGCTATAAATATGTTCATAAACATTTTTTAATCAATTAATAATTGTAGATTTTCAAAGCATCTGAAAAAAAATCATCGGAAAGATATTCTTAGTTAATGATGGTAAAAAATAAAGCCTATTCGTGGAAAGAACACCAAACTTTTAATTTTTTAATTGAAATTCTTTCAATAATTAATAGTTCTTGCAAATTTACAAAGCAAAATAGAAAACAGTCATCGGATATACATTTTTGGTTGACTTCGTAAACAGACTTACTTGTAGAAAAAAGGTCAAACACTTAATTTTTTAATTAAAATTGTTTTAATAATTAATAGTCCTTTTAAATTTGCAAAGCAATATATGAAAAGATTCGTCGGATAGACATTTTTAGTTGACTTTGAAAACAAATTGATTCGTAGGATAAAGGCTAAACTCTTAACTTTGACATTAAAATGGTTTAAATAATAGTTTTTATGAATTTGCAAAGCAACATAAAAAAGAGCCATCGGATAGACATTTCTAGTTAACTCCATAAACAAATTTACTTGTAGAAAAAAGGGCAAAGTTTTAATTTTTTAATTAAAATCGTTTAAATAATTAATTTTTCTTATAAGTTTCCAAAGTAGCCTAGAAAAAAGTCATCGGATAGACATTCTTAGTGGACTTCAAAAACAAACTGATTTGTTGGAGAAAGTCTAAACTTTAAATTTTTTCTGTGTGGCAAGAAATGTATGAACAACGAGGCTCAAAGAAAGGCGTAGCCGGATGTCGGGAGAACCTGCTCATCGATAGATGTGTCTGTAAATATACAGCTTTCTACCAGCGTGACCTATCGATGGCCTGGATTGGTTATCGGAAAGCTTTCGATTCGACCTTCCATAGACTTGTCATCTGTCTTTTGGAAATCTTAAAGGTTCATCCGCAAATAGTTAGGTGCATAGAGAGATTGATGCCGCTTGGAAACCCAGATTTACTATCTCATCTGGAAAAAATCGTGTGACAACTAGCAAGGTCACCTTTCAGAGAGTTGTCTCTCAGGGCGACAACATGAGCCTACTCCTCTTTTGCTTTACATTATTGCCACTATCTCTGGCACTTCGCCCTTCCGACGGGTACTTGTGCGGCAAACCTGCAGATCGAAAGTACAAGGGATTGTCGAACGATATACTAAGGAAATTCGAATGGAATTTGGGTTAGACAAATGCGTCAAGGTTTATTTGAAACGAGGAAAACTTAATGGCATCCCTGAAGTTCCTGAGCTCGTTGATAGAAGCGCTATACGACACCTTTGCGCTGGAGAGACTTATACATACCTGGGCGTGCCACAGAGCCGCATTCAGGATGTGACATCTATAAAGGATACTCTTTGAAGCAGATACATACGTCTCATCCTGCAGATTTGGTCTTCCGAACTTTCGGCGAGGAACAAAGTATCTGCAACGAACATGCTTGCCGTCCCGGTAGTACTCTATTCATTTGGAGTAGTTCCATGGACGAAGAACGAGCTCAGATCCCTTGATATTGGGACAAGAAAGGTTATGCACATGAACAAAAGCATGCATCTTAAGTCTTCCGTTCCGCCACTGTACATCTCACGCCGTCAGGGTGGTAACGGAATATTGAGTCTTGAATGTCTTTACAACAGTATTATTCTGGGTACAGCACATAGAGTTGCAAATGGAAGAGATCCTCTTCTTAAAATGGTGAGGAATCACGAAGAAGTGGGCAAAGGAGCGTTTCTGTACAAAGCAGCGGAGGGGGCTGCTGAAAGATATGGACTTGACTTTAGTATTAGGGGTGAGCAAAATGCATCAAATCTTATCTATCTTGAGTACTCACTTCTGAAAGCCCGCATTAAGAAAGGAGAAGAGAAAAACTTTCGTGAACAGCTCCTCAATAAGAAACTGCACGGTATCTTCCACAGAAATGTGAAGGATCAGTTAATGTCTTGTGAGCTAACATTTGCTTTCCTTAAATCGCCCGGATTGAAGTCTGGTACGGAGGGTTTCATTTTTGCATGCCAAGACGGTGTCATTTCCACCTTAACATACCGTCGCCACATTTTGAGCCAAGACATTCCTGATGATAGCTGCAGGGCGTGCCATGCACACCCCGAGCATTTAGCACACATACTATCAAGTTGTCCAACTGACGCGAGAACAACCTACATTCAAAGGCACAATGCGGCACTAACATTGCTTGATTACCATCCCTGCCACTCTTATGGCATTAACCTTAATATCGGTCCTCTAAATGCTCCTAGGGAAATCGACTAAATTGTCGAGAATGGGAAGTGCCGAATATACTGAAACTTTATATTCTAGACAATTATTTCTGTTGCACACTCGAGGCCTGACATGGTTCTTCTTGACTTCGAGAAGCGAACCATGTTCGTTATCAAATTTTCGGCACCAGCTGACAAAAACCGTCTTGGCATGCCAAAATGAAACCCTCCGTACCAGACTTCGATCCGGGTGATTTAAGGAAAGCAAAAGTTAGCTCACACAACATTGACTGATCCTCCACATTTCTGTGGAAGATACCATGCATTTTCTTATTCAGGATCTATTCACGAAAGTTTTTCTCTTGTGCTTTCCTAATCTGGGCTTTCAGGAGTAAGTACTCGAGATAGAGAAGGTTTGATGCATTTTGCTCACCCCTAGTACTGAAGTTAAGTCCGAGTGTTTCAGCAGCTTCTTCCGCTGCTTCGTACAGAAACGGTCCTTTGCCCACTTCTTCATGCTTCCTGACAGTGCTCATAGACCTGAAACGCCGCAACGATGCCGCACGAGGGGAATGGTCCCCCGCCAGGTGCCAGATCGTGGATGAAATTTACCCCCACCATACCTACCGTTTGGGAGCCGCAAAACAGAAAGTGCATGATTACCACAGTGAGTTCGTATGTAAGCCGAAAATGCACGATTCGACCTCGGACTTCTGCTGTACGATGATTGCCGATCTGAAGGCTTCGGAAGACTTCGGTGGTCTTCTATTTATATCTTGCTCCCCATTTGAAAGAAATTGAAGAAATTGGCGACTTGGATCTATTGAGTGATTCTTAATTTCATGCATACGTCGATTTTCAGGTGTACATAATATGGATATATATATATAATAATAATAATAATAATAATAATAATAATCAAATAATCAAACACATCACTGAACAAAAAAAAATTTTTTAATTGTTTTCAACATGATAGTAAAATTTTAAATAAAAAAATTACATTTTCATCCAAAAAGCTAAATTGTATACTAAAAAA
>NC_046666.1:85065729-85087119 GCF_010883055.1 Belonocnema kinseyi | reverse complement strand
TTTTATATAGAAAAAAAGTTCTTAGATTCAAAAAAAATATCCATTGTACGGATAAAATGAGGTCGGTAATATAGGTATTTCGCTGTGTCACATGCCCTTAAGATGCATGCTTTTGTTCATGTGTATAACCTTTCTTGTCCTAATATCAAGGGATCTGAGTTCGTTCTTCGTCCATGGAACCACTCCAAATGAATAGAGTACAACCGGGACCGCAAGCATGTTCATTGCAGATACTTTGTTCCTCCCCGACAGTTCGGAAGACCAAATCTGCCGGATGAGACGTTTGTTTATAACATAAAGTAGTTTATCTTTCGGTAAAATAATGAACGTGTCGTCAACAAATCTATATAATCTTCAAATTTTTTTAAAGGTAAATCTGTGTAGTTTTTTATATTAGTCCATCTACTTAGAATACTAGTAATGACTAAATCATTTGGTATGTTTGTGAATAAAGAAGAGACATAGAATGATTAACACCTCACATCAATTTTTACAGAATAATAAAATCAGCCATGCTGATAGATTCCTTGCACAGAATATTAAAAAAAATTAACATTTATTAAATCTAATAAACAATTACTAATTACTCATACTGACAAAAGTAATAATACAGTTGTTTTCAATAAGGAATCATATAATAAAAAAATGCAAGAATTATGAAATGATAATAAAACATATGAAAAAATAAATGAAAGTCCAAAGAAAGAATTCAAAAATGAAACTTTTAAGTTGTTAAATTCATGGCGAATTAACGATTATTTAGATTAAGAAATTTGACGTAAAGATATCTTAGTTCATTATACCAAAATTCCTCGAATTTATGGTTTACCTAAAGTTCATAAACTGTGACAGGGTAAATTTGATTCACCTGTCACTTTGAAAAGGGGATTCATTTAATGATTCGCGAATGACATTAACACGGCGAAAAACGGAAGGCCCGACCTCAGGGCACTCATAAAAAATTGTTAACTGTTTATACCTTCGGAACGTTTGTTGCATGGCTTATCCACCATTTGTCAAATATCGGAGAACAATATCAACGCCACGGATTTAACCCTCTACCGCCCACAGTGACATATATGTAACGTTTGGAAGACTTGAGTTTTTTTAAATATGACTTTGAGACGAACAGCAATTTTTACCGCAAGTATTTACATAAAAGTCAGGACGGTAATGAGCTAGAATTTTAGTTTTGTATACTCTCCGCCATAGGAATAATATGCCTAAATATCTCAAAATTCAGAAAAAAAAGAAAATTTTAAGAGCGGTAGAGGGTTAAGGAATTAGCCGTCACTTCCAAGGGTTTGCCGAATGTACCAACGACCAGGGTGAATGCCTTATCACCAACCACATTGCCGACATCTTGTGCCTTTACTTTCCGATCCCAGCACGAGAGGGCGGGCCTTAATTCCTCATCAAGGGAGTGTTTTCACTCCGTTGACAATTCACAGCTCTCTTTCTATTTTGTCGCCGAGGTCTGACGTCACCACTACAACTGAAACTCCATAGTATGGCCACCTAGGGCCAGACCAGTAACTATCCCACTACAGTTACCGGATATTGTCAGAGCCCAGTTTGGGCGTATAAAAACTCTCGCAGTACATCGCCATCTTGAAAGCACTGCAAATGCCATGCCAGGAAGTTGTCACACCACCAAACGCAACCTTGAGCCCATGAACTCGGCGTAGCCAATGCCATTTAACATCGAGCAACGTCATATTGGTTCCATAAGCACTCACTCTGGGGAAGATTTACAATAAACGATCGGAAAATTGGCAAGAGTGGTCTCATCGGTCACCGGATGGGAAATCAATTGGGCATCAACTACGAGATTCAATTGTGCAACAAGCGTTTACCGGAAAATTACAAATTGTAAAATCGTTAACACTAAGTATATTGTAAACTTAGGGAACTTGTAAAATATGCTGCATGCGCGCTCTCTATGGACGAAATTAGTTAATAGGCTATTTAGAGTTGTATATTAGAGCGATGGATCCACGTGGATTATGGATGTATGGTAATAGAACCTTGTAATTAATTTTTGAACCAAATTTTCTGTTCCAGTCATAGATCTTTCGTATTTTCACGCTCGAAAATTAGAGTTACTGTAAATTTCTGGAGTTTCGGATATTTTTCATTGTAAGTTTCACAAAAATTTATAATTCACCTATAGGCCGAGTGAGGCTCCGGGAGGTTCTAGTCAAGGTTAGGTCATTCACGTGCTAGCGTTAAATAACGTATATTTAGCCTTCAATACATTCACTTAGGTCATAGATTTTTGGGCATGGGCCTGTGAATGTAGTTATTTGATTTTCATGTGTGATGCTGCTCACGCTTGATTTGAATTTTCCCGCGCGAAACCGAGGCTGGCAAACTTTTGAGATTCATTAAACTATCTTCTGAAAGGAATGATAAAGATTGGAATCGGGTTTTAATGCGGACATTGCCATGATTTATTCTGATAAATTGTATTAGGTTATTCGAATTAATTTATAGTTTAGTTAATAGATATTTAGTTTACAGTTTACCCACTAGGTGCGTTATACTAGCTCGGTAAAGCTGTTATTTCAATGTCAGTTAGAATTTAGCTTATAAAACCATGATTTTAATAGTATTTTTTTAAAATATAGATATGTCAAAACTTAACTGTCACCGAAACAAAACGTATTCAAATGATTATTTTTTAGTTCTAAAATGTTGTCGATAGTGGTGCTACGACTCGGGTTTTCTTAGCTTTTATGTTCAGCGAAACATAAGTTCTTTAAATAAGTTAAATATTCCTCAGTAAGCGTTAAAGTACCTAATTTAGCCCTTGTTTAATTATTAATAACTTTTGATAAACCTTTTCTAGCGATTTTTATGTAAAATTTATATTAGTTCTTTTGTAGTTTAAAATTTTCCCGCTAATTTCTAAAACTCAGGAACTTTGACATATTTCTAGTACAACTTTACTCCTAAGCCGTTTTTTTTGTAAACATCATTGTAAATCATTGTAGAATTGACTTTTAGATAGTAGGGATCAATAGTTCCGAGTTTCTCCGGCAGTGCGTTGCGTCTTCTGGTTCTGTGAACGCGCTCTGACGCGAAAAAGCTGTTAAGATGACGGTCTAGGCGCGTTGCACAGGACCTGACACAGGACCTAAAATTAACGCTTTTTTACTGGATTTTTGAAACTATTGTTTGTG
This sequence comes from Belonocnema kinseyi, assembly GCF_010883055.1. Classification (NCBI taxonomy): domain Eukaryota; kingdom Metazoa; phylum Arthropoda; class Insecta; order Hymenoptera; family Cynipidae; genus Belonocnema; species Belonocnema kinseyi. Next base: position 85,083,934 of record NC_046666.1, on the reverse strand, counting down.
GACCTGGATTACTGGATTATTCGTTTTTATATTATTCGAGCTGGATTATTCGTTTTTATATTATTCGATTTGGATTATTCGTCATTGATTCTTGGGAATTAGTCACACGCAAGATGTCTAAGGTAAATTTTTTTCTTTGATTTTAGGGAACTTTTTGCATCTCAAAGTGGCGTTTGTAGACTCGGTAGCATTAGAATCCTTAAAACTAGAGACTACCAGTACACGCAGGGAGAGATTTTCGCGCTTAAGAAAGGGAGTGAAACTTTTAAATGGAATGTCGTCACGTGCGTCAGATGTCACCTCTATGACTACTGAGGCCACCGATTTTGATGATGACGATTTACCTACGGACGCGAAGGCGGCCTCTGTAATCACTACGAGACCGGTGACTCTGAGACTGGCAAACGTTGTTACGACAACCAATACCACGACTTCAGCTATAGGAGCATCTAACTCAGCGAACCCCTCGGGAATCGTGGTAACCACACAGTCCTTAAGTACTGTCGCAACACCCCGCCAAAAACACGACAACTCTCCCAGTCAACCCTAATCCCAGAAACATAGGACTCTCTTTTAACTATGCGAATTTCTATGGATTGTCGGGCCCATTCCCACTTGCGGATCGGTTTTCTCTGCCAATTAACAATGACTTTTTAGTTCCGGACGCTTTTAGGTTTCCCGAAAATACCTGTAGAAGCACGCTAAATTTGACAAACTGGTTCGTTACATCTGCTTAGTGTTCCGTCAAGACAACCCTGTGGAAAATAATTGCCATGAAACTCTGAATTTGCCAAGCGCGACTCGGTATAGCTGTTTAAATATCACTAGAGTCCCTCATAGCACCTTAAACGCCCGTGCGACCCAGTCAAACCTAAATTCACTTCATCGTCCAGGCATCTCGGTCACACAATCGGAGCGGCGTCGAATCCGAAACGATACTATTGCAAGGTTCACATCCCAACGGAATATCCTTACAGAAACGATTAGGATTGAGGATTCTACAGACTCCGAGATTTCGGTGGGACGCGTTGGCGGGAGGGCTGATGCACTTTCCAGTAGGTTTACTCTTCGTGAAGGTGCTCGGTTTGGTCGACCAACATGCGAAGAGCGTGATTCCCCTCTATATCGTCAGGGTAGTCATTCGAACACCAATCACCGCGATTCGTTGGGTCTGAGACTTCCGAGAGGGCGTAATTTAGAACTTAACGTCGAATTAAACCGCGAAATCTCCACTGATGAGCGAACGGATCGCGCCACTCGGTGACGACGACGCTTAGACAACTCTAGAGACCTCGGGAAAATTGTCCTTAATTGGAAGATAAATTTTGACGGGAGTAGAAGAACTAGCGCCGAGGATTTCCTAACACGAGTCGAGGACCGAACTAGGCTGACAAAGGTCTCCGACGAGGAACTTTTGCTCACCATGCCGCTATTATTAGATGGTATCGCGTTTAAATGGTTCAAAAACCACGAATTAAAGTTTGCAAATAGGGTTCAATTCAAAAAGGCATTTTAGCACAGATTTGGCGACGACGATTTTGAGAGGGGCTTTAGGGAACAGATTCACTCTAGGTCCGAAGGAAAGAACGAGCGTATAGACGATTATCTGACGAACCTAGAAGGTCTTATCAATTTGCTCGAAAATGAGATGCCGACGGAAGAGCAGTTGGATCGGGCTCATAGAGGTCTCAGGCCTGAATTTTACCGGGTAATTCGTCGCTTCAACTACTGGACCTTTGATAAACTTTCGCGAGTCGGTAGAGGTTGGGAGAAGGAGTGGACGGCCATTAAAGAATATAAAACACCCCCTAATCCCGAGCATTCGTTCCTACCGGAGTTCGCGTACCGTGATTTAATGGCCCAGAAACCTTCGAAGAATAGCTCTTCGGCCATTATCGAAGATAATTCGGTGTCATCCGTTAAAACGAAGGAAAATGTTCCGGAAGCTAACAGTGAGTCTCCCAACGGCAACGTTAACGGTAGGGGCATAAACGGTAGGAAGGGCGGAAGCGGCGATGGCGGCACGGGAAATGGAGGTCAGATTAATAACGATCAGTCGGGTAGGAAGCAGCCGAGCTCGACTACGCACGCTGCTCCCACCCAACAAGCTAATTCGCGAGATAATAATTCTGTCGCCCCGGGCAGGTCACCTGTTTCAGATGTAGACAGGTGGGACATTATCAGAAGGGCTGCGTACAGCCACGTAAAATAGCGTGTTACGCATGTAGGAGGGAGGGTTTTACCCTTAAGACATGCCCGAATTGCTCAGGAAACGCAGCGGGGAAGCAGTAGCATCGGTCCCTACTGCCTCTCAACCTTAAGAGACCGTCAACAACGCGCCAGAGGTTTCTAGACCAATAAAAACTTCCGTATTGGCCTTCAATAATTGAGACTAGTATAAGGGTGTTAGTGTGCTACTTAATGATCATGATTTTGGAGCCGCGTCTTCCGAGGAGGCTCCAACCTCAATTGTGGTAGAAGCTCTTGTACACGGGGAGGATGGTGGTTCGTCGCGTCCTGTTGGTACCTTTTCTAATTTTAAACAGGAGGTTGCGAACGACACCATTTTGTTTACTGTAGAACCCTGCTCAGAAGATTCATCCCCGTCACTTTCGGGTCGTTTCCCTATAGATTTTAAACTGGAACGTGAAGAGCTAAATTTTGACGAAATTAGGATTCTCGAGGGGGGTGATTCTCCGCGTTCTACGTGCACGTTTTCCGATTTAAAACAGGAAGCGGCGAACATCACCATTTTGTTTAATGAGGACCCTGCCTTAGAAGATAAATTTTCACCAATTTGGGTTCTTGTTGTTTCAGATTTGCAGCCGGAACGTGAATAATTAGCTCTAGACGAGTTAAAAATCGCTGAGGGGTGAATACAAGAATTTTCCGATCATGATCAAATCTCCGAGATATTGCAGACCGCGTTGGTACGAGGTAGAGTGAACCTTAACATCTCTATCGATTCCTTCTCGGTCGATGCTTTGTTTGACCCAGGTTCAACGAGGACACTTATTCGTGGCGATTTAGTCCCGAGGATTTTGAAAACTCTGGGGAAAGATTAAGACAGTTCCTGTAAATCTTCAATGATTTTAGCAAACGGTTTCAGAGACGAGATCTTAGGTGTAGTTGAGCTGCCGTAGACTATCTCGACGGGATTACTAAAGTATGCGAAGTCAGGGTAGCCACGAATTTGGGTACCGAGTTTGTCTTAGGCTTAGACGCGCAATCAGATTTTGATATTGTGTTCGCGGGCGCGCTCTAAGGAGATTTGGATGCCCGGCACAGACGGAGAGGTCTGTCCACTAGACACCTGGTAAACTATGGAAGAGAATTGTGGTGGTATTTTAGATTTATCGAGCGAACAGGATAGGGAACTCCAGGATTTGATCGAGAGGAAAATAGTTTCTAAAAGAGAGGGCCAGCTTAACGCCACTTGTTTGGTTAAGCATCACATAGACGTGCAGGGCCATCCACCTATCAGGGAAAAGTACAGAGTAGTGCCCCCTAAGGTGCAGGAGGCCATGTACGCAGAGGTCGATAGGATGCTTGCCGAGGGAGTGATTAAAGAATCCCCTAGCAAATGGTCGGCTCCTATAATAATGGCCAAGAAGGGTGACGGGGGTTACCGCCTTTGTTTAGATTTTAGAAGGCTTAACACCATTTCTTAAAGAAACGCCTACCCCCTCCCATTTATTTCGGTCATACTAAGGCAGCTTCGAGCCGCTATATTCATTTCCAAGATCGATCTCAGTGCGGCCTTTAATCAGATCCCGTTGGATGAGTCTTGTCAGGAGTTTACGGCATTTGTGGTTCCCGGCAGGGGGCTTTTCCAATTCGCTCGTATGCTGTTCGGTCTTACAGGGGCCCCGGCCACCTTTCATAGGCTGATAGACAAGATCATTACTCCCGAGATGAGGCCTAACGCGTTCTTCTATCTTGACATCATAGTGGTCACCGAGACTTTTGAGGAGCATCTGCGTTAGGTAGGGACAGTTTTAGACAGGATTTCCGAGGCTGGCTTGACCATTAATCCAGACAAGAGCAAGTTTTGTTGTGCCGATGTTCGATACTTAGGCTTTATATTCAACAAGCAGGGATTGAGGCCAGACCCAGGTAAGATAGCTCCCATTCTCACTTACCCAGCTCCCCGTACGTTTAAATAGCTTCGTAGGTTTATGGGGTTAGCATCATGGTACAGGCGGTTCATTCCCGAGTTCGCTAAAGTGGTAGAACCCCTGACCAGACTATTTAAATTAGATGTGAAGTGGCATTGGGGGCAGAAACAGCAGAATGCATTTGACTGCCTTAAAGAAGCACTGACCACTGCACCCATTCTCGCTTATCCTTCGTTCGACGATATAGAGGAGAACCCCTTCCACCTACAGATCGATGCTGGTGCCACTGGTTTGGGCATGGTGCTAACTCAAGTGCAGGACGGCCAGGAAAAAGGGATTGCCTTCGCGAGTGGCACCCTGTCCGCAGCCAAACGCAATTATTCGGTAATCGAGCGTGAGTGTCTCGCAGTTGTGTTCAGGATTAGGAAATTCCGAGAGTACTTGGAGGGTTTTCACTTAAAGGTAATAACCGACCATAGAATTTTGAGATGGTTACGTAATATGAAAAATCCTACTGGTAGACTCGCAAGATGGTCTCTTGAACTTTTTGAACACGACTTCGAGATCATTCACCGCAACGGGGCTGTACATCATGTACCGGATGCGTTATCCAGGATGTCAGAGGAGGATCCTTTACCGGTTTAATCAGTGACTGAGCCGGAGGACATCAAATTAGAGGATTCGACTGACCCCTGGTACAAAAAGCGTCTACAGTTGGTAATGGAGCGATCTGGGTTGTTTTCAGATTGGAAAATTGAGAACTGTAGGTTATATCGGCATAGGCTGAACGAAATAGGCTTGGAGGTTGGAGGAAGAGCTCGTCAAGATACACGAGGCCGCACATAGGAACGGGCTGCGCGTCTCCAGTCTCTAAATTACCGAGTTCTGCATCATAACGCGTGCAAACGCTTCATTTTTTTTAGAGATTATTACTATTATTATTTCTTCTATGTTCTCTTCTAGAACCCGCGTTCCTACCAGATTTAAGGTAACTTTTTTTAAAGATTTTTGTACCAGGTGCAAGAACACCCCGGCACCTTAGCACTCCTTCGCTTCAAGCCTAACATTCTCAAACCACCCCTACGCTTTACGCTTTCTCTTATTATTTTTCTTTTTACTTTTACTTTACCTAATTCCGATCTATGGCTTCATTTTTATTATTTTTTCTTTTATTATGATTTTGGTATTAGCTTAAGCTATCGTTTTTTATTAAGATTTTTATTATGATTTGCTTTGTTCTATTTTGATTTCGCCTTATTTTCTTCTTTTGTTTTTGGTAATCGAGATTTGATGAGTGCACTTGAACGGGTCAACCGAGGCTTTGGTCGCGTGGGTCGCTTGTCGAATGGTAAATAGGAAAACCTTAAGCTCCGATTTAAGTAGGGGGGGGGGGGGGGGAGTTGTGACAGAGTAAATTTTATTTACCTGTCACTTTAAAAAGGGGATTCATTTAATGATTCGCGTATGCCATTAGCACGCCAAGAACGGAAGTCTCGATCACAGGGCACTCATCAAAAAATGTTAACTGTTTATTTATACCTTCCGAACGATTGCTGCATGGTTTATCCATCATCTGTCAAATCTCGGAGAACGATGTCAACGCCACGGATTTAATGGATGAGCCGTCACTTCCAAGGGTTTGCCGAATTTACCAACGACCAGGGTGAATGACTTATCATCAACCACATTGCCGACATCTTGTGCCTTTAGTTTCCGATCCCAGCACGAGAGGGCTGGCCTTAATTCCTAATCAAGGGGGTGTTTTCACTCGATTGACAATTCACAGCTTTCTCTATATTTTGTCGCCGAGGTATGACGTCACCACTACAACTGACACTCCATAGTATGGCCACTTAGGGCCAGTCCAGTAACTATCCCACTACAGTTATCGAATATGGTCAGAGCCCAGTTTGGGCCAATCGAAACTCTCGCAGTACATCGCCATCTTGATAACACTGCAAATGCCCTGCCGGGAAGTTGTCACACCACCAAACGCAACCCTGATCCCATGAACTTAACCTAGCCAATGCCATTTAACATCGAGCAACGCCATATTGGTGCCATAAGCACTGACTCTGGGAAAGATTTACAACAATCGATCGGAAACTGGGCAAGAGTGGTCTCATCGGTCACCGGATGGGAAATCAATTGGGCATCAACTACGAGATTCAATTGTGCAACAAGCGATTACCGGAAAATTGCAAATTGTAAAATCGTTAACACTAAGTATATTGTAAACTTAGCGAACTTATAAAATATGCTGCATGCGTGCTCTCTGTGGTCGAAATTAGGTAATAGGCTATTTAGAGTTGTATATTGGAGCGATGGATCCACGTTGACTATGGATGTATGGTAATGGAACCTTGTAATTAATTTTTGAACTAAATTTTCTGTTCCAGTCATAGTTCTTTCGAATGTTCCCGCTCAAAAATTAGAGTTACGGTAAATTACCGGAGTATCGGATATTTTTCATTATAAGTTTCATGGAAATTTATCATCCACGTGTAGGCCAGGATATTACTAGTATTTCCATCGTCAAACCAGTTGGGTATTAAAGGAACTTAGTTTTGTTTTAGTTCAGTCCATCTAGGTAGCACGCTGCCGAGTAAGACTCCGGGAGGTTCAAGTCAAGGTTAGGTCGTTCACGTGCTAGCGGTAAATAAGGTATAATTAACCTTCAATACATTCACCTAGGTCATAGATTTTTGGGCATGGGCCTGTGAATGTAGTTATTTGATTTTAGTGTATTATGCTGGTCACGCTTGATTTGAATTTTCACGCGCGAAACCGAGGCTGGTGAACTTTCGAGATTCATTAAACTTTCTTCTGGAAAGATTTATAAAGATTGGAATCGGGTCTTAGTTCGGAAATTGCCATGATTTATTCTGATAAATTGTATTAGGTTATTCGAATTAGTTTATAGTTTAGTTACTTGATATTTAGTTTACAGCTCATCCACTAGGCGCGTTGTACATAAGCGCGGTAAAACTGTTATTCCAATGTCAGTTAGAATTTAGCTCATAAAATCATGATGTTAATAGTATTTACTTAAATATAGATATTTCAAATGTAACCGTCACCGAAATGAAACGTATTCAAATGATCAATTTTTAGTTCCAAAATTTTGTCGATAGTGGCGCTGCGACTAGGGTTTTGTCAGCTTCTATGTTCAGCGAAATTCAATTTTTTAAATAAGTAAAAGATTCCTCAGTAAGCGTTAAAGTACTTAATTTAGTCCTTGTTCAATTATTAATAACTTTTGATAAAACTGTTCTAGCGATATTTATGTAAAATTCATATTAGTTCTTTTGTAGTTTCAAATTTTCCCGCCAATTGCAAAAACTCAGGAACTTTGACATATTTCAAGTACCACTTTACTCCTAGGCCGTTTTGTTTTGTAAACCTGAGAAACTCACCTAGCCACTAAGGGATATTGTGGATTGCACTATTATTTAACCATTTATTTAGAAAAGCATTGTAGAATTGACTCTTAGATGGTAGGGATCAGTAGTTCCGAGTTTCTCCGGTATTGCGTTGCGGTTTGAGGTACTGTGAATGCGCCCTGACGCGAGAAACCCGTTGAGTTGACGGTCTAGGCGCGTTGCACAGGACCTGACACTTTCTCACTTTCGTTCTTGGTCCCCTTGATGGTAACACGTGCGCTTCGATCAATCGGAAATTAACGCATTCTTTCTGGATTTTTGAAACTATTGTTTGTGGACCTGGATTACTGGATTATTCGTTTTTATATTATTCGAGCTGGAAGTCGAAGGTAAATTTTTTTCTTTGTATTTTGGCGAGCGACGCAACGGGCGAGTAGAACCCCGGAGTTTAAAGATTCTGGCTTCAAATCGAGCTGATGCCTCCCTTGGCCCCTTGTTTTGTGCTCTTGTGTGTTCAGTTTTGATGTTTAATTTTCTCGCGTGTCTGATTTTGAGCTTTGCGTGATTGTGTCCGACCACGTTGTCTAAGTTCCTCGATAGACATAAATAAATACTGTAGTGTCATTTTTAGTCATAAATAAATGCAGTAGTGTTATTTTTCTTGCTAAGAGAGATTGGCCTTGGATCTTTAAGACCCCACCCCTTGAGATACCCGTCCTCATCCTCCCCCTGTTTTCTTCCCTCGTTTTCAGGTTATTAGCAAATATTATTTTCTCCATATTTTGCCGGGCTGAGTTTTAATATTTTTCTTTTATATAAGGTGATATAAAGTGCCTGGCTGGCGCCCACAAAACACTTAAAAGTGATATACGTATATGTACATGTGTACGCATATACATATACGTATTTAATACATTTACTGGTCTGCCATTCAAAGGGGTGGAATAAACCACCTTCACACAACCTAATTGTCTACTTCGACCTATTGTATCATTAATATATTCGCCGACGTATAAAATGGCTAATATATTCAATACCATTCTTAAAAAATCTCAGATAGTTCCAAACACTCAAGTCAAAAATTCTTTTGAATTTAAAAATATAATTATTAAAAAACCAATTTCTGCTGATCACATTATGGCTTCTCTAGATGTGTCTTCTTTATTTACAAACATACCAATTGATTCAGTCATTAATAGTATTCTAAGTAGATGGACTAATATAAAAAACTACACATATTTACGTCTTAAAAAATTCGAAGAAGGGATTATTTTTCTGATGGGAAAAACGGCATTTAAATTTAATAATAGTTTTTATAAACAAATACATGGAACACCTATGGATTGTCTTATTACTGCTTCAGGTAATATGATTAATTATTGGTCTCATAAAGATTCTTATTCTGGTAGATATCTTAATTTTTCTCTAACCATCCAATAAAACATAAAATTTACATAGTTAAAAATCTTGTTGACACGACTCTTAAATTATCTCATGAATCATTCTACATGTCAAATATTGAATTTATTGTAAAAACTCTGTATTTAAATAATTATCCAATGCCATTTATTCAAATACATATTAATAACAAAATTAAAACAATTAACGATTCTTCTTCTTAACAAATAAATGCAAATATAGCTTGAAATTTCGTTTTTAAACCTTTAGTTTCTATACCTTTCCATGGAAAGTTATCTTCTGAAATCAAAAAAATTCTTAATGATTTTAATATCGGAACAATTTTTCGAATTGATTCAAAATTAGATAAATTTATAAAACTAGGTAAAGAATCTTAAAACAATCTCCAACTCATTGATGTTGTATACAAAATTCAATGTTTGAATTGTGAAAAGTGATACGTTTGCCAAACTGGTAGATTACTCTTTACGAGAATCAAAGAACATTATGATAACTTTAGATAAAATCCTAAAAACCATAAAGTCACAGCTAAACACCAGGTCGAAACTGGACATCTATTTGATTGGGAAAATTTCATTGTTTTACACCATGAATATGACGAATTTAAAAGACGGTTGAATCTCGCGCTTCACGCTCGATATTATGTTACCTCGCGCTTTGCGCTAGAACATAATTACACCTCGCGCTTCGCGCTCGGATATTTATTCTTTGCATTTGGAGTGCTTGAAAAAAACTTTATCAAAAAGATCTCTTTTAGATGGCGGTATTTATATGTATCTTCATATTCTGAATTGTCTACTTAATTAAGTATAGTCAAAGATTAAGTTTCTCAAAGCTCTGTAGGTTTGAGGTGCAAATTCTGATTGTGACACTCGCGCTGCGCGCTCGATTTCCGACAGACATTTGTAAACAGGTTCACGAATTAAACAAAAAGTACGCGTCCTATCAAGAAGTGATTCTTAACGAAATAGAAGATCTTTTTTGAGATAACCATTTTTGTTAATTCATCTTTTTTTTATCCTGCATAATTTGTCCACAAAATCGAATTTTTTATTTTCCATTATTTTTTGTGCCATCAAAATTTGAATTTTCGATTTTTAAAGAAAATCAAAAAACTGGTTATGATAATCTTGTAGGGATTTCAAAAAGAAATGTTCTTCTTTCTTGACTTTTTTTTATATCGTTCGTTTTTCGGCTTCAAATTTTGATTTGCGGTTGAGTAAAAAAATTTTGAAAACGCTATAACTCTGAGAATTTTCTTTTCATCGAGAAAAGTTATAAGGATAAATTGTTTGTTTTTTCCAATAATATAAATATCCGTACATAGAATTTTCAAATTCAGAAAAAAGTGGTCTCAAAAATTTTCAAAATGCGCTAACTTTTTGGATTTTTATCAAAAATGGCTGGTTAAAGAAATCGTCCTTTCTTTTAGGACCTAGAAAAATTGTGCCAAAGATGGATTTCATTCGTTCATTTTTTCGAGAGTTATCGTGTTTACGGACAGACAGATGCCATCATGAAAACCTGATTTTCGGATTCAGGGGGTCTCGAAACGTGGAGATCCGTTGAAAAAGAAAGATGTTAAATTACCGACAATTCTAATACTTTCTCAATCATAAATGATGAGAATGTAAAAATGGTAATAATTTTTTAAATATCATTTCTTATAAAAATAATTATAGTCCAATATATAACATAATCTTGGATTCTTTCATTGAAAAAATATTAAAAATTTGATTTTTTAAATTTATCAGGGGAATAAAAAAACTAAGAAAATAATTAATAAAATTTGAAATTAACTAATTTAACTAATTTTGTATTACCAGATTCAACTTTAATTTAACCAATTTTATTATTGTTGTTTGCATGTACAAATATCGATTTCTTATACAAATCCAACTGATAATCTTCTAATTTTCTTTTTCAAATTTATGAATTTCTTATAATTTTTAACTTAATAATAATATTATTGTAACTTTTTATTCATAGTCAATAATTGATCAATAGTCTAAATAACTATTTTGTCATGTTTACCATTCATTTGTAATTTTTTCTTTCCCTTCTTCTTAGAACCTTCTTTACCAAACTTGTGATACGGCATTGCTATGTGTTTCTCTGTTAATTGGTCCGCTTTTTCTCGTTTGAAAAATGGAGCAACACGTAGTTTTGTTTCTATCTCACCAAAATGTAGTCTTTAAAGTTATCTACTGCTTTTTTATATCTGTCTTATAATCTGTTTTAAAAATAAAAAATAAAATTTATTTAATTTACTAACCTGGAATGAAGATAACATAAAGGTAAATATAAATCCCTTTTTTTTTGTAATTTCTAACCTCACTTTTAATAGAAAACATATATATCTCCTTTTTTTTAACCGCATTTCAATTGGAAAAAAATTTGTTTTATTATATTAATTTTGTACTACTTTTTTCATAGAACAATTGAGAAAAGGAGAATTGAGGATACATGTATAGTACATAAATACTCGACATAATATAAGGAACTTTTATATACGCGACTCTATCCTGATGAGGAAAACGTATAGTTTTCGAAACGTCGAATAATGTGAATAAAGGATTCTTTCAACACTTTAATCCTATGGTCTGAAGTATGTCATTTTTAACATATCATTCATTTTTTAATTATTATTAATCATATAATGTATGATATTCATTAATGAGAATGCATTTTCAATATGGCACAACAATAATATATAAGGAATGTTGACATTAAAATAATTTTTATTGACTGAATTAGAAGAAAATATTGAAAAGTAAAATATTGCTTTTTATTTGACAATAAAATGAATTTTGGGTATATAAATGATCAGAAAAAAATATTTTAAAGCAAATGAATTTGTACCTACATATCAAAAATGATTTAAATATTTTGTACCCTACCTAAGTGACCTTGAAATTTCAAAATATCGAAAAAGTCGACTTTTTCGCTATTTTCTTAGAGTTACCATAAAGGTATATTTAAGTACTAAATATCGCAACACACACAGATGCAAGTTAACTTGCGTATTTTTTGCGCAATGATTCAAACCCTATCCATTCTGTTTCCAGATCACTATTTGATATAGATCACCGAGACGCAAACGCAAGCGAATTAAATTTTTATGTTTTTTATGCTACGCTATGAACTGTTTTACGTGGACTGTCATATTGAATTGAAGTACGCGATCTTGCCAAGTGCCGAAGCGTCCAGGACTTCTAAAATAGTTTCAAGAAATTATTTTGGTTGATTAAATTAAATCATTTGCTTAATTCTAGTAAAATGCTTTCTTAAATCATTCAGTAGTTTTAAACCAAAAAATTTGCTTGAATAAAACAAAAATATTTTCAAAAATCAACAAAACGATTCCACTAAAAACTTTGATTGGTTGAAGCAAACGAATTTTCGCAACCGCAATAAAAAACCTGTTCATTTAACCTACAGGTTTTGTGAAATCAACCCAATGCAATCAACAAAAAGATTTTGTTCAACGAAGAACATTTTTTACTGGGTGTACTAAGTTCTAAAGAATAAAAAAAGAATTAGTGACACCAAGTGAATTTTACTTGACTGAAGTAAGTGAAAGTCCTGTTTATTTTCAAAGAAATATTTATATAAGGCAAATAAATACAACCTGTTGGTCGGAGGGAAATATTTTTTTAAATCAAAGAAATATCAATTGAAAACAAAAAATTTGCATTTTACGCCAAATGAATGTGCCATGAATCGAAATAAAGATTTCTTTAAAGTGGAGCAACGTGAATTGATGGAAAGAAATGTATTTTAAGGTCAAGCAAATGTTGTGTAGTCTCAAAAAGTCATTTCCCCAAAACAAATATTTGAATATTTGAAACAAAAAAATATATCACTGATTCAAAAAAATATTTCTTTGGCCTAGACCATGCGCGAGTGCAATAAAGTAGTTAGTACTTTAATTTTATCACATATTTTTCTAAATGAGCAGCGGGATTCTTTTAGCTTAAATTATATTTTCCATTATTAATATTATTATACATATACAATTTTAATCAAATGAAGGAAATCATTTTCTTGAATGTAAGAAATATGTATTTTAATCAAGAAAATACAGCCAAAGAATTCATTTCTTTAGATCAACAAAAGATATGTGTCTGGCTTGAATAAAAATTACTTCTAATAAATAATATTTTCTTAAAACTAAGAAATAGGATTCAAGTAAATGCATATACTTGGTGCTAAGAATGATTTTTTTTCAGTGTACGTTCATAACTTTTGAAATGCTTTCAACAAAATATTTGATTGAATCAACCAGTTCTATCGCTTGATTCTAATGAAATTCTGTCCTTAATTATTTAGTAGATACAACCGAAAAATGATGTTGAAGTAATAAAATATTTTTTTAAAATAACAAAACGCATATGTCGCGCACCTGCTGGTTCTCGAACTTCGAGCTTCATAAAATATTTTACCTTGCGCTAGAGCGCTCGGCCTTTGTACATCCTCCAGATTTCTGCACAGACTTTTCAAAACTAAAGATCAAAGCATCGATAACTGTAATTTGCAGATTGTCAACTCACTCGATCTTGTCCAAGATGCGAACTTTTCTGAAATATGTTCAACACTATATCAATATTTTTATTGCATATTTATGTACCTTGACCTGATATTGCTAATTGAGATATTTTCTAAATAAAGTACAAATTCCATCTATCATTATGAATACAATTTTTTCCCTTATTCTTCATTTAATTTTATTCATAGCTACCATGCAAATGAATGCATTTCAATAAATGTATTTTATTTTAATTCAAAATATGCATTGGTATTAAAACAGACACATATTTGTCTTTTTTATGACGAAAAAAGTGCGCATTCCATTAAAAATTTTGTTATTAAACATTTGATGCGACATGTTTCGTTTTTTCATAAATCTAATTTGTTTATTTTCAATGTTACTTTTCCGATTTAAACCAAAAATACGTATCCCAGCGTAAAGTGGTTCTAAGAAAATGTTCAGATACAATTTAGGCGAAAACGTTTGTTGAATAAAAAGTTATTGTAACTTGCGTTGTTTTTCCAGTTTATCACAAATTCTTAGATCTGTTTTGTTTAAACAAGTTTTAACTATTCATGTTTTTTCGTTTTTCCAAAAACAGGTTTTTACTAATGTGACTGCATGTCTGTCTGTAAGGCTGTATGTATTTCTGTCTGTATGCCTGTCTGTCTGTATGCCTGTCTGTATGTCTGTGTGCACGATAACTTTTGAAAAAAATATTCTATTAGATTGGCCTTTGGTAAGTCGTTTAGTGTCCTAAACTAAAGGTCAAGTTCGTTAGCATTTACACAGTTCCAAAAAACACGAAAATAACATTTTAGGTCAAATAACGCACGATATGCAAAAAAATTAGGAGAAGAATAATGTTGCTTTTTGAATGCCCTACAAGATCATCATATTAACTTTTTGAATTTTCTTGAACAATTAAAAATTTAAATTTTGACACCATACAAAATAATTAAAAATCCAAAAATTACATTTTTGAACAAACGAAACAAAACAAGGTAAAAGATAAAAAAACAAAAATTGTGGTTTTGAAAAATATCTATAAATTTGCGATTAACCACTATTTGATAGGATGCGCAGTTTTGGCTTTAATCAAGAAAAACTCCATTAACATTAAAAAAAATCGTCTCGTGTGTGAGGTTTTCAAAAATTTAATTTTCTTAATGTTTTGAGTGCTATTTTTTACGACTAAAAACATAAACAAGACTATCCAAAAATTATCCATGACAAATAAATCATGTGTATATTCTCATCAGAGAAGATATTAGATTTGTGTAAAATTTACCCGGCCCCCCAGTTTTTGTCAAAAGATCCAAGTTTTGAGACCCCATGAATCCGAAAAGCAGGTATTTAAAAATGCGTCTTGCTGTATGTCTGTCTGGCTGTGAGCACGATATCTTAAAAAAAAATTATTAGATTGGCCTTTGTTACACTCTTTTAGTTCCCTAAGCTAAATGCCAAATTCGTTACTCAAACATTTTGGATGAAAATACTAAAAGTGACTCCATTTTTTAAATAGATGACATTTTTTCGTCCAAAGTAAAGCAAAAGAAAAAATTATTAATGATTTTTTTTGCATTCTCACCAGAAAAGACTTGTGTAAAATTTAACCCCCCCCCCCCCCCCCCCCCCCCCCCCCCTCCCTCCAAGTTTTTGTCAAATGTCCACGTTTGCGACTCCCTGAATTAAAAAAAAGGGTTTTTATGAATGTGTCAGTCTGTCCGTGTGTATGTATACCTGCCTGCCTCTGAACACGATAACTTTTGAAACAATTAATCTATTGGATTGGCCTTGGTAAAGTCGTTTAGTGTCCTAAGCTAAAGGTCAAATTCGTTAGCCAGCCATTTTGGATAAAAATTCAAAAAGTAAGCCCATTTTGAATATTTTTCAGACCACTTTTTTCAGAATTCAAAAATTTTCTGTGCGGATGTTTATAGTAGTCAAAAAGTTGAACAATTTATCCTAATGACTTTTTTTATAAAACCAAACATTACCAGAGTTAAAGCATTCAAGAAATTCAAAAAACACACGAAAAAGAACCTTTTAAGCCAAATAACGAATAATATAAGAAAAGGCAAGAAAAGAAAAAGTTTGATATCTAAATGCCCTACAAGATTATCATAACAGCTTTTCAAATTTTCTTGAAAAATCAAAAATTCAAATTTCGACAGCTTACAAAATAATGGAAAATCCAAAAAATACATCTTATCATGCAACAATTTCACAGTATTTCAAAGATTCTCAAATATACAAATGGATTTAATAAGTGCTTTCACTTTTAGTTTGAAAAAGTATATGTACGAAGATCGGGCGCATAGCGCGAGGTAAATGCATGATCCAGCGCTTTCGAAAAATGATTTTTAACCAATTTTTAAATCCTTTTTAGATAAATAAATCTTGTCTATCACTTTGTTTCGCACCTTGTCTAATTTTACAAAAAAATTATATTTTTTATTTTTTAGTTAGTTTTCAACATTCGACAATGACAAAAACTGTGCGTTCCGTCAAGCAATGCTTAATACAAAAATTATAGATCTTATTTGCGCCTACAACTTTTGTTCATGCGTTTTTTTCAGATCCAGCGTCGTTTGTTCAAATAAGATAATTTTTTTTATTTTAAATATTATTTATAAATAAAACAAAAAATACGCGCCCTAACGAAAATTAACTTTTAACAAATCTGTAGATCTTTGTTAAGTGCATATTTCTTGTACTTTCATCTTTTGCCGTATCTTGCATTGTTTTACCGCCAAATTGAATTTTTCATTATTTTCGCACGAACAAAACTTTAATTGTCCATTTTCCAACAAAATTCGAAATTTTGTAATCATAATCTGGTAGAGTATTCAATAAGCCTTTTTTCTAGGCTTTTTTCATGTCGTGCGTTGTTTGGCTTCAAATTTTCATTTTTATGTTAAATTTCGTAAATCTTGTAACTCTGGTAATTTTTTGTTTGTTGAAAAAAGTAATTAGGATGATTTTTTCGTTTTTGAGTACTACGAATATCAGTACGTAAAATACTTAAATATTTAAATAGTTCTCTCAAACATTATTTAAATGCTCAAAATTTTTGAATTTTTATCCAAAATGGATAGCTAACGAAATTTAAGGTAAGAATTGACTAAGAATCTTCAGGCAGAACACACATAGCCTCATACATACAGACAGGCAGAAACATTCGCGAAAACCTGTTTTTCGTGTTCAGAAGGTCCCAAAACGTAGACATTTTACAAAAACAGTTGAGGGGAGTGGGGTGAGAGGAGAAGCAAATTTTACACAAATCGTAATACCTTCTCTGATGAGAATGTAAACATTTGTATGGTAAGAAAATTAGTATGTGTCTATATTTTCATAAATGCAAGCAATTATCTATTTTATATAAAAAGAATTTATTCTTAGTTTTTTTTTAGGCAAAACATGCGCATCGTATTTTACCTTTATTATTACCATCATCTAAATTATTATAGACCGAGAAATGTTGAGCAATTTAATGGCTTAGGTTCGTCCATTTTAATGGTACTCTAACTTTGTACATAGTTCAACACTCAATTCATCACAGTTTTTTCTCTGCCAAGCGCCAGCTTGTGGAAGCCAAGATCTCGTGGCATAAATCGAAAATGCGAAAATTTGAAATCAAGTAGATTAGTTCTAGTTCAACATCCCGTTCAAGGAAAATTTTCTAGCTCTGAGAGAGAGAGGTGGCTACAAACGATGAGAAGAAGAGAGTCGAAGATGTGAAAAGAGAGCATCCTGGGCAAATCTGTAAACCGCTAGACTCCCGAGCTTTTTACATGCTTAATCACGTGCCAGAAGTTCATTAAGTGGATACATAAAAGTGAAGTACGCCGCCAACAATTAGGGTATTCTACATTAGACTTTCACGAAGAAACCTACACTTTCCGACTTCGAGCATTCCCGCTTGTACGACATTTATCCTCAAACATGGTAAGAGAATTTTGTCACTTTAGCTTCTTCAATAAATAATACCTTATAAATCATTTATTAAATAAATTATTATGTTGAGTGCTTTTTTGACTATTAAATTCTTGATGGCAGATGTTTGACTAATATAAATATAGAGTAAATGTTTTTTGCAATCAAATAACATAAAATCATAATTATGCTATTAAATGTGATAAGAAATCTTTATTTATTGAAACTCAATGATTTCAATCAATTGCTAAAATATTTCCAAACAAGTTATTCGCGAAAAATGTATGTTGCAGCTTTTATCGTGGTTAATTTAGTACATAGAGCAGAAATAACTTACAGTACATAATTTTAACTGTACATACATTATTTTTTTATGATTTTAGGACGATTTAACAAAGGACCAAATTGCGCGTAAGTACTTAGTATGAATGATGTAATTCAAATAGTTTCTGTATTAGTTTATTTCCTTTTTTTAAAATTTCTTTGATTTAAACAAAAAATATTTTTTTTCAACCTTAAGGACAATTTATATTTGTGAAAGTTATAACATCTCGCCGTTCTTCTTAAATGAGCCAATTTTTTCAAATTAATTGCACAATAGTAAGTAACATCATACTTAATATATCAAGAATTTTGAGAAAGAAAAAATATCTTAAAAATAAATGTATAAACATAATCTCTAACAAAGTAATCTTTTGTAAACGAATTGAGCTGTTCTCTGCAAGTCAAAATAGAGCCGGAACACTGCAAACTAACGTGTCATGTATTTTGTGAATGACCCCTGATAGTAAAATAAATTTAGTGCACTAGGGAGT
>NC_046666.1:85039851-85065629 GCF_010883055.1 Belonocnema kinseyi | reverse complement strand
ATTTACGGACTGTTATTTGTATTATACTTGTTTGACGATGATACCGAAAATGTTGTTTGTTTTTACGTATTTCTAACAGCTTAGGAGATCCTTCTAGAAAGTTACAAACTATTTCTTTGAAGAAAATTTTTAAGGATTACACTCGTTTAGACCCACCGATTCTGAATTTTTAAATTAAAAATAACTAATTTTATAATTACAAATTTTTTATCCATCAATTTTAATCTCATTTATGAGCCAAAAAAAGTTCGATAATCTCAGCTAAGACAAGACTCATCTTGAGTCAAGTAAACGTTGTCTTAGCCAAGACAAGGCTCGACTTAATACAAGTAAATGCAGTTCTATCTGTCGTGGCCATAAAATTAAGACGAAGGCCTATGTCTCGACTCAGTTTTGATACGTAGCCAGAGAGCGATGCCTTGGAGACGAACTTAAGACATAAGCGCCCTGAGGTGTTGTTTTTACGAAAAGTAATAATATATTCTACTATATTTGATGGCTCTCTGTATTCTTCAGGGTTGGGACTGCCATTATTTAAATTTCTGCACTAAGTTCACGGATAAATTTCGATTTTTTTTTTTGAATTTTGGAAAATCAAGATATTGGATGAGAGGTCGGATTCAAAAAAAGGTTTTGTGGATTTAGTAAAATTGAAGCTCGAAGATTTTTTTATGCTGATGTATGGTCTTCTATCTGCCTTCCTTTCCGCCTTTTGTTTGTTAAATGACAGTTGTTTTCACTTCGTTTCCTACTTTCCGTTTCTTCATTTTCGGGAAGTGTAAAATCTAAGACTGAAGAAATTTTATATTTCAATGCACAGCAAAACATTCACCTAGAGTTTTCGTAATGAGAAGAGATATTATTCATTAGTTTCAACAATATCAACTTTTTCATCCACAACAACATCATTACGAGATATAAGGATCATTAATGCCTGTCTTATACCGTAAATTTCTGTTTTCACTTTTGAGAATTTTTAGTGCTTTGCTATCTAGCGTATGTATACAGCATACTATGTAGTTATAGGGAATATAATTATATAAACTCTAGCATACAATGCAACCCGTCTTGCATTTGTGTAATGCAAAAAAGTACTATATAGGCGATTTAAATTCGGTTTCCAAATCTCCCGCGCTCGAGATCTTGCGCCGATTGGTCAAAGGCTTCGAGACTCAGAAGAATTGCGCAAAATATATGTACAGGGTGGACACGCTGGGGCTTACATACATGGCGAGTTAAATGCTACCCGAATTGCACAACAGCAGGGGAGAAGCCATTATACAGGGATATTTTCATATTTCGCGCCTTTGAAGTTTTTTTCGAATCAGCCATTCGGTCAAGTCCGTTCATCTTCGGATCAAGTTTATGATAGTTTTCATGGATGCGTTCGAAACTTCAAACGGATATAAGTGTCAAAACAATATAGGTTATGTTATATAGTAATTACAAATAATAAAAGTGTTTAATTAATAATAAGGTGAGACATGTGAACTGAGAAGTACACGTCATTTTTTTCTGTGTTAATAACATTATAGAATGGCTGCTGAGTGACAAATACTATAAAATTCTAATAATATTCTGCGCTTCCAGTGGGCAAAAAGTGAATGGTATTTAACGCTAATTTTTACTGCAAAAAAAATATGTTATGAATAGACAGGATATGTTTCAAATAAAGTGAATGAAATAGACATTGCTTACATTTTCTGACAGCGATTAGGGCAAACAGGTGAATGTGGACATAACCGTTTGAAGTTTCGAACGCAACCATGGAAACTATCATAAACTCCATCCGAAGATGCACGGACTTGGCCGAATGAACGATCTGAATCCAACTTTGAAGGCGCGAAATATGAAAATACCCCTGTATAATGACTTCTCCTCTGCTGTTGTGAAATTCGGGTAGCATTCAACTCACCATGTATGTAGCCCCAGCGTGTCCACCCTGTATAACCAAATTCTGAAAAAAGGTTATGTTCCCCAGGATTTACCGCGCATTTCAATTAAATAATTAGTTAGGAATTTAAAAAAATGAACACAACGTTAGAATTGTTCATAAATACATTCGGGACGTCCATTAAGTCCTTTCTTAAAAAATGGAGGTGCCCTACCGAAAAGAATCTTTGAGTATATACTAAAAATTCTTTAGGTCAAAGAAGCTCAGAGAAATTCTCCGCAGGCACTCAGGTAGATATTTTTAAATGTCCAGGAAGCTCGCTTAAATGGTCTGAAGCCTTTAAAATATCCTTTCCGAAATTGAAATAAGAATACGATCATAAATAACAAGCAGAGAGGCTATCTCAATAGAGCAGCCGACACTCAAAGGTCCTTTGTTAAGCTTTCGGATTAAAATTTAGAAGTAGATTTTTTTTTAATTTCATAGTGAACAACCTAAAACATAATAATTCGGAATCTACGGATTTCGATGACTTCAGATATCTAACTTTTTTTTGAATGCTTAAAATTGGAATTAATAGAACGTTTATCGTAAATGGAATGAGATACGCGAAAAAAGACAACATTTTTGAATTCAACTAGAAAATTGAATATCAATTAAATTGTTAATAATTTGAAGAGAAATTTAAAAAGGGAGATCGGATTAGCCACGACCAACTACTGTAAATAACTCTGTTCGCCCGGTACGTGACGAATACAAAAGGAACATTATATTAACGTCGCACCACTCTTAAAAGGACCACTAAAAGGATCTTGAAAAGGACCCAAATCTCTCGAACTATCTCCGAAACTATTTTGTTTCAAATCGACTTTGTTTATAGACTCAAATGGGCCAGGCTATTTCGCTAAAGAAAACTCAGTGATTTCTTTCGGTAGGGTTGTTTTCACTAATGTAACGGTACGTGAGTGATATTTGACGTTTGACAAGTGTCAACATCATTCTATACTTTGATCTTAATTCTTTAAGTAAAGTGAATATCTGCCGGTTGTACGTAATTAATTGGTGATAAAATTTGTTGTTTTACTTATTGAATAAAATATAGGAATCAAACTCTTTTGACTAACTGCAACAAAAATTGTAATCCGTATGATTATAAAAATTGCAACAATGAATCTGAGATTAAAATGATGAGAGGTAAGAAGCGGCGAATTATTCTTATAAGCTGGGATTTCAGTGACCTTGGAAATTTCGTCTCCGCTACTATAGAATGTTAAAGTATACGTATTTTACGTCATTTCCGTATTTTTCGAACAGTTTTGTGTCGAAATCTATGGAAAATATTGTAAAGAAAAATAACAACGAAAAATAAATGTGTAAATAAATCAGAGTTTAAATACAACAAATTTTCAAGTATATTCAGAAAAAAAACTGCGAAAAAAGTGCGAAAAGTGTGGCGAGCAAGCTCATTCACAATTGTTGACATCTGTCGTCTTCAAAAAAATGTTTAAAAATCCTGAAAAGATTACAGAAGATGATGTTCCAGGAGCAAAATTAGTGCACAAATCGGTGGAAGAGCGCAGTGTTAAACAGCTTAAACGTTGGATAAAATATAGGAAACGATCTTTAAAAGGAAAAAAGTGATTCAGTAGAAAGGTTAGTTGAAGTTGTGTTTGGCAGGTATTATTCTTTTCTTTCTTTGCTAACATTTGCTTACATATTAAATGAAGCATTGTTATCGGCGTTTTCGAACCTCCTAAATTTTTTGATAAAAATAAAATCTATTTAATACTTTCATTTGAGAACGCAAAACTATTATATTTATGTATTTATAACCAGTTTATATGAAAGAAGCAAAATTTGTTAGTACATTCCTTATACTAGGAAATCACAAACAAATGGCTTTTTATTGTCTAAACTTGAAAAAGAGAAGTAGAAAATATAATATTGTGTTATTTGATATTTGTATGAATATTAAATATTTACTCAAACAATGTTCTGAACTGCAAATCTTGTATAAAAGAAAATATTTATACCTGCCATACAAAACCTCAACTAACCTTTCCACTAAATCACGCTTTCTTCCTTTTAATGGTGGTTTTCTACATTTAGGACATCGTTTTAGCTGCTCAATACTGTGCTCTTCTACTGATTTATGCACTAATTTTGCACCTGGAACATCATCTTCAGTAAGTTTCGCCGAATTTTTAAGCATTTTTTAGAAGATGACAGGTGCCAACAGATGCAAATAATGGCCTTGGTCGCCGCACTCTTTGCACTTTTTTCACCATTTTTTTTAAATAGACTTACAAATATTCTACCTTAAAAATCTCTGTTATTCACAAATTAATTTGTTGTTGTTTTTATTAACAATATTTTCCATACATTTCGACACAAAACTGTTTGAAAAATACGGAAATGACACCATATTGCAAAACATTAATAAAGATTTCAAAATGTTTCGAAGTTTTAAATATATTTAAAAGGATTTTGAAAATTTTATAAAGGCGTGTTTATCAGATTTGAAATATTTCATAACAATTTCACAAAGATTTTTAAACTTTTAAAAGATTTAAAGGGTTTCAAAGATTTTGAAAAGCTTACAGTTCACCAGATTTGAAAGATATTAAATATTTGGAAGATTTGAAAAGGTTTCGAAACATTTTATAAGATTTTTTCACTAATTATAAATTTCAAATAATTCAATGATTTCAACGAACAAAAAAGATTTCGCAAACAAAGATTTAAGAAAAATTTCCCAAAGAAAACACGTCCCGAGAATTTTTGTGAACACATTCTAATATTGTGTTACATTGTTTTTAATTCGTAACTAATTATTTATTGGGAATGCGCGGTGAATCTTGGGGAACATAACCCTTTTTCAGAATTTGGTTATACGAATATTTTGCGCAAGTCTTCTGAGTCTCGAAGCCTTTGACTAATCAGCGCAAGATCATATATCTAAATACAGTGAAGTCACTTCTATTTCCGTGGCCTTGAAACGTAAGGATTCTTTCAATTCAAGGCTAAGAGGGGACCCCATCGCTACCGCGACCTTTTGATTACACAACCACACAAAAAAAAGTGTTTGCGGATCTGGTAACAAGACAAACGTATTCCTATGGATTTTAAAGTGCTGAATTCAAATTCGGTATCAAAAATCACCCATCACGTCATGGTTGAGCCATAACCTCAAAAAATGACGAAAAATCATGCCATGAGGCAAATAAATTTAAAAGTAATGCCAGTGATGCAAATTTTCACTTCAAAAACATGTCGACAACTGTGAAGGATCAAACCTTGCCTGATATCAACTTATTTAACATAACTTTACCCAACAGAATCTCACCTCACCTAACCTGAATTAACAGAAATTTATTGAACTACACGTAAAGCTCTGGAAGCATATTTTCCCAGTAGCAAATATGTGCTACATCCAATGGGTTAACTCGAGCCTAACCTAGAAATAAATCTAACCTAGCGTAACCTAACCTAACCTCACGAAACGCAATTAAACTGATTGTTTTGTCCCGTTGTGTTTACGGTACCATTTCATTCAGCTTCGGCTTAACCTACATAGAGGTTTAACCTATAATAACCTAAAAAAACCTGACCTTACCTAACTTAACCTAACTGGCATTATTTTCACTGGCATTATTTTGAAATTTATTTGCCT
Organism: Belonocnema kinseyi; assembly: GCF_010883055.1. NCBI lineage: Eukaryota > Metazoa > Arthropoda > Insecta > Hymenoptera > Cynipidae > Belonocnema > Belonocnema kinseyi. The sequence goes on along the minus strand of NC_046666.1, from coordinate 85,060,062 downwards.
CAGTGCATGATTTTTCGTCATTTTTTAAGGATATGGCTCAACCATGACGTGATGGGTGATTTTTGATACCGAATTTGAATTCAGCACCCCAAAGTCCGTAGAAATACGTATGTCCTCTTACCAGATCCGCACACTTTTTTTTGTGTGGCTGTGTTATTTTTGTCAAACGACTATCAATAATGATACAGAGAAATACACCCGATTCTGAGTAGTGTGACTCATGGTGTAGTAATACTTATAGTACTGCTGGCCCACACAGTCTTTCGAATCAAGGGGCTAGAAATAACTAATTGCGACTCTTGCCTAAAGCGGTGGGGCTGCCGTCAGTGACTACTCAGTCGAGTATATTTCGCAGTATTATGCATTCCAATTGCAATCCGTTCCGGCGGCCCCTATTTGCGCAGTTGAAAAAATCGCAGCGCATTATGCATTCTAGTGTTTTTGTTGACGTACGACAATTTGCTAACTAAAAATCAGTATAAATAGAATAAAAAAACAACTTCAGTATTTTGCATAGAAGTGAGTTTTGAAACATGACATCGCGCCAGAGGTCATGCTGGAATAGGTAGAAATGTCACGAAGATTAGCATAGTGCTTGACATAGGAGTGCAGATAAATTTATGGGGAAAATATACTGAACGTATAAAATTAAGTTTAAATGTTAATATTTCAAATTGCAGAATGTTAGGCTAAACGCAAATGTACCGTTAAGAAAGTTACCACTTCGGACTGCAACTGCATACGACTTTATGATCCGACACCTGGACTATCAATGGTCTTGTGTATAATGCAGCGAAAGCTTTAGCCGATGCGAACTAAAAACAAAAGCAACGGTTGATCAGAAGACTAAAAGGCGAATGCATTAACTCGCCATAAAGATAGGCTGGACAAGAGAGTATGCGTCCCGTATTCAGTGGGTGATTGACTCTATAATATTTGGCAGAGATTTTAACGCCAAGGTTCAAAAGTTTGCATTTTTGAAAAATCCGACCTCTGGACTATCATTTGTTGTGTGTATAATGCAGGGCGAACTCAGGATCCGTTATCACAAACTTAACAAGTCAAAGCTCTTGACAATCAGGCAGCATATTGTTGAGAGAATACGGGTACCATCTGACTGGACGAAGTCTCAGAGTACACAAATAGCTTGAAGGAGCTGTGTAATGCCATCATGACATCTAAGGAAGAATGCCCACCCATCATTACCGAGGAGGTGAAAAAAGTACTAAGTGGTATGGAAAACTATTACGCTATGAGTCCAGATGGTATAAAGAACTTCTGATGGGAGAAGTTTTCTTCTATCCATCAGCATCTGGCCCTTATTTTCACCTCATATTTAAAGTCGGAAGAGCCATTTCCTGAGTAGTTACCAGAAGGCCACACAGTACTCGTTTTTAAAATGGGAAACTTAGTTTACCCCAATAATTACATGCCAATCACTTGTCTGAACACTCTGTATACGATATTCACGGCTAACCTAAATGATAATATTGTGAAAACAATCGTACCTGTGTGGCTTGAAATGTATTGACAAAACGACTCAAAGAAAGGCGTAGCGGAATGTCGGGAGAAACAGCTCATCGATAGATGTGTCTGCGAAGATGCAGCATCCTACCAATGTGACCTATCGATGATCTGGATTGATTAACGGAAAGCTTTCGATTCGACCACCCGTAGACTCATTTTCTGTCTTTTGGAAAGCTTATAGGTTCATCCGCAAATCGCCAGGTACATAGAAAGATTGATGACACTTTAGAAAACCAGATTCAATCTCTCATCTGGAAAACATCGTGTGACAACTAACAAGTTCAACTTTCATATAGGTGTCTTTCAAGGCGAGACCATTAGCCTACTCTTCTTTCGCCTCACATTGTTGCCACTATTTCTAGCACTTCGACATTCTGATGGGTACTTTTGCGGAATACCTGCAAATCTAAAGCACAAGGTCACTCATGCATTTCACATGGATGCTCTTAAGATCCATGCTAAAAAGAAAGAGCAGCTACATCTAGCTTTAGAGATTTTCAAACATTACGTTAAGAAAATAGGAATGGAATTTGGGTTAGAAAAATGCGCCAAGGCAAAAATGCGTCAAATCCGACAGATCTGGTCTTCCAAACTGTCGGCTAGGAACAAAGTATTGGGAACGAACATGCTTGGCATCTCAGTAGTACTGTATTCATTTGGATTGGTTCCACGGACGAAAGACGAGCTCAGAACCCTTGACATTGGGGCACGAAATGTTATACACATGAACAAATGCATGAATCTTAAGTCTTCTGTTCCGTGATTGTATATTTCACGGCGTTATTGTGGTCGTGGAACATTGAATCTGAAATATCTTCATAATAGGATTATTCTGGGTACAGAACATGGATTCATAAATAGAAGAGACCCTCTTCTTAAAATGGTCAGGAAGCACGAACAAGTGCGCAAAGGAGCGTTTCTGTACAAAGCGGCGGAGGAGGCTAGTGAAACATTCGGACTTAACTTCAGTATCAGGGGTGATCAAAATGCATCGAATCTTATCTATTTTAATTAAGCTCTCCTGAAAGCCCGGATTATAAAAGCAGAGGAGAAAAATTTCTGTGAACAGCACCTCGATGAGAGGATGCACGACATCTTTCACCAAAATAAGGAGGATCAGCCAATGTCGTGTGAGCTAACTTTTACTTTCCTTAAATTATCGGGATTGCAGTCGGGCACGGACGTTTTTATTTGTGCATGTCAAGACAGTGTCATTTACACCTTAATATACCATCGCAATGCGGCACTAAGAGTGCCGCAATAAGAAGCCCCGCTAAACTTTCCTAGGGAAATAGAGTGAATTGTCTAGAATGAGAATTGCTGCACATACTGGAACTTTAAATTTTTGACATATATTTCTGTTGAACACTCGAGGCCTGACATAGTTCTCATTGACTTTGAGAAGCCAACTATGTTCGTTATCCGATTTTCGGCACCAGCTGACAAAAAGATCATAACCAAGGAGAATGAAAAGAAAGAGAGATATAGATACCTTATAAGGCAGTTGCGACGATTGTACCCGAAATATTCTGTTAAACTCATCATCCTTATCATAGGCGCCTGAAGATGCTAAACTTTCACTGGTTAATAGCCTGAAAAGCTTCCCTGCGTGTCAACAATATGCTACGAGGAAAATGCAGAATATGCAGAATATTGATTTGCTCGGTAAATCACACGTATGGCCACGGTCTGCGACCGCCTGATCACAGAACACGATGAAATGACGTCGACAGACTGGAGAAACCCTCGTGTCTCTTGAAGACACGAAGCGACCTCAGTATGACAGCTTTCCGAATCTATCTCGTATGTGCCATGGCACACAAGGACAATTACTTTAGCCGAATAATTTGAGAACAGTCGTTGTAGCTCCATTGTAAGGACTTGATACCTTTCCTCCTTTACCTTCTCCTTGGAAGTGATTTTGTATTCGGCCGGAGCAGAGAATTCGATCAAGAGCTTAGTACGTTTCTCGAAGTCTTCTAAAACGATGTCAGGCCTCCAGTGTGCAACTAGATTGCTGTCTGAAAATCATAATTCCAGAAAATTTGGTACTTCTTGTTTTGGACAATAGACTCTATCTATCTCGGAGCTTGTCCAAATCAAAGACAAACCAATCTCCCCTTATTACTTCTTATCGATATTTAAAGCACTCTGAAATTTTGTTTCTATCAGAAGCATAGATCTTCAGATTATCTATATCCAATACATGAGCGACCTTATGCTCGCCATGATTAGTTTTGTCACAAAGTTATCTCGAAAAATTTCGCACTACTAGAAATAGAGGCAGAAGTCTCATGCAAAAAATCAGGGGGCTCATGGTATAAATATTTAAATGATTCTAACTATGTGTCTATGAACCTTCAAGCTTCCAGCAGTTTCAAGTCAATTAGCAGATTCTTTCGGCAGCCTGCTGCACCATTTTTCAAACCACTTTATTTGTGCACTCCTCAAACACTCAATTCTTCGCAAAATCATATTGTTCAGGACATCTGTGAAGATATTATACAGTTTCTTTAAACAAGTTATCGGCCTGTAATTCGCTTGGTTGGACAGGTTGCCTTTTTTCGGTAGAAGTATAGTGTGTCCTAACACACGCCACTGCGGAATTATCATTTCCGACGTTAAATATGAGATGACTATGCCGGCCAGATGTTCGTGTGTTGAAGTCAACTTCTTCCAACAAAAGTTCCTGATAGCATCTGGTCCTGCAATGGAAGAGTTCTTTGTACCTCTAAGTGCTTTCTTCACCTCTTCGACAATGACTGATGGACATTCCTCCTCAGATGTCACGAGCTTGTCGCAAAATTTCTTAAAGCGGATGCTAATATTATTATTATCTTCTTTTAATCCCAGTGTTTTCGGGATCTTTTACGTCTGTCTACAAAAAGTCTCTCCTTCGTTGCGCTTGAGTAATTTTTTTGACAAAGCAGGGTGATCGCTGAATAGGTGCATTGGGTTGTTTAGAAACTTTGCATCTTTTCTTATCGATTTCTCCCTCTTTTGTGCTTTTGTCCTTGCTTCAGATAATACCCGTATATTCTAAACAATATGCTGTTTAATTTAGAGCACCTTTCACTTCTTCAGTCTGTGATTGAAGGTCCTCACTACTGGGGCTAACCTTCGAACGCTTTCCGTGAAAGATCAACCAGATTTTATGTAATCAATCACACACCGAACACTGGACGCTTTCTGTCTTGCTTATTTAATCTTCCTGTTCAGCTGATGCAAGCATTAACAATTAATACTCAGACTCTTCAGAGATATCCTCACGAAGGGAGGCATCCATTACGGCTAGATATTGGGGCTCAGGAGGAAGCTGTATGTCAACGTTCCTCCTTATCCTGAAATCGCTATCATCTTTTAGGAGTTGTCTGCTTTCTGTGGTTGCTTCATGTTCGCGTACATATCCATTTTTCAAGATGTGGGGACGTTGATTTTGCAATGACTGATGCGAAATGTGCTGAAGCTCTGGGTGTGTCTGGCACCGCAGAGAGTGCATTCGCACCATAAACCCTCCGTCAGCAGAGACAATTCTGGAATTGTAGCCATCTATACTCTGTTTCCCGATAGAACACCCTACATAACGACCAATTTTGTTTTTTTCGCGCATCAGATTGCTCAATTTTTTAAGAAGGCGAGATTGCTTGAGATGTCTCAGCCAATCTGAAATGAAGCTCTACAACTTCATGAAAAATTTTTAACTAGATTTATTTACGAGACTAGCGGACAGTGAACTTTATGTTTTCTACTACGTTTCTGTTTTTTACTGACTTCAGTTTGGGTGAGCTTACTCTAGCAGGGGTGTTTTTCCACAGACAAGTCAAAGTAAATAAAATTAAACAAAAATTTGTATCGAAATTAATTATTTTACAAATTTATGAACAAATTACATATAGTTGGAATCGGAATAATTCGAATATTCTGAATATATTACTTTTAAGTCGGGAAATGCAGAATTGTTCATTTTAACTGTTTAATTAAAAAAAGAGCGAGTGAATGAAAAACCAAAGTCGCTACTTAGATCCCTGTACCACGAGACTAATGCATGTACCCACACGCCTACAGGAAAATATTAAAATAATAAGTAGAAACAAATGAAGGATTATGTAAAAGTAGGTGACTATATACTTGTTAAAAATTACTCGAATAGCATGCTGGCCTTTTCTTTAAAATCACTGTTATAAGACCCTACTTACTGAACCCTCATTTGTAATGTATCCAACGAACCGCCAGACACTGCTCAAAATGCAGACTTTTGCGTTTATCTATGGATGCATGACAACACACCATTTTTATGCAATTTTTTTCTTTTTAGGACTCACTCAGAAAAATTGTTTTTTTTTTTTGTATTTATCGCTTTAATTATACCGAAGCTAAAAAAATGTCTCTTGAAAAGGTTGATTGTTTTTGAAATTTTGTTTGAAATAAGCCCAGGGTGAAGGCAATTTGTCTAGTTTTTGAGTAGATATTGCAACAATTGGGTAAATCTCAATGTTTTCTTAAATTTTTTAATAACTTCCGAAATGGTTAACGTATTTCAATATTATTGGGCTTATTTATAAGCTTTTTTCACCGTATCACAACAGATTACACTGTATAAAGTATATGTAACTATTTTGTCGGAGAGATTGAAGATAGAAGTTGAAGAAAAAAAGATCGAGTCACTGAATCAGACAGGGTTTAGAAAAGAAATGGGGGTAATGGACAACATCTATGTTCTGAACTATCCAGTAAATAAGAGAATTAAAAGGGAAATAGGGGCAATGACAGCAATGTTCGTGGACTTAAAGGCGGCGTTTGACTCATTAGACTGAGGAGAAATAGAAAAAGTTATAATGAAAAAGGGGCGAGAGACAAGGATGTCCTTTGAGCCCATTTTTATTTAATTTATTAATATCAGACTTGAAAGAAGAAATGAGGAGAAAAGTTTGGGGAAGAGTTAGGATAGGGAAGAAAAAGATATATACACTGGCATACGCAGACGACATAATGTTGATGACAGAGGACGAAGAAGGGATGGCGGGATTAATTACAGGATTAGAGAAATACTTAGATGGGAAAAAGCTGAATGTAAATGTAGAAAAGACAAAGATAATGAGATTTAGAAAAGGGGGGGAGAAAGAATGGACAGGGAGATAAAAGGGAATAAAGTTAGAAGAAGTAAAATAGTATAAATATTTGGAATATATCTTGCAAGCGAATGGAGATCATACAGCTTATATAAGAGAAAGGATAAAAAAAGCAGCAGGGGTAATGAAATAGATATTGGGAATAGGAAAAAGAAGGTTTAAACGAAATTCGAGAAGGAGAATGTGTTTATTTGATACGCTGGTATGGCCGGTATTAGAGTATAGTGCAGAGATATGGGGATGGAAAGAAAGAAAAGATATTGAGAGTTTACAAGAAAGGTATATAAGGTGGACACTTAGGGCAGACTGGAGGACACCAGGATATATAGTGAGAAATTTGAGACGAAGCTGTGGAAGGGAAAAGGAGGGAAGTTAGCGAGAAAGTGTTTGATGGAGGTAGAAGAGAGGAGAGGAAGTGCGATCGAATTAACGAGATTGGAAGAAGAAATGAGGGAGTTCTTTAATGATAGAGAATAGAAGACGGGACTGGAGTAAACTATGAAGAATTGGAAGAAAGGGAGAAGGAAAGACAATTAATAGAAAGATGGGGGATGATTGAGGAATCAAAATACAATAAATGTTATAAGATTATAAAAAAGGAAGAAGTGCGAAAGTATTTAGAAAAGAGATGGGGAGAGAGAAGGTGAACCAGGATAGCAAGATTTAGATTGGGAAACGAAATAAGGGAGGGGATGTACTGGGAAAAAGACGAGAACAGAAAGTGTAGAATATGTGAATAGGACGAGGAAACATGGGAGCATGTATGGGAAGGATATAGGAGAGGAATGGAAAATAAAGGAATCTGGCAAGAGAATGTGGTTAAGATTCTAGGGGAGGATGGATTAGGATAAGAATGGATTTGTAAGTAATGGTACGGTAAACGTTAAGTGGACTAAGATGCGTTTGCCCTCTTATGCTCTCTCTCTCTCTCTCTCTTGCTTGAAATAAGATTTTTTAAAAATATAGACATAAGCGGAAAGATTTCTAAGGAATGGAAGTCATGTAAACCATTAGGGGACACATTATGAATAAAGAAGTGAAATCAATATATAATTTGGGGAAATTACATAGAAAATTCATGATCATATGTTTCATATATTTTACAAAAATATTTTTGTTACTTAAAATAGTATTTCAATTTTTCCAACTTTTTAGTTACAAATTCAAGTTCTTGCAATTCTAAAAGAAATTTCCAACGATTCATACTCGTAAGCTTTTGTGATACGGTGAAAAAAGCTTCAAAATGAGCCCTAGAACATTGAAAAACGTTGACTATTTCGGAAGTTATTGAAAATTTAAGAAAACATTGAAATTTACACTATTTTCGCAATATCTACTTAAAAAGTAGACAAATTCGCTTCACCCTAAGCTTATTTAAAACAGAATTTCGAAAACAATCAACCTTTAAAAAAAAAACATTTTTTAGCTCCGGTATAATTAAAGCGATTAATACAAAAAAAACGATTTTTGTAAGTGTAACCAAACTTTGCCAGGACAGTGTATTTATAATTAAAAATTTGTCATAAGGACAACCGCAGGATTTCGCCGGGAGTGGGTTCTAACCTGGAAAATTGCACCCGCTGCCAGCGAATTCGCTGTAAAATTTCAGCCACAACCACGTCTCACGACCGTGACATTGGTGGTTACAATCTGTAAAGGAATCAATGCGACGATCCAGCAAAAGCCTTGTGCACCCTAAGAACACGGAGCGACCCAAGGACTACCGCCTTCTGCATTTTTCCCCCAAGTGTTTTAGCATATTGTTGACACGCAGGGATGCTCTTTAGGCCATTAGCAAGTGAAAGATTGACACCTGCAAGAGCGCCGATGATAAAGACGATTAATTTAACAGAATATTCCGGGTCTAGTCGTTGCAACTCCCTTATAAGGTCTCGATACCTCTCTTTCTTTTCATTCTCCTTGGTTATGATTTTTTTGTCAGCTGGTGCCGAAAATTCGATAACGAACATGGTTCGCTTCTCGAAGTCAAGAAGAACCATGTCAGGCCTCGAGTGAGCAACAGAAAAAATTTTCGAGAATAAAAAGTTCCAGTATATGCGGCACTTCCCATTCTCGACAATTAACTCAATTTCCCTAGGAGCATTTAGAGTAGCGATATTAAGGTGAATGCCGTATGAGTGACAGAGATGGTAATAAAGCACTCTTAGTGCCGCATTGTGCCTTTGAATGTAGGTCGTTCCCGCGTGAGTTGGACAACTAGATAGTATGTCAGCTAAATGCAGGGGGTGTGCATGGCACGGCCTGCAGCTATCATCAGGAATGTCTTGGCTCAAAATGTGGCGCCGGTATGTTAAGGTGGAAAAGACACCGTCTTGGCATGCAAAAATACCGCATGCAAAACTCTATACCAGACTTCAATCTGGGCGATTTAAGGAAAGCAAACGTTAGCTCACAAGACATTGACTGATCCTTCACATTTCTGTGAAAGATACCGTGTATCCTCTTATCGAGGAGCTGTCCACGAAAGTTTTTCTCTTGTGCTTTCTCAATCCGGGCTTTCAGGAGTGAGTATTCGAGATAGATAAGATTTGATGCATTTTGCTCACCCCTAATACTGAAGTCAAGTCCGAGTGTTTCAGCAGCCTCCTCCGCTGCTTTATATAGAAACGCTCCTTTGCCCACTTCTTCGTGATTCCTGACCATTTTAAGAAGAGGGTCTCTTCCATTTGCAACTCTATGTGCTGTGCCCAGAATAATCCTGTTGTGAAGACATTCAAGACTCAATATTCCGCGACCACTTTGATGCCGTGAAATATACAGTCACGGAACAGAAGACTTAAGATTCATGCATTTGTTCATGTGTATAACATTTCGTGCCCCAATGTCAAGGGCTCTGAGCTCATCCTTCTTCCGTGGAACCACTGCAAATGAGTACGGTACTACTGGGATGACAAGCATGTTCTTTGCCGATACTTTGTTCCTAGCCGACGGTTTGGAAGACCAGGTTTGTCGGATTTGACGCATTTTTGCCTTGGCGCATTTTTCGAACCCAAATTCCATTCCCATTTTCTTAGTGTAAAGTTTGAAAATCGCTAGAGCTAGATGTAGCTCCTCTTTCTTTTCAGCATGGATCTTAAGAGCATCCATGTGAAATGCATGAGTGACCTTGTGCTTTGGATTTGCAGGTTTTCCGCAAAAGTACCCATAAGAATGTCAAAGTGCTAGAAATAGTGGCAACAATGTGAGGCAGAAGAAGAGTAGGCTCATGGTCTCGCCTTGAAAAACACCTATATGAAAGTTGAACTTGTTAGTTGTCACACGATGTTTTCCAGGTGAGAGATTGAATCTGGTTTTCTAAAGTGTCATCAATCTTTCTATATACTTGACGATTTGCGGATGAACCTATAAGCTTTCCAAAAGACAGAAAATGAGTCTACGGGAGGTCGATTCGAAAGCTTTCCGTTAATCAATCCAGGACATCGATAGGTCACATTGGTAGGATGCTGCATCTTCGCAAACACATCTATCGATGAGCTGTTTCTCGCGACATTCCGCTACGCCTTTCTTTGAGTCGCTGTGTCAATACATTTCAAGCCAGACAGGTACGATTGTTTTCACAATATTATCATTTAGGTTAGCCGTGAATATCGTATACGGAGTGTTCAGATATGTGATTGGCTTGTAATTATCGGGGTAAACTAAGTTGCCCATTTTCAAAGCGAGTACTGTGTGGCCTTCTGATAATTACTCAGGAAACAGCTCTTCCGACTTCAAATATGAGGTGAAAATAATGGCCAGATGCTGATGGATGGAAGAAAACTTCTCCCACGAGAAGTTCTTTATGCCATCTGCTTTTGTTCATGTGCATAACCTTTCTTGTCCCGATATCAAAGAATCTGAGTTCGTTCTTCGTCCACGGAACTACTGCAAATAAATAGGGTACTGTCGGGACGGCAAGCATGTTTGTTGCAAATACTTTGTTCCTCGCCGACAGTTTGGAGACCAAATCTGCCGGATGAGACGTTTGTATCTACTTCGGAGAGTATCCTTTACATATGTCACATTCTGAGGGCGGCTCTGTGGCACGCCTAGGTATGTATAAGTCTCTCTAGCGCAAAGGAGTCGTATTGCACTTCTATCAACGAGCTCAAGATCTTCAGGGATGCCATTAAGTTTGCCTCGCTTCAAATAAACCCTGGCGCATTTGTCTAACCCAAATTCCATTTCAATTTCCTTAGCATATCGTTCGACAATCCCTAGAGCTAGATGTAGTTGCTCGTTGGTTTTAGCATAGACCTTAAGTTCGTTCATGTACAATACATGAGTGACCTTGTACTTTCGATCTGCAGGTTGCCGCAGAAGTACCCGTCGGAATGGCGAAGTGCTAGATATAGTGGCAATAATGTAAGGCAAAAGAGGAATGGGCTCTCGGTGTCGCCCTGAAAGACACCTCTCTGAAAGATGACCTTGTTAGTTGTCACACGATTTTTTCCAGATAAGATAGGAAATCTGGTTTTCCAAAGCGGCATCAATCTCCCTATGCACCTAGCGATTTGCGAGTAAACCTTTAAGCTTTCCAAAAGACATGTGATAAGTCTATGGGAGGTCGAATCAAAAGCTTTCCGATAATCAATCCAGGCCATCGATAGGTGACGCTGGTAGAATGCTGCATCTTTGCAGACACATCTATCTATGAGAAACTTCTCTCGACACCCCGCTACGCCTTTCTTTGAGCCTCGCTGTTCATACATTTCTTGCCACACAGGTTCAATTGCCCAAACAATCCTATAATTTAGGATAGCTGTGAATATCGTATAAAGTGTGTTCAGACAAGTGATTGGCCTGTAATTCTTCGGTTTAGCTAAGTTGCCTATTTTCGGCAGGAGTATTGTGTGCCCTTCCACCAACCACTCCGGAATAGGCTTTTCCGACTTTAAATATGACGTAAAAATAAGGGCCAAATGCTGGTGGGTTGAAGAAAACTTCTTCCATCCAATGGTTTTGATACAATCTGGTCCCGGTGCGGAATAGTTCTTTGTACCTCTAAGTGCTTTTTTCACCTCCTCGGTAGTGATGGGTGAGCATTCTTCTTCAGGTGTGATGAGGGCATCACACAGCTCCTTGAAGCTATTTATATTTTCTGAGTCTTCGTTTAGTCTATGCTGTACTTCCTAGATTTATCTCCAAAATACTTCAACCTTCTTTGGTTTGGGAAGGTGGTCGACAGTAACTGGAGGGTCTTGGAAGAGTCGAGATGGGTCAGAGAGAAACTGTTGATTTTCTCCGACGCACCTGCCCCTCCGCTCTATCCTTTTTTTAGCGTCGGATAGTATCCACATTCTCTCAACAATATGCTGTCTGATGGTCAGCAGCTTTGACTTGTCAAGTGTGTGATAACGTGTCCGGAGTTCGCGCGCGAATTTTCGGATCTTGGTGGTAAAATTCCTGCCAGATGTGATATAGCCAATCACACTGAAGCCTCTTTTTATTGCAAGTTTATGCATTCGCCTTTTGGTCTTATGATCAAATGTTGGTTTTGTTTTACGGTTCGTATCGGCTAAAGCTCTCGCTGCATTATGCACACAATAATTTGATAGACCAGAGGTCGAATTTTTCGGAAAAATATCCACGAAGTTCGTCATCCATTTCTGCCAGATCTTTAGGCTTGAGAGAAACCTTGGTGTTGCTGTTTCTCCAGGTCATAAAGCATCGCTCTTCCTCTATTGGATGCCTGCTCGCGGTTGGTCTTAGTGTCACCTCTCTTTCTCTGTTGCCGGCTTGTTCTAGATGTGGCAGAGTAGGCGTTCCGCTTACATATCCTCTTTTTCGGAGTATTTCGGCATGGTTTCGCTGGCGTTGCTGCGAAAAGTGCGATAGCTCCGGGTGTTTCTCGCACCACAGAACATGCAGCCGTTCCATGTAACCCCGTTCAGGAGCCACACTCGCATTGTAGAACTCTAGGAAGTCGTGATTCAGTCGCTCCGTCCACCTAAAGGTTCTGAGATTTCGTTGATCGGCATTGAATCCATTTTCATTGGCTCCCCCAGCTCCAGAGTGGTCGGCATTGTTGGTCGACCCATTGTCAGGAGCCCTGCGCGTTCTGTTGTTTTGAACCGTACTTACTACAACTATCTTTGGTGTTGTCATTGCTGTTCCCACGAGAGCTAGGGAAAGGGGTTCGTCCATCCTTGTAGAACGCCGCATGCAAGGATAAGGCTTCGTACTCTGAGAGGTCGCTTGGTATCCCAGAGTCACCGTTCTAGACACCTTACCCAGGTGCCATTCAGCTTTCGGCACGGTTTTCACACCTCCGCTTGGGGGTTAATTCCTTTGGGACCACCCCTGGACAATTGTCCGCGACTGCCTATTTATTTTTGTAACCATATTCAGCAGAAACCCTTGGTACAGGGACCCTCTATCCGCAACCCGAGGACGCGTTCAGTGGCTTTGTCATAGACCCTTCGGTTTGATTCTAAAGGAATCAAAACCGAACCAAATGTATATACATATATATATATTTACAAAACATTTAAATGGTATTTAACATTTTATTTAATTATTAAAAATTATTTATTGAAACAAATACTCCAGGGAATCAACTTGTTGTTTGTCGCCACATATATGACGTTATCGCTTCGAAATTCTGAGATGACAACGTTTTGCCTATTTTTTTATGTAAATCCTATTTTTATGTAAATTTTATGTAAAATTTTTTTTATGTAAATTATATTATATGGACTCCTAGTGTATTTCGCGAAGAAACGTTCTGAAATGACAATGTTAATCCGTTAACGGTATCTTCGACTACCTAGTTTGAGTATCTATCACCGGCGCTAGTGTCGCCATATTTTGAGATACGGCCTGCACGTTCACACTTCTATCGTATATAAATAAAATTACAGGTATACTGCAAACGTTCCCGCCTCGGCGATTTGGCAGCACTGCATTCACTGTCAGTGAATCGGCCTGTGTCTTTCGCCGGCCGACATTTGGCCATCGAGAAATAGGTTCAATTCTAAATGTAAAAACTGATAATAGTTTGATTTTTATAAAAATGAGCATCTATGCGTTTTGGGGGCCCCTGAATTCGAATTTGGTTTTAGAATTACAAAATTCAATATGGCCGATACCGAAATTTGCAAATCATGAAATTTTTATGAAATTGTAAAAAGTCCATTCTTCTGTTTAACATGCATGGCTTTAATTAAAAATTCACCTGTTTGGTAAAAAGATAAATTTTTTTGTAGGAAATTCGACATTTTTAAATGAAAATTCGCGAATTTGTTAGAAAAGTGAACCAATATGATAAGAATTTATATCTTATTAAAAATTCATATTTTTGGTTTGAAACTAAACTATGTATTTGAAAATTTAACAATTTTCTTGAAACTTCGTTTATTGTTTATGGAAAATTCAATAATTTGGTCGTAAACGTACTTGTTTTTGTTAAAAATTCATATTTTTTATTGAAACTTAAACTATTCATTTGAAAATTTAACTATTTACATTTTTTTAATTCGTCATTTTTCATTAAATGAAGATAGTTGATAATTTGCTTTTTTCGCTGTTAAAAACTTGTTTTTTATAACTGAAAATTCTAATTGATTTCACGTTTTCTTTAAATTGTCGCTCATAAGTTAAAATTTAAATATATGGACGTAAATTATTTTTTTTGTTAAAAATTAAACTATTCTCAAAAATATAACATTCTAGTTGAATTTTTTTGTATTGTTTGTGTGTTATTTTCTTGAAAATTTACATTTTTTGCTCAAGGTTGAACTATTCATTTCAAAATTTCACTATTTTGTTGAAAAGCCTTTTTTTAACTACTTTTTATTTGCTAAAGTTCATTATTCTACTTTTGGTTGAGAAAGTATCCCTTCCAAGTTTATGACTAAACTATTCCGGATTAAGTAACATTTTTCTTGAGAATTCATATCGCTGGCTTAAAAATAAACTATTTATTTAAAACTATGTTGTTGGAAATTCTTTGTTTTTGACGAAAAATATTTTTCTTTATCTGTAAAGTTTTATTTCACTTATGGATGAAAATATGTCGCTTGTAGGTTGAAAATTCTACAATATCGCCGTGAATTAACTTTTTTCCTAAAATTTATATTTTTGGCTGAGAATGATTCAGGTATTCAATCATAAATTATGTTTTAGGTTGAAGATTGGTCTTTTTGGTCATAAAATGAATATTGTGTTTTAAAAATTTATGATTTTGGTTAAAGGTTTAAACTTCTTTGTCAAAAAATCGTCCTTATTTATCAAATACAACTGGTTGATAATTCGTTTTCTCGTAGAAAAAGAGTTTTTTAACTAAAATTTAGTGATTCCGTTTTTGGTTAAAAATTCATCAATTTTGTTTTAAAAAATTAACTGTTTGGTCGTAAATTAACATTTTTCTTAAGCATGAATATTTTTGGTTACGAATTTAACTACTTATTTCAAACTATCTTTTTTTAACTCTTTTGTTTTTCGAAAAACAAAATTTTTATCTGAAAAGTTTAGTTTCACTTTTGGTTGAAAATATGTCGCTTATAGAGTTTAAAAATTCAACTATGTCGTCACAAACTTCTTTCTTAAACATTCACCTTTTCCGATTAACTATATATCACACCTACAACTATATAATTATAAATTAAGTTTTTTTAGAAAATTAGTCTTTTTGGTCATAAAATTAATCTTCATTTTTAAAAATTCATAATTTTGGTTAAGAATTCACCTGTTTGCTAAAAAATTCGTCATATTTATTTATTGCAAGTGGTTGATAATCCGATGTTTAGCTGAAAAAAAGTGTTTGAGCTGATAATTATATTGTTGACTTAAAAATAAGCTATTTGTTTGAAACTGTAGCTATGTTGTTAAAATTTTTTTTATTTTGTGGAAAAATAATTTTTTTTATCTGGAAAATTTCATTTAAGTTTTATTTAAAAATGTGTCATATACAAGTAAAAAATGCAACTATTTGGACATAAATTAACTTTTTTGCTAAAAATCCAAATTTTGGATAAAAATTAAACTCTTTTTTAAAATATAACTATCTTGTTGGAAATTCGTTTATGGTTTGTGTAGAGTTTTTTTTAAATAGTTTTAATTTTCAAAAAAGTTAATTATTCCAGTTTTGATGAAGTCAAATCGTCTGAGAATGTGTTATTGGTCATACGGTACAATAAAAATAATAGTGGATTCAGTTGTTCATGAATCATGCTTTATTGTTCAATTTCTTTAAAAAAGCAACGTACGTTTCGACCTTGTTTCATGCCTTTTTTAAGGTAATGCATAACCTAAATTAAATCATTTAAGCAGATTTAATAAACTGGCATAGAATTTTTAAAAACCTTCTAATGAATCAAGTTGTGGATTTTTTTAAAAATTTACCTGTACTGATATTAATAAAGCCATCCAAGACATTTCAATCTTTCGTTATTATCTAAGATAAAAGAACATAATTTTAGAGTGAACAAAAATTAGTTATTTTTTCTTATCGAAGGTTAAAGTTTATAAATAACCGGAGTGTAAAAGTGCCCTTTAAAAAATTAAACTTGAAATCTTCAAATTCAGGGGCTTCAAAAGAGACATTTTACTACATTAAAAAAATAATAATAACAACCGAACCAAGATTTTTTTATTTGGAAGGATAAAGATGAACTAACGAGTAGATTAAGAGATAAAGTCAATTTTCAATAAGTAACTTATAAAGGCTGATAAATCTTTTATAAAATAGTTTGATCAGATTGCCATTCATGTTGTCACAAACGAGTATTTTGATTGCCTAATTCACAATCCCGCTGATGTTCAAAAATGTGAGTTTTAAGTCTCCTACCAGTCTCACTAACATAAATTTCATTCCAACATTTTGAATTTATCCGATACACTATAACGATACACTATAACGGATAATTTTTCTTTATTATCCTTATCCTTATTGAAAAAACTTAATAAATTTATTAAGTGTGTGGTTGTTAAGTATATGACTCAACTATTTGGTCGTAAATGAACGTTTTTGTTGAACATTGGTCTTTTTGGTAAATTTTTTTATCTCAAGAGTTTTATTCCACTTTTTGAAAATGTAAATAATTTGTAGGAAATTATTTTTTTCTTTGTGAAAATGTAATTTTTTGTATAATTTTTTATCTAAGTTAGTCATTCAATTATTTTATAGAAAATCCATGTAATTTGTTAAAAATTCGTCCAATTGATTTTAATTTTAATCTTGTTTGTTTAAAATGCATCATCTTTGTTGACGATTTAATTATTTTCTCAACAATTCGTCATTTTCCATTGGATACATGTGGTTGATAATTTGTCTTTTTGGTGAAAATTATTTTTTAAGCTGTAAGTTTAGCGATTCCATTATTGGTTGAAAAACTATTTTTTTTTTAACCAAAAATTGAACTATTTGGTAATAAATTAAAATTTGTATTAAGAATTTTTATTTTTTGTTACAAATTAAGCTATTTATCTTAAATGTAACTATTTTTTCTCAATCTCGGTTATTTTTTGTGGAATATTAGTTTCTGTTTATCTGAAAAGTTCAATATTATATTTTTGTTGTTGAAAACTTATCCTTTTTAGTTGAAACTTCATGTATTTTTTTTAAATTCTTCCTTTTCGTTTAAAAATTTATCTTCTATGGTAGAAAAGTAATTTTTGACGGTTAAAAATTTATTTCTCTCGACTAAAAATAATATTTTTCATTAAAAATTAGTTTTTTCGGCTTGAAAATTTAACTCTTTGTTTTAAAATTCAACCACTTAATTTTTTGTATCGATAGGATTGGTATTTAATGTATCGATAAGCATTTAAATTTAATTCTTTTATCTGGACAGTGTCACGCGTTACAAAACCTTTGCGAACCCAGTCTATGTGACACTTTGTCACGTTAGAGCAGACCCTTAGAATGTCACGTAATATGTGGACGATCCGTCTTAAATATCCGAGGTGTATTATTCTCCACGAAAAACATTTTCTTCATTTTTTATTTAACGAACATTTGAGCAACAATAAGCAATAGGGTGCTCAAACAAGCTCTTATTTTGGTTCGAAAATTTCTTGCTTGCACAGTTTTTTAAATTTCTTGAGTTTTGATTCTGTTTAACATATCTGGATGTATAAAAAAATCCACAAGACCTAGGAGTCAAAATAAGATTTACAGCAATTTTTCGAAATTTGTAAATTGGCATTTAATAATATAAATTTTATCACTTGTGATTTAAGATTTCTTGTGCGAGTCTGTTCAGAAAAATGCTTTATCCACAAGTCATAACAATTATTTCATTAAATACCCAAACAAATTTCTTTTAATTTGCTGTATTTCCAATTACGAGTTCTGGGTCTTGGCGATTTGTTTCCTAGTGTATTGTTGTCATTGGAAAGTTTTGAAGTACCCCAAAAAATTCTTCTCCTATTTACAAACCTATTATTATTTTTTCCGAAAAGAGGGACGAATTAAATTAGAATTATTTCTAAATAAAAATGATTGATACCTGCCATAAATCTTGAAGACTTTTCTGACCTTCAGTGATGTAAAAAAATTGAAACTCAAGAAAAGTTTGAAACTCTGCGCAAAAGAAAATTAATCAATCATTTTTTCAAGCACACTTAATCAAGATGCACAAAATTCCAAAATTATTTATTTTTCGACCCACCCTAATGAGGAATTGGAAAAGAATCATTTGTCTAGCTTAGCGTGAGAAGCAATAGATATAAATGAATAGGTTTGCATTTATGACGAATCTAAAAAGTGCCAGTAAGATCGAAGATGATTTGAAAAAGTGCGGCAGATTACAATTCCGCCCTGGGTACCTGTACACGATCCTCCGCCGCACCCTCTTTACGTCATCCCTGCACTCAGCCGATCTGCTGCCGTCGATCCTGGTCTACAGGATTCCTTTGTACCTAATGAGGACTAAAATGCAGAGTATGGCATTTTTTTAAATTTACCACTTAGTAATTTATAAATATAATATTCGGAATCTCCGAGTTATAGCGATTCATAGCGAGTTATAGCAACTCAAATCCATTGCAGATGCTTACATATATTAGTGCAACATTTCACCTAACTTAGAAATTTCCACAAGCTCAAATTTAATCATATTTGAAAACTTATGAGCTAAAGTTAAATGTGGTTTATTTTTCAGAAAATAGCACTTCTTCAAATTATTCTTAAACAATTCTTCACTCCCAGTCCAAGATTATGAATAATCTTATTTCTAACTCAATTTGGAAACTCATTAACAAACACCATACATTTCTTTTTATTGCTCAAGCAGTTTTTTTCATGAAAGTTAACTAAAAATACTATTTTGACACATAAAAAGCAGAATATAAAAGATTTTCATTAAGTCAGAGTTAAAAGAAATGTTTTTCAAATCTAACTTTACCAATTTTGAACAGCGATACAAAATTGAACCTGTTTTAATTATTGTCGAAAAAATTGTTAACACTGAATTCGGTAAATTTTGAAAAAATGATTTTTTTCCTTTAAAAATTAATACGTTTGATATAACCTGCTTTATACGTTATACAAGATGTTTAAGCATTGATTTTAAAATTAATAAGAACGAATTTTCAACAGGATAGTAAAACTCCTGAGATAGAGTTTGAACAAATCCATGCATTTTTTACTGTAATGATAATTCTTTAAACACCAAAAAATATCTAAAAAAATAATAATAATTTAACAAAATGTTGCATTTTCAACCGGAAAGATTAATTCTCTACCTAAGAAGATTAATTTTGATCAAAATACATTAATTTTCACAAAGATATTTAAAAATAAGGAAGTTACAACCAGATATTTAAATTCTCAACTAAAGAAATAAATTTTCAACTTAACATGGAAAAGTTAAATTTTCGATGAAAAAAATCGATTTCCATGAAGAAGTAAAAATATATTTATTTAATTATAAATTTGGAAAAAATTCGAGTAAATTTAAGATATATATTTAGAAGTTTGGAAATATTACAAAATAATTTACAGTTTGAAAAATTAAAACACAATTTGAAACAAAATGTAGAATTTTGAAGATTTAAACACAAAATTTAAAAGCTTTCTTAGCATTTTCAAAGGTTTCGGAAGAATAAGATTTTTAAATTAAATTTTCGTGGGAGAACTAAAAATGACTTTTTTATTAAATTAATTTAAAACGTATTAAATTTTTTTGGACAATTTGTTTTATTTAGCAGGATTTTCTAAAAGTTGTAAGAAAAATTCGAGCTTCGAGATGATAAAAAAATTTGCATGAGACTTCTGGAAAACATTGTAACGATTTTTAAAAATAAATATTCAAGAGATTATTACTAGAGAATTCGGAACACACTGTGAGGTATGAAAACCTATTTTAACTTAAAATTGTTACAAATTATATAATTTACAAAATTTATAAATTTTTTGATTGATCCTTCTTTTGCAGATTTTGTTTTATTGACTGACAAATACTTTGTAGTTAAAAATTTAATTCTTTATTCGCAAATTCCTTTTTTTCGTTAAAAATTTTTTTATTTAAGTTGGGGTCTTTTCAAGTATCATTCTCAATGTTAAGTGCAAAAAAAGAACGAAGTCTGGGGGGTGGGGGGGATCCCTGAA
>NC_046666.1:85032173-85039841 GCF_010883055.1 Belonocnema kinseyi | reverse complement strand
TTTGCCAAGTTTAAGCGCGCCGAAGGCATAGTATTATGTTCGAAATTAAAACATTATAGAAACAATGCAATTTATCTAATTCTTTCACATTTTTAAGTCCAAACATACGGACTTGGCGAGGGGAAGGGTATCTGGAAAAGGGAGTGGGCGTGGCTTGTATTTGGACGTATTTACACTAGGGTGGTCCCAAAATACTTCGCATTTTTTTTTCATTCTAGAGGACAAGATCCCCCCCCCCCCCCCCCCCCCCCAGTTTCCATTTCCGGAGAAATAAAATCCTGGTTTTTTTTTTCGAAAAAAACTGCCACCGCCCTTCTCATAACGTCCCAAATATGAAAATTTGAATATATACCATGACTTTTTAAACGTTTAATTATAAAAAACAATTATTTATTCCTCAAAAATATAAAAAATAATCGTATTTTTAGATTGAAATGTTATTTTTTGTCATTGTTTACAGTAGTACATTTTTTATAAAAACCCAATGTAATTATTTAAACAATTAATTATTATTTATTTTCAGAATCTCTAAAAATTGTGTCAGATATGCCCACTTTCTTACAAATTGATATTCTATGCTACTTTTTGTTGAATAGTTACATGATTTTGATACATTTCTTCTAATTCTTAACAAATTTTTATTTGTATAATTCATTTTTATTTGCTTCAGCATTTATTTTTCGATAACGTATAAAATGAAATGATATAGAAGACATACAATTAATTACGAATTTATAAGTATTTTTTAAAGAGTAATTATTTAAACAAATTATATTTGTTTAAACCATTAACAAGTGGTAAATGTATTTTTTCTATATTCTATACAGTCAGAAACATAATTGTATTGGCTCCACTTTATTGAATTTTTTAATTATTGAAAAACCTGCTTGAGTTGTTTAATAAATAAGGGTATATATTAAAATGGTCAATTAGTAATTATTTATATAAAAAAACGCGGAGATTGCTAAAAAGTAACAATAATATATATAAAAATGAATTTTTTTTATTTTTTGTTCACATTAAGGGGCGCTGCGGGTAAGGTAGGGGTAGGTTGAAAATGAAAGTTATTAATATTGTTTCATATTGTAGACTCTCCTTTCAAATCTTTGAAAAATCTAGCACGTTTGGATAAAACCCTGGAACATGAGTTCAATTTTTCGAAAATTTAAAATTTCCCCATGTTAATTAAATGGAATATTGAAGTGCCCGATTGTATGTGTTAATCTTCGAATTTCGAATTTTTAGGACCACCCTAATATACACTATACCTTAATTGAAATTAATCGAAAAGGCAATAATCAATTAAACCTAGCAAAAATAATATATAATAATAATCTTAAAATAATTCTCGAAACCTGCAAATTTTTTTTAATTTCCTACTTTTGTTCAACTTTAAAATTATAGTGAGTTAATAATTATTGTAAAAGTTAACAGATGTAAGTGTTTAAAAATGTTGTTATTTCGTTGAAATTGTTGATGTATTACGTGGTTGGCAGTTTTGCAGTTAGAAGAGTTATTCTTTGGTTAACATATTATTTGTGAAATTATAAAAATTCTTCAATTCAAAATTTTTGTTTAATTATATTTTATCAATAACTATTATTAAAGTTTGCAGTATCCTTAAAGAAGTATTTCTCAACTAAATCCAATATTGATGAAAGAACTATTACAATGTAGTAATACAATTTCTTAACAAATTTATTTAAAGTTGTCAGCAAACATTTCAGGCTCTACAAAATTACACTGCAATTTAAATATTAAATTATAAAAAAATTTTTAGATAAATAATGATTAAATGATTATTTTTAAAATGTTCTATCCCTTATCAACGAAAAGTGGATTTTGAAAGGCAAACTTTTTTTTTTACTTTTACAGAAAAGATTTCCATGCTACAGTGTTTAAATTTAAAAGGGCAATAAAAAAATTATACAACTTCATTCTTTTAATTTTAGTTTTTACCACGGTGTGATTTTAGAAATGGTTTTACATTGATAAAAATAATTGTTAATTTTAACACAAAATTCCTCACATTTCAATTTAGACAATTTAAATTTAACAAATTTTGCAAAATTACAAATTACAAAGTTTTGGAAAAAAAATTTTGCAGAAAAAAAACTTGTATACAAGAAATTAAAGAAGACATTGTTCAAAAGAAATATCCTTTGACAATTTGTATTCTTATTATTGTGAAAAAATGTGTTCATTAACTTTTTTTCAATGAAGAAAAGAACCATTTTTAAAGAATATTTGAATAATTATTCAACTACAAAGTTTGTTAAATTTTGTATTTTCACTGCAGTGCAACTTTTAAGCGAAACAATTTTACTTTCACAGATATAATACCTGATAACAGAAAAATGCATTAATTAACCTTATTTCTGTTATGCAAAAAAACTGTTTTTAAGGCTTTAAATAAAAAAATGTTCTAATGAATAGACGTCGCTAAAAATTAATTTTAAAATAACTCTTCGACTGCTATGCTTTGACAACAGCTAAGGCATTAAACAAAGAATAATACTTACAATTGTAAAAATGCGTAACTACAAAACAGTATGTACTTTTCACAGATTTCACAAAACTGACGAATAAAAACCACTATTATGTGCTGAAATGTTTAAAAGAATTCGATTGTTTTCAAGTCACCTGACCCTAAAGCCAACAATGTAAATTAGAAATTTCTACAACAATTTTTTTAGGGTAAATACAATCCCCCCGTGATTATCAACTTAGTATTATTTCTAATGACATTCTCTTTACATAATTTTTGAAACCTTCAGTTTTGTCTGGAATTTTCGGAAACTGTAACAATAAAAAAAATAGAAACATTTTTTAATAACCTCATGAAGGCAGTGAGAATTGGGACCTAATGAAAATTCGATATTCATATTGGAATTGTTAAGAATCTATGTATATTCACTATAATATTCCCAAACTCGTCAAAATGTCAGGGAAATCTTCCACCTAATAGTATTTTTAATTAAGGAATAGGCGAGAAAATAGCCAGGAGTCTAGGAGTCTAGGGTTTGGAACGTGCGAAATTTCAGTTGCAGTCCATAGTGAGGGGGAGGCGTGTGCCGGCTTCAAGGCCACATTGCCACCTGAGGTAGCCCACCTGACTTTTCAAGTGCCAAAATTTCTAGCCCACTTTGGCGACGAAATTATACTCATCTCTTATAATTTAGTCGCAACGAACACTTCTGTATGCACTTATAGGTCCTCGAGATTACTCTCTTTCAAAATGTCAAAAGTGTCTCCTGATTACAAATATCTTGGGCAGGTTTTTAAAATCTAATTCTCAGATTTTTTAAGCAATTTTTTTTAATTCCTGACCATTAGCATTCAAATACCAAAATTTTTTTCTTGTAATATGCTTAGGATCGGATATTTTATTCGCGAAATCAAACAATATTTCAGATATATTATAAAAATTTTCAAATTCACTTATATTTAATTTTAACAAAAATTACTTTTCTGCAATAAAAGAGGAGATTTTAACAGAATACTTGAACTTTCAACCAAATAAAGTTACAAAAAATGTTTTCCTAAATTGTTTCATGTTCAGCGCAGGACGAATTTTATGCACCGATATTGAATTTTTAAACAGAAAATATGAATTTTCAGCAATGCAAAAATCATTTTGAACCAGATAGCTGCATTTTAAACAAACAGATATACCTCTATCTAAAAAAATGTCAAGACTCCATTATAAATTTTAAACTAGTCGATTTTCTACAAAATTGATGAATTTTCAACCGAAAAGGGTGCCTTTTTAAGAAAATTGTTGAATTTTTAACCACACAGTTGCATTTCTACCTAAGAAAGATGCTGTTTCTACTAAAAATAGACATATTTTTCAAATATAACACACAAATCAAAAAAAATATGGTTGAATTTTTACTCAAAAAAGAATTTAATTTGACTTTTCAGCATCAAAGTATGAGTTTTAAACAAAAAGTCATTTTTCATCTTCACTTAAGAAAGATGCAGTTTGCACTAAAATATGTGAATTTTTAAGTTAAAAGGACGAATTTTCAAAACAAAACAAAAACAGTTGGATTATCACCCAAATAAGATTTTAGTTCACATATCTAATACCAAAATGTGAATTTGAAACAACAATCTAATGTTCTACGACATAAGGTAAACCGACCATTACTGGGACACTTACGAAAAGGATGCATTTTAAACAAAGTTCATGAACTTTCACCTAAATTGTTGAACTTTAAACTGAAAGAGTTCCATATTTTTAAACAAAAAATGGAATGGTTCAATTTGCAGTCTAAAATTTAACTTTTTTACAAAGAAAAAATCCGAATTTTCAACCAGTTGAACCTATGAAGAAATTATGATTTTTTAACAAAATAGTTAAATATTCAATCAAAACGATGGCTGTATAGTCGTAACTTCATTTTTAAACAAAAATAGGAATTTTTGACAAAAAAGTTTATTTTAAGCCGAATAGTCCAATTTTTGGGCAAATTCTTGAATTCGCAAGTTGAAGAACGAAATGAATTTTCTACGAAAAAGTCAACTTATATGGCCAAATAGAGGAATTTGAAAATGAGTTTATAATCTAACATATAACAGTTAATATTTCAAACAAAAATATTTTAATTTAAAACAAATTTAATTTCCGAAAAAATACGTATTTTTAATAAAATATTTCATTTCTGAAACAAGATAGAATCATTTCCCACCAAGAAATTGCGTTCCTAATTAAAGGATAAACTTTCATTTAAGATGATGTATAATAGGGAGTTTTATTAAAACACATGAATTTTCGCAACATGAAAAGTTCAATTTTCATTTCGAAATATTAATATCCAAGAAAACTATTTAATTTTAGTCTATAAATTTACAGGTTAAGAAAATTAATTCTCAAGAAGGAAAAAGATCTCCAGCTTATTAGTTACATTTTGAAACATAAAGTTGATTTCTTTACCAAGAAGATTAATTTTTTATCAGAAAATATGAATTATTAAAACGATACATCAATTTTTCGATCAAATAAATTATTTGAAAATTAATACATTAAACAATGTTTCAACATAGCGATTCGATTTTTAAAATAACGGTTGGATTTTTAACTAAATAGGAGACTACTTACCCAAAAACATGCCCTTTATACCAAAAAATTGATTTTTAACTACAAAATACGAATTTGGAGCCAAAAATGCAATTGTCTTCCAAACTGTGGCATTCTTAAACCGCAAATATTATTTCGAAACTAAATCAGTTAATTTTCTGAAAATTGGGAAACTTTCTAGCTAAAACACGAATTTTCGCGTTATTATTCATACCTGTACTGTTGTATGACAATTTTTTAAGCTATATCTATTTTTTCAGCAATTGATTAATCACCTCTTAAGAAATTATTGAATATGTCCGCTGTGCCAAGATATTCGCAGTGCGCGTGGAGCTTCGCGATGCTTTTAAAAAGGCGAACAAAGTACCTGCGGCTTTGACGATGACATTCCCTATTGAAGAACTAGCGCTTCACGCTCAAAAATTAGGTTATATAGACTGTTCTCTTAAAAAAATGGAAGGATGTAGACAAAGTGGAACAGAATATAAGAAGTAGAAATGTTTCCTGTTGAAAAATTGTTTACGAAAAGTAAAAACACCTCAAACCACTTTTTCATGAATCTACACATAAATACAATAAATATCAAACAAAATGTCACCGAAGAATTTACAGCTATATACAATAATTTCCAGGAGCTTAGAGGTTTTGCAGCCAAAAAGTTTTTAATTGTTCGACCCAGGATAAAAAAGATTTAGAATTTTGCAATGAGATAATTTTAAAAGAAGATATTAACCATGCGTTTGAATTTGTTTACAAATATGTAGCAATCAATTGAACACCAAATACTTATTCTCAATTTATGTCTTTGCACTGTTCTTAACATGCGTCGTCCTAGGTCGTCAGAGAATAACTTTTTAACTGAACATAAAATTTGAACAATAGAGAAAGAACGATCAATGAAATTAAACGATTTGTACTCTTGAAGATACAATTTTTTTCATTTGAAGTTATGAAAAGTGAACTATAAATTATAACACTCAGAGTGACACACTTACAAATTTTGAACTATTAATAGTAGAGTTTGAAATTTTTTACTTCAAACTTTCAATAATTGACGCATATTAAAGCGTTTAATAATTTTTAATTCAGAATTTTTAAATTGAAAATCGTCAAATTGCAAAATTTTACAACTTTATGTATTGTGCAGTTCCAAGATTTAAACAAATATAAACCCACGCTGTCACTTTTAATCCTATTAATTTAAGAGTTATATAAATTATTTATTTATTTTTTTAATTATAACATTTCAAGCATATTTACGGTAAAAAAAGTAAAATACTCAACCAATTTTTTTCGCAATCTTTATAGACATTTACTTTAAAATTCGTTGAAAAAAAATCATTTTCAAATTTTCTGCTTTCCGTTTTTCTAGGAATTCTGATTAAAATTGTTTACTCTCTTGAAAGCTTTCGAAAAAAAATTTCTAAATTTTGTGCAAGAAATTCTTCAAGAATACTTAGGCCGACAAAATTTGTGCCCAAAGATCGAACTATGTGACCCCGAAGGATTTTTGCGTCCCAAAAACGAATTTACAATTCTAGTGGCAATAAGAACTGTTTTTAACAACACAATTTTGGCTTTCAACAACAAATACTATAAACTAGTTTTTGGTTGTCCTATGGGTTTTCTTTTATCTCCGATCATTTCCAATTTAGTGTTAGAAGATGTCGAAAATAGAGCCTTAAGAAATTTAAAATTCAAACCTTTAATATATAATAGATATGTTGACGACATTTTTTCTATAATTCCTACTGAGAAAATTAATGAATTGGTTTAAACATTTAACAATGTCGAAGACTCTTTAAATTTTACACATGAAATTGAAAATAATAATACCATACAAGTTTTAGACATTTCCATTAAAAAAACAAATTTTTACAGATTGGTTTAGAAAACAAACATGGTCTGGCCAGTATTGGCTTAATAAAAGGACTTATTGATAGGGCTATAAAATTAAGTGATTTTGATTTAAGAAAAAATAATTTAAATTTAATTAAAGAAACATTAAAATTAAATAATTACCCGCTACCATCAATGAATAACATTATAAAACAACATATCCATGAAATCAACAACAGCAAATGTAATAACAATAAAAAAGAAAAATGGTTAAAAGAACATAACAAATTTGATATTAAAGTGTCTTTACCTTATATACAAGGTTCATCTGAAAGACGCAGAGCTTTACTTAGAAAACATAAAATTACTTCTTATTTTCAAAATAATCATAAATTAGGAAACACTTTTCAGAATATAAAAGACTCTGATTTAAAAGAGAATTTATCAAATGTGGTATATTTAATTAAATGCAAACAATGTAATAAAGTTTACATAGGTGAAACAGGTAGGAGACTACAAAGTAGAATTACAGAAATTTTCATTCTGAATTTAAAAATTGTATTGTCAGTTTATTCGACGTTATACAGTCTGTCAAGTTAAAGCGTGGGTGGCTTTACTCGCAGTCGGTAAGGTGTATCGATATGATTTTGGCGTCAAAATATTAAGAAGAGCTCCCTCTTTCATGCTTTTTGATTTAACATTCAGTTTGCTTTCAATTCTCATCTTGTTATGTAGGTGAATAG
>NC_046666.1:85021074-85032073 GCF_010883055.1 Belonocnema kinseyi | reverse complement strand
CTATAAGCTATCTAAGGATGGTACTATAGAACGCCACCTCAAGGTAGGCCTAGTGGCGCCATCTCTTGGTCAGGCCGGAAACTTATCAATCCACCCTCGTAATATTTTTCGATTGGAAAATGGAAAAATTAAACGCTAACACAAATATGGATTAAAATTATCAACAAATCTTATTATAACTAAACTGTGAGTACAATGTTAAAAATATTTTTGATTACTTAAAAATACTGACTTTTAAATATTTATTTATTATTTACTTTTATATTATTAAATTTAGAACCAAATTTTTTAACCTGAAGAAGGCACAAAAAAGTGGCTGAAACGTTGTTATAAACCAAAGTTTAGTAATAAATGATCGTATGACCGAAGATGTACACTTTGAATTTTAATTTCAATGTTAATTACTTTATTTAATAGACGATCGATGAACACACCTTGTTGTTGGTTACACCTTCAACTATACTTTTAAAAACAACAATTCCTTAGCCATGTGCAAGGTTGTATTTTTTGACTAAACTTAACTGTTTTTTATTTAAAATTGAAATATTTTTGGTTGTGATATTAACTATTAAATGTTTCGTTAATAACATATTTTACCTTGGAAATCCAATACTTTATAAAATTTCCATTTTTTGGTTGAAGATTCATCATTTTAATTGGAAATTGAAATTTTACGTTGTGAGTCAACTTTGTTGTGGAAAGTTCATCCTAGTGTTTGTGAACTTTACAGTTTGTTAGAACATTGAAGTATTTGGTAGAAAATTAACTCGTTTAGTTAAAAGCTCATATTTTCGGCTTCAAAATGTGACTGTACTTTAGATAATTGATCATTTTTGTTTCAAAAATTCGTCTTTTTTGGTTGAACATCAATTTTGATGTTGGAAAAGTCATGATTTTGATTTAAAAATCTAATAATTTATTGACATTTTAATTATTATTTTTCAAATACAACTGCTTTGTTAAAAATTTGTTTAATACATTTATTTTTAATTCAATTTATCGATCTACTTTCTCAGTTAAAAATTGAAATCTTTGGTTGAAAAGTTATCTTTTTGGCAGAAAATTCAAGTGAAAAATTAATCTTCTTTGTAACAAAATCAACTTTTTGTTTGGAAAGGTAACTATCATGCTGAGCATCTTTTTCTGTCAGAGAATTCATTGTCTAGACTGAAAATGTAATTATTCCATTTTTATTAACATTGATATTTCAAATAAAAAATGGATCTTTTTCTCTTAAAAACTCATATGTTTCAATTATTCTCATTTTTAATAGAAAATTAATCATCTTGAATGGAAGTATATCTTTTTTGATTAAAAATGAAACGGCTTAGTAGAAAATTAATCTGTCTTGCTTAAGAATTAAACTATTTTCTTGAAAATTTGTCTTTTTTGGATGAATTAAAATAGTTTTGTTTCAAATTTTAATCTTTTTTGGTTGAAATATGAAATGTTACATGTTGCATTAAGAGTTTATGCTCTAGTGTCGAAAAATCAACTCCTTGGTTTATAGTTCAACTACTTTCCACAAGAAAACAGTTTATTTATTTTGTATGCAGAAAAAAACCCCGTTTTGGATGAAAATTCAAATACTTATTCGTAAATATAATTTTTTATAGAAATTTCATCTTGTTTTATGCTTCAGAATTGAAGAACTTGGTGAAAAAAGTTCGCTATTCGTTCTTTTGAAATATTCTAAAAAATTTTAATAAAATTCAGAATTCGGATTATAAATTCGAATATCGGATTTAAAAGATTGCTCACAGACTTTAATGATAATATTTTGAAAATATTTTCAAAGAACTAAGAAATATTTCAAAAAGATTTTAATGATTTCGCAAAAATTTTGGATAGATAGGATAGATAGGATAGGAGTACATTTGCAAAGGCTTTGTAGCACATAAATTAAAAGGGCGGTTCCTGACTCGTGTCCATCTAGTTCTAGGCTATTACCTGCTATGTATACACCCACACCGTTGCATCCAGCGCGTTACACCTGGCTTGCTTGTTCTCGCCAGGGATTATATCTTAGAAGGTCGACGTGCCTGAGATATTTAAACTGGACATTTGAAAAAGAAATGGTCAATTTTGTTTTCCCAGCATCAGCTAAATCTTTTAAATCCTGCGGACTCTCTCATTTTGAAGTCGCGATAGAGTAAATCTAAGAGTATTTATATCGCTCGAGTTTCAACGCGAGACTGAACAGCCCTTTAATTAATGCTTTTAATTTGAAATAAAATAATTTTTTCATCTAAAGATTGTAAACGAATTCAGTTTCATACAACAGAATTTGAAATTTATAAAATCTAAACAGTATCAATATAAAAAAATGAATAAATACATTATCTTACGTATTATTCACTTTTTTTAACGTTTTTAATTTAAACTTCATTAACCTTTGTAATTTTAAATTTCAAAATATTATACAATTAGAATGATTTAATATACATGTCAATATTGAGATTGCGTTTTATCATGGAAATAATTAAAAAGTTAAAAATGATAATTGTTGTAAAAAGTTTCTGTAGCAAAATATTTTCATTTGACGTATTTTCAAGGTCGGATTTCCTTGCTTTCTTCTGTTAATGCAAATCTAAGTAAAAATAACATATATTCCATAACAATTGGTGACATATACCAATTTTAATGTTTATGGTCAGTTTAGATAAACAAATTTAAAATTTTGGGCAGTTGCACGTCGAAAAAAATCGGTTTCTAAATTCAAATCGTTTGAGAATGAATGATAACCCTGCACGCTAAGATTCATGCAGTAAAAATTCCTGGAATATTTTATAATTCATACTTAATTATGATAAATTGTTAATAAGAATATTTATTAACACATTTCAATTAACATTTATGACTAACTTAGATATTCAACTTAATCTGAAGCTACTGGAATCGAAGGAACAAATTCGTTGTACTTGATTGTCAAAAATTAGAAAGTTATTCATTTAATTTATTTATAAAAATATAAATTGTTGTATTTTACCAAATATTATAAAGCACATATTATTTTTAGCAATTCACGTTTTTTTTTGTTGAAAACTCGTATTTCTGATTAAAGATTAATTATTTTTTTGGTGAAAAATTACTCTTTTGGCTTATATCCTTTTTCGATTTAGAAATTAAATATTTTGACTGAAAATTTAAATATTCTATTTAAAGTTCAATTTTTTTCTATTTTTGCTTGAAAGTAGTTGAAGTTTTAAGGAAAATAGATGTGTTCTCAACAAAAAATGTAATAGCTGATATTTTAAGAAAGAAAATTTTTTGATTTAAATAAAAAGCAGCTAAATCGACTGAAAAAGCACCAATTTTTAAGTTAAAAAAGTAAATCCTCACTCAAAGCAGATGAATTTTAAACCAAACAGTGGTTTGAATTTTCAATCAAAAGACAAGATAACCGTAAAGTCGTTGAATATGTAGATTGTAGAGAATTCCCGTGCAGGAATGTGGTCATGGCCCAAACTGGCCCAAACTTGGCACAAGTAAAACTTAATCCAATTTTTTCTAAAGTCCTTGATTAGCTTCAAAATTTTCTTTTTAAATCTTCAAAAATATACATTTTCATTAAAATTTGGTTAGACTCCTATGAAATGTTAAATTGTTTTTGATTTTTGTTCAAGTTTTAAATCTCTTTTACAATGATATGGATTTTTAATGAAAATTGTAGCCAATCTTGAAAAATTAAAAAAACACCTTTAAATTTTGATTTTCAAAGGAATCTTAACGAAATTTTTGTATATGATTTTATTGTTAATTGTTTGGAATCTATTTTTTTTTACCTAATTTCGAAATTCTTTCAAATGTTCCGAATATCGTTTAAATTGTTCTCAATTTTATCAACAATTATTAATGAAACTAGCAAAATTGTAAAAAATGCCTGAAAATCTTCGAGATTATTATTTTTTTTTTTACAATTTTAGAAACCTGTTTAAATCTTTGTAAATATACACATTTAAACAAATACTTTAATCTTTATTTTTAAAAATGTTAACCGTAAATGAAATAACTAAGATTTAAGTTTAAAAGTTCATTTTTGAAAAAAACCGACGAATTTCCTAGAAATTAGTTGCATTTTTGGAGGAAATTAATTTCGAACTAAGAAAATTAATTTTTGAGCAAGATTTTTTCCTACCAAAAAAGACGAATAAATTTTTATTAACAAAAATTTTATTTAATAAGAAACAACGAGTTTTCAATAAAAGTCTCCAACATAACAAATCAATTTTAATCAAACAGATGCGGCAAGTCACATCTGCGGCAAGTCACGCTGCGCCATGTCTCATCTGTGGCATGTCACAACTGCGGCATCTCTAAACATTAGAAAATAATATTTTTCGGTTTTCGATGCCATAAAAACGTCAATTTCTCTGTGAGAAATGATACGCGGGAGACGATCCGCTAGATAAAGATGTCGCAGTTGTGACATTCCGCAGATGTGACATGCTGCAGATGTGACTTTCCGCAGTAATACTTGCTGCATGTGACATGATATGTGCCCCATCTCTTGCCAACTCCCTAATCTTTCACGATTGCATGCAAGTATTGAGCCTATACTGAACCTCAATGATACATTTTTGTGGGAATTTTGACGTTCGTTTTTGGCTTTGTTCCCAAATTTTTTTTTTTTAAATTATTGTTCAAAAAACTATTTCTATAGCTAAAATGATTGCTAAAAACAATTTTGTATTTTTTACTGCAGTGCATATGGTTTCAGAAAATTTATGCTGCTAAACAATTTTAAAAGAATGTTTGCAGAAATCTTCAACCACAAGCTTTTTGATACTTTCTGATTTTTAGTATAGTGTGTTAGTGCGATTTTAAAAAAATCTTCAAAGAATATTTTTGAATCATTACTTAACTATAATGCTTTCACTAATATTGAAGTTTTACTTAAGTGTAACTTTAGACAAAAAATTGTACTTTTACATAAATTTTTATATTATTTTATT
This sequence comes from Belonocnema kinseyi, assembly GCF_010883055.1. Classification (NCBI taxonomy): domain Eukaryota; kingdom Metazoa; phylum Arthropoda; class Insecta; order Hymenoptera; family Cynipidae; genus Belonocnema; species Belonocnema kinseyi. The sequence goes on along the minus strand of NC_046666.1, from coordinate 85,027,118 downwards.
AATTATATTAACATTTTATATTATATTTCAACTGCGATAATAACCAAAGAAATCAAATTTCTAATTGTAAGTTGCCCGTGTGGAAATAATTCATGGCACTAAGCTGTTCCAGCCTAGACCGCCACGAGTCTATACTAGCGCTATCTCGAGAAACTATGCTGGAGCAGTGCGCAAATGTAACGCCCCAATCGACTAGCCGCTATCTACAACAGCGGTAGTGGCGCGTTTTAGTGAATCTAGTAAAATCTAGTAGATCTAGATGCGACCTAAATTACAAATTTAATACTTATTTTTATAATTAAATTATTCCTGACATAAAAGCACCATGAGCTACATTGAGAATATAAACAAATTCCAGATTTCTGTAAGAAACATGCAATATAGTTCGTATGTGCTTTTTTGACAGAATGTTTCCAAATGTTATTGATAGAAAAGAAAATGTCAATTGTAAATGTTTTGGAAACAGGAGCCAACCTCAAAATTGAATTCTCATTTTACTCGATAAATATTAGAATTACATATTTTTTAAATCATTAGGGCCTATTCCTGCATTGAATAAAATTTTTATTCGAGGTAAAAAATTGTTTAATTTCAATAGCTTTCATGTGAAACGTTTTTTTTTCAAATGCTGGGGTTAGAATAAAAAAAAACACCTTATACAAAAACTATTGGAATTAGCCAATGTTCTACTCCGAATAAAGATTTAATTGAAAAGAGGACTAAGCCCTGATTATCTAGAAAATATGTAATTCTAGTATTTATGGAGTAAAATGAGAAAATACAATTTTGAGGTTGGGTCTTGATTCCAACGCCCTTACGTCGAAAAAGGATCTGGAAAACTTCAAACCTCGTCGTCGCGAAACAAAAAGTATTCACACTGAATGGCGGCCTGGCAAACATCTAATTCTTGCAATCCGGTTCCGGTCATTGTTGCCAATTTTTTTGGCTGCAGTTTTGAAATTGCATTGCATGATGAAAGTTGAGTGTTGTTGGTAGCACTGCATAATATTTGAGGTTAGGAAATATGTCATTTTAATGTAGATGAGTACTGGATACATGTCATACGAGAAGGAAAATTACTTTCCTAGAAAACCTAACGATAAAATGTCTTTATTCAGCAATAATTTTTTATATTAGCTTTGTCTTTCATTCAATAGTTTACCAATAAACAATGTATAGTGCGTCAGATCAATTGATATTCAGTGATGAATTAAATTTAAAAATTTGCGCTATGAGACAGCACTGACAACACAGGCAACTTTATTTCTTCTATTTCCTTTGATTTGAGCACTGCAATAAATGTAATTTGTTATCTTTTATTAATTAGTTATTAAATGACGCCTTCTTTTTCAAAGTCCAAATAGAAGTACTTTCTAGAGCCAAGCTAGATTTTAGATGGAATTTTTATTTTAATGTGATGTGAAATTCTGGCTAGCGACATTAGTGGGTCTACATATATATGCGTGATGGATGTACTCGTATATATCTAGTAGGTATAGATAGCGCCAAAAGAGCGCCAATCTAATTCGGCGTGAACAGACAGCCACGAATAATCCAGTAATGGCGCTCGTATAATTGCAGTCTGCCAGCAATTATTTCCACACGGGTGGGTACCTACAAAAAGTTATTTAATTTTTACTGATAAATAAAAATATAAACTTACATTTTCTAATATACCTGGCGCAGAAGTCAGATACGAATATCAACATTCTGAAAGAAATTCACAATATTTTTTCGATACAATTTATATAGTCAATATAACCATCGAATAATAATCAGAAAATACAAATCTGAAAAATCTTATAATTTCTGTTATGAAAAGTACCAATTTTCTACAAGAAAAAAAACACTACATGTTTGTTGTTATTTTCTGCATAACAAAACACGAATTTTCCAAATTGTGAATCTGCCTTAAAACTAATTTATTTTTCTATAAAATAACCATTTTGTGACGAAAAACCTTAATAGAACCTAAATTCCTCTAAAACGATAAATGTTCTTTGAAACTCAATGATTTTTATTTGAAATAATAGATATCTGGTAAAGAAAACTTTAGCATAATGTTGAATTGTTTTAAAATTGTAAATCTTCTTTGAAAGATATAATTATATCAATATTTTCCATGGAAAGAAGTACCTTAAGACCTACAACTGAGCAACATTTTTAAACTTATTCGAAATCTAAGGATTATGTATTTAAAATACCGATTTCCACTATGAAAACATAACCTCAAGTTGTTGCCAAATAATACACATTTTTTGAGATTCGGTACTTTTTAAATTCAAAATTTAATTAATTTCCAGCCATATTTTTTATTCAAAATAACTGATTTTATGTAAAAAAAAACGTTGATATCACCTGAAACTGTTCAAAAAATGAAAATCCTAAATTCGAACTATAGTGATTTTTTATTTAAAGTACCAGTATTTCATGTAAAATGTTAACCTAACATAAAGTTATTTTAAAAATTATGCAAGTTTAAATTTGAATGATTTTTGTGTAAAATAATTTTTAATTGTAATATACATTTTCGGTGTGAAATAAGGCTATAAAACTTAAAAATGTGGAGAATTTTAAATCCTTGTAATTTTTACTCAGGAATGGTAGTTTTCAGTGAAAAACTAATAAAACCTAAAAATTTAAATAAATTTTAAGTCTACTTTGCAAATCTTTAATTTTATAAACAAGGAATGGAATTACTTTACTTAATTAAAATTTCGTACCAATGACATCTTTTGCATAATTTTGTCATTATTTAGGTTTGAGCTTCTCTTTTGTCGCAATAATGAATTGCCCTTTTTTGTCAATTGCATAAATTAAGTAAAAGTTTAATTCATTTTAAATTTAACTGCAAACCTAAAAAATGCACTAGAAGGATTATCTGTAGATCCAATTTAAAAATTTAAGATATAAAAAGCTGTAAGTCATTAAAATTTAAATAACAGAAATAAAGAATTTATTGCATCAATTTTAGAAGTGATCAAAGAGAAAAAAGGGAAAAACTAAGTTCATGACATTTAGATTAAAGTTTTTCATTCTTTCTATTGACATATATCATGGGTGATTGCCAAAAAGTCGACCATTTTAGACCTTTAGGTATTCGAAAAAGAATAATTTTCATACCACCTAAAATATATATTTTTTAAATAAAGTATAACGCGAAAGTTTCGAGGATATAAACGAAGAACCCTTGATTTTTATCCCTTTTAGCTTAATACAAGTAATATTTGTGAATTTTAAACCTTTTAAAAATGGTCTTTATATTAGTTGACAATATTTATTTTTAAACTTGTAGTTTAGGAAATAAAAAAAAAAAATAAAAATTTCAGAATAATTTTCTTCAGAGAATATTAGGTTCATAACTATTAAAATAAGAAATTATTAAAAAAGTCACGCTACACATTTATTTAAAAGGCTCTTGAAGCATTTTTACGGCGCCCTATTTTCCATATTTATAAATTATATAGAAATAAATTTATGTAGAATTATTCCTAAACAAAGTTCAATCTATTAAAATACCCTAAATAATTCATATTTTTTGAAAATCCTATAAGTTTTTGAAATAAATTAAAAATATCTGGGAATCTTTTAAAATTTCCGAAAACATTTTAAATCTTTTGATATCTTTTTAAATTTCTCAAAACTTTTCAAAAGCTCTTGAAAGTGCCTGCAAATCGTTTCCATTGCCCCGAAATATTTAAAATTCTTTCGAATCTCATTAAATTACTGGAATCCATTACCAATTTCTTTATAGTCTTTTAAAATAACCTATATTTAGGTAGAAATCAGTTTTGGAAGAAATTAGGTGAGTTTTAACAATTTAAAAAAATTCGAATGAATTGAACGAAACAAAGTCAAAAATGTTAAAAGTCGTAAATAAACCTAATTTCAAGAAAGAATTGAATAAATGTACTCTTTTGTTTTTTAATTAGTTTAGACAAAAATCCTCTTTCGCCCTAAGTTTTAAGATTCAATTAAATAGCTTCATAAAAATTAAAAGAATTATATCTGAATGCGATTAATGGAATTCATATAATTCATAAATTCTACGAATTCAGAGAATTCAAGCAATTAAGAGAATTAATGGCATTCAGCCTACCTGAGGAATTCCGGGAGTTCAAGAAATTTAGGAATTCAAGAGATTCCTTAAATTCAAAGAAATTAGGAAATTCAAGCCATTCCTTCAATTTAAGGAATATGCATATATGAAGGAATTCACAGATATCAAGGAATTAAGAAAATACGAGGATTTCAGAGAATTCAAGGAATTCCGGGAATGAGTAAATTCCAGAAATTCAGATGATTCAAGTGATTCTGAGAGTTCAAGGAATTCAGAGAAACATTGAATTCAGATAGTGTGCGGTATTTAGCAAATTCAAGGCATTCCTTAAATTTAAGGGATTCAGAGAATTCAAGGCATTCAGAGAAATCAGCGAATTATTAGAGTTCAAGAAATTTTGGGAATTTAAAGAATCCAGCGTATTCAGAGAATTCATTGAATTTAAGGAATTTATAGAATTCAAGTAATTCAGTAAATCACAGAAATTAAGAGAGCTTAAGAAATGCAGATAATTTAAGGGAATCCAAGCATTTAAGGAATTCAGAGGAACATTGAAATAATAAAATTCGAGGTATACAGCAACTTAAAGGCATTCCGTGGATTTAAAGAGTTTAGAGAATTCAAGGGATCAAGGTAATTCAAGGAATTCAGAGAATTTAGAGAATTCAAGGAATTTAGAGAATACAAGGAATGCAGAGTATTCAAGGAATCCGGAGAGCATTGCATTAAGAAAATTCAAAGTATTCAGCAACTACAAGGCATTCCGTAAATTCAAGGGGTTCAGAAAATTCAAGGAATCCAGAGTATTCGAGAAATTTATAGAATTCAATGAATACATAGCATTGAAAGAACTTATAAAATTCAAGAAATTCACTGATTTTAAGGAATTTGCACATTTTAAGGAATTCAGAGAATTCAAGGATTTCATAGAGTTCATGGAATTCATCTAATTTAAGGGATTCAGATAATTCAATATATTATCGAATTCAAGGAATTCGGGGAATTCCAGTTATTTATAGAATTCAAGGAATTCAACCAATTCAGTGATTTAAGAGAATTCACGGAGAATCCAAAGAATTAAAAAAATTTAAGGAATGCAGAAAACGCAAGGGATTTGGTGAATTCAAGAATTCAGAGAATTCAAGGAGTACAGTGAATCCAAGGGACTCCTAGATTTTAAGGCATCCAGCAAAATCGAAAGAATCCATGGAATTCAATGTATTCAGAGAATCCGATTCATTCATAGAATTCAAGGAATTCAGATAATACAAGGAATTTCAAGAATCTAAGAAATGCAGTGATTTCAAGGAATTTAAAGAATTCAGAGAATTCAAGGTAATCAGAGAATTCAAGGAGTTCAGGTAATTAAGGAAATTCCGAATTTTGAAGGGATTCTGAGAATTGAAGATTTCAGAGAATTCAAGGAATACAGTGAAAGTAAGGGATACAGAGCATTCGAGGCATTCAGAAAATCCAAGGCATCGATTCAATATAAGGCATTTATATAATTCAAGATATTCAACTTTGAATGATGACTTCACCTCGTAAATATAAATTTGGGCACATTAAAAAAAAATACGTGAAACATAATTCTAAGCGAATCAAGTCTGAGGCAGACATGTGGGTAACCTTCCATGCAAATATTATGTAAACAAATTTTAATTGTAAAGTATTTAAGAAAATCTCGACCACTCTCGACTAGATATATGGTGCAGTCACAGTCCACATCTTGTGAGTTTACGTGTTTTTATAACCAATTGAAAAAAAATTGTTCGTTAAGAAAAATGAAAAAAAAAACGAGTTCAGAGCGGTAATCAAACATTTTCATTTAAAGTGTTTAACTCCATATGAGAAAAAAAATGAATTGGACTCAGTTCTCGGTACATCTGCCCCTGCCTTAGCAACGGTTTATAACTGGGTAAATGAATTTAAGCGTGGTCGTACATCAATAAGTGACAAACCACGTTCAGGAAGGCCCGTAGAA
>NC_046666.1:85017049-85020974 GCF_010883055.1 Belonocnema kinseyi | reverse complement strand
CCAAAGAAGGCAAAGACCGTAAAGTCAGCTGGTAAGGTTATGGCTACAGTTTTTTGGGATGCACGTGGAATTATACTTATTGACTACTTGGGAAAGGGTAAATCAATCACTGGTGAATATTATGCATCATTATTAAAGCAGCTGAAAGAAGAAATTTAAAAAAAAACGACCACATTTGGCGAGAAAAAAAATTCTCTTTCATAACGACAACGCCCGAGTTCACACATGCTTCGTTTCAATGGCTAAAATTGAAGAACTAAAATTCGAATTGGTCGAACACCCACCGTATTCACCAGATTTAGCCCCCAGTGACTTTTTCTTATTTCCAAACTTGAAAAAATGGCTCGGTGGACAGAGATTTCCAGACAACGAAGACGTCATTGCCTCTGTAAGTGCTTATTTTGAGGAACTTCCGAAAACGCACTTTACTGAAGGAAGAAAAAAAATTGAAAAGCGATTGACCAAGTGTATAGAGCTTCAAGGGGATTATGTTGAAAAATAAAAAAAAATTTACCCAAAAAAATTGTTTTTATACTTCATTCTAAGGACTTATTGAACTACCCTCGTATCTTAAATGTTTTTGATTAATTTATATAATTTTTTTCTGTAATTACGTATCAAAAAAAGAACGAAAATTGTAGTGAGCAAGATTATGAAACGTTTTCAGGTTTTTCTTTATACTATTTATCAACTAATGCTATAATTTTACAATTTCTAGTTCACCAAATGGAAATTTTTATTTGAGAATTTTGTAAAAACCCGTAATTTATTAGGTTTATATTATTAAATAATTTCTAACGCATAATAAATAGAAAATAATATGGATTTTCCAAAAAGAATATTATTATAAATCGGATGAACATTTTGAAAATTATCTTTAGTTTCAAACAGCATCTAAATTGAATAATATTTTCTGGTCAATTTTACATTTTTTTAACTAAATTGTAGAATTCATTTACACTTTTGATAGATCAATGCACAAGTAGATTGCAAAATATGTCTTTAAATGACTACAAAAATGCTTTGAAAAAAATAGAAATGTAACCAGGGACATAAAATACGATAATAATTTTAGAATTTTAGAGATTTTTCTCCTACTGCAGTAAAAAATGAATAAAGTCAAACGATATAGGAAATCGAAGATTGACTTATAGGCTAAGAAATCGTAGCGTTTAAAATGCGATACATTTTTGGTGGTCTAAGTGTAGAAAATATTACCACGAGAACTGTGATAAATAAATTTTGGTTTCAGCTTTGCGTGTCAATTACAATTTTTCTGTATGTTCTGCGCAATTTTCATCAACATCACTAGAGTCTAGGACAAGTTTTAAGTAAAATATGTGATTTTTAAATTTCTATGTTATAAAATATTAATAAGACAAATGTGAGGTAGACACTCTGTCAAAATTTCACATATATTAGGGTTGAATTTAACTCCTGTATTATAATTTTATGCATAGCATATAATTTGAGAATAAATTTTTGTTATAGAATAAAATTTTGTTTTTTTAACATTTTTTTTACAAAATGAATGCCATACATAGGCAGCAGAGGAATACACAACTTACTTTTTACTTGTTTTACATTAATAATAGTTTTAAATTTGTCATTGTTTCCTGAGGAAAAAATCTAATATTCTTTACAAAACTCCAAAACGAAATATTTATTATGTTCATTAGTATGGTCGAAATTTGTTTTTCACCACATTTCCATGTATATCGCCCGCTATTTAGTTTAAATCTGCAAAAAAATGATTGCTTTTAAAAAAATGATATTTACAGGTACGCTTTTTTCTGGAATATCTGATTTTTTCAAATTTTTAATTAGAGGCAATAATAAATTAAATTTAACAAAGATAAACGTTTGAAACATTTATTATTATTTATGAAGTTCTTCTTTTAGAATAATGCTAGAAAGTTTAGTTTTTTTTAATTTACCACGTTTCATCCTGCAGTAACGCTCGTTAGATGGAGTTTTATCTAAATTTTTCGAATTTTTAACTTATATTTTATTTTGGCTTTTTCAGAAATTTTCAGTTTTTCTTTGACTTCATAGACATAATAAAATCATAAATAAATACCTAGAGAAAGTGTTTTGAAGATAGTATTTCTTTTTTTAATGAAGTATTTTTAATCTTTTACTAATGTTTCAAATATATTAATTGAAGAGAATAGTCTTTCAAAGGAAAAGTTACATTCGATACGACCCATCTACACAATTTGAAGAATATTTCAAATAATTAATTCTTCATCGATAAAATCTATTAACAAAAAGAAAGATATTTCTACAAAATTATTAGCTCTGATGTTTGTTCTTATTTTTACAGCACTTAAAAACTTATAGAAAAGTTAAAATTTGCATAAAAAATCATAAATTTCTGGTTATACTATAAGAAAAAATATTTATAAGCAATCATAAATAGTATATGCAATTCATTTTTTTAATAAAAATTAATTATTAGCTTAGTTTAAGTGGAAAGTGGAACCAAACAATATTTTTGGTTAATTTGCTTCAATTATCCCCTCAATATAGTTGAAAAGTGATCAAAAGTGGATATTATTTTGAAGAAATCTTAACTGTGCAGCGTTACTATAGGAGTAGATAAGTATAAACAATAATAGTTTGTTTAAACTATTAAGTTTGTTAAATTGTTGTAATATTTGCCTTATTTAAATTTAAAAAAAACGAAACGTTGAAAATGAAGATATAAGAAAATGAGATAATATTCTTAAAAATAATAATTAATTGTTTAAACAATTATCTTTTTAAAATTGAATCAATGATTAACAGAGCTTACTGGATCGACAAATCACGGTGATATCTGGGAGGCATGGATGGAGGTACGGTCAGAGTATTACGAACATACCTCCCAGACGTGGCAACACCGCCTGAGGCGAGAACGTACAGACTATATAAACTGCCATATATACGGCTGAGGTGACATCATATTGCGTGTATCTCCAAATATATATGAAATTTCAAAATAGGAAATTGTTACCCCTCTTTTGAGAAAACGATTAAGAATGCATGCCAGTTTTAAATATTATTGCGGATAATAGGTGAGGTGACAATGTAGAGTGTACTACACGGAGGCAACAACGTACAGCCTATATACACATAAACACACACACATATATATATGTGTGTGTGCGTGTATGTGTCGTAGCCCAAAGCTGAACCAGACGATTAACCGACTAACTGGCCAGTCGGCTAATCGATGCTGAATAGCTGACTGTATACCTGCACCTGCTCACGTTCGTCTAGTGGACGGATGAAGGCAGCTAACAAGCGGCCTGTTGGCTATTCGACTAGAATGTTTTAGCCCAATGGACGACTGTGCATATGGTTCATGATATATTTTTAGGATTGACATTTTTCATTTTTTTTCATGGAAATATTTTGAGTGAAAAATAATTTTAAAAATTCCGAAGAGAAATGTTAAGTCATATACAATTTTAATTATATAATTATGTGACGCGAAGTGCGTTAGTATGGTAATCTTGAATAAAAAATTATCCGATTCTTCAAATAGGCCAGAAATGGTACAAAATAAAAGAATATTGTGACTTTTTTAGTGCTTTTTTATTGAAGGTAATTAGAAATAAAATTACAATCTATATAAACATCACAGAAAAAGTTTTTTAAAAAGAATTTTTTTTCAAATCTTTCGTTTCATTTATGTTTATTCATTATAACAAAGTGTAAAATTGTGACAAAGTGAATTTAAGAATAAACTAGCTTTAAAAAAAGCTATTTCAGGTTAAAACTGGATAATTAAAATTAAAAAAACGATACAAAATACGTGATACAATTGTTAATTTTATGCTTACTATTGCTCAATAGGCCTAGAACATGACTGTCCTCTATAAACAATTAAGCATTGAGTCAATAAGAAACCCTACAATAATAATAATTATATATTATG
>NC_046666.1:85013441-85016949 GCF_010883055.1 Belonocnema kinseyi | reverse complement strand
ATACTCCTGCCGAAAATAGGCAACTTAGCTGACCCGAAGAACTACAGGCCAATAACTTTTCTGAAAACGCTTTATAAGATATTCACAGCTATCCTAAATGATAGGATTGTTCGGGCAATTGAACCTGTGTGGCAAGAAATGTACGAAAAACGAGACTCAAAGAAAGGAGTAGCCGGATGTCGGGAGAACCTGCTCATCGATAGATGTGTCTGCACAGATGCAGCATTCTACCAGCGTGACCTATCGATGGCCTGGATTGATTATCGGAAAGCTTTCGATTCGACATCCCATAGACTTATCATCTGTCTTTGGGAAATCTTAAAGGTTCATCCGCAAATAGTTGGGTGCATAGAGAGATTGATGCCGCTTTGAAAAAAGCATATTTACTATCTCATCTGGCAAAAATCGTGTGACAACGAACAAGGTCACGTTTCAGAGAGGTGTCTTTCAGGGCGACACTATGAGCCCACTCCTCTGTTGCCTTACATTATTGCCACTATCTCTAGCATTGCGCCATTCCGACGGGTACTTGTGCGGCAAACCTAAAGATCGAAAGTACAAGGTCACTCATGTATTTTACATGGACGATCTTAAGATCTAGGCTAAAAACAAAGAGCAACTGCATCTAGCTCTGGGGATTGTCGAACAATATACAAAGGAAATTGGAATGGAATTTGAGTTAGACAAATGCGCCAAGGTTTATTTGAAGCGAGGAAAACTTAATGGCATCCCTGAAGATCCTGAGCCCGTTGATAGAAGTGCCATACGACACCTTTGCGCTGGAGAGACTTATACATACCTGGGCGTGCCCCAGAGCCGCATGCAGGACGTGACATCAATAAAGGATACTCTCCGAAGCAGATACAAACGTCTCATCCGACAGATTTGGTCTTCCGAACAGTCGGAGAGGAACAAAGTATCTGCAACGAACATGCTTGCCGTCCCGGTACTACTCTATTCATTTGGAGTAGTTCCATGGACGAAGCACGAGCTCAGATATCTTGATATCGGGACAAGAAAGGTTATGCACTTGAACAAAAGCATGCATCTTAAGTCTTCCGTTCCGCGACTGTACATCTCACGCCGTCAAGGGGGTCGCGGAATATTGAGTCTTGAATGTCTTCATCAAATCTTATCTATCTCGAGTACTCACTCCTGAAAACCCGCATTAAGAAAGCACAAGAGAAGAACTTTCGTGAACAGCTCCTCGATAAAAGGATGCACGGTATCTTACATATAAATGTGAAGGATCAGTCAATGTCTTGTGAGCTAACGTTTGCTTTCCTTAAATCGCCCGGATTGAAGTCTGGTACAGAGGGTTTCATTTTTGCATGCCAAGACGGTGTCATTTCCACCGTGACATACCGTCGCAACATTTTGAGCCAAGACATTCCCGATGATAGCTGCAGGGCGTGCCATGCACACCCCGAGCATTTAGCTCACATACTATCTAGTTGTTCAACTCACGCGGGAAGGACCTACATTTAAAGGCACAATGCGACACTAAGAGTGCTTTATTACCATCTCTGTCACTCTTACGACATTCACCTTAATATCGCTCCTCTAAATGCTCCTAGGGAAATTAAGTCAATTGTCGAGAATGGGAGGTGGCGCATATACAGGAACTTTATATTCTCGACAATTGTTTCTGTTGCTCACTCGAGGCCTGACATGGTTCTTCTTGACATCGAGAAGCGAACCATGTTCGTTATCGAATTTTCGGCACCAGCTGACAAAAACATCATAGCCAAGGAGAATGAAAAGAAAGAGAGGTATCGAGAACTTATAAGGGAGTTGCAACGATTGTACCCGGAATATTCTGTTAAACTGATCGTCCTTATCATCGGCGCTCTTGGAGGTGCCTAGCTTTCACTTTCTAATGGCCTAAAAAGCATCCCTGCGTGTCAACAATATGCTAGAATACTTGCGGGAAAAATTCAGAAGGCGGTTGTCCTTGCGTCTCTCCTTGTTCTTAGGGTGCACGAGGCTTTTGCTGGATCGTCGTGTTGATTCCTTTACAGACTGTAACCACCTATCTCACGGTTATGAGACTTGGTTGTGGCTGAAATTTTAGTGCGATTTCGCTGGAAGCGGGTGCAATTTTTCAGATTAGCACCCGCTCCCGGCGAAATCCTGTGGTTGTCCTTATGGCAAATTTTTAATTATATATAATGTTGGAATCTATGTAAGATTGCTACAAAAAGCGAGCGAACATTATATTACTAAAAGATTAGTATAGAGAGAGACGTGACCTATTTTATTATATCCAAATGCTATGTCGCCGAAACTCTATGGCTTTGTTTATAAATTCCGATATGGGGCCCGCTTATGGGTCGCCTAAGTGCGTATGCTTTGGACCACACGTATCGTGTTAGTTGCTCTCTTGCCTTGGTGGAATAACGATCATTGAATAAAGATCTGTTCTAAACCCTGTATAATTTGTTGAGTTATTTTATTATTGACACTAACACTAATAGGTTATAGGCCCAGAGTATCGCAGAAAATTAGAATTAAAAAAAAAATACGGAACATAAAAAACTAGACAAAAATGAATCGTGCTTTTAAGTGAAGTTTTAGTGTGTGTTTTTCATCAAGGCTTCTTGATTTTCTTTGTGAACTTGTGTAAAATTTGAGAAGAAGTGAAAATGGATAATAAACTGGCAAAGCGAAATATCCAACCGTTCGATGGTGAAGAATATTCAGTGTGGAAATTCCGTGTAAAATCTCTACTTGATGAACTTGGTATTCGAGGCATTGTAGATGAGGAAACTCCGACTGTAATCACGGATGAGTGGCGTAAAAAGGACTCCTCGGCCAAGGGTGTAATAATAGAATATTTGAGTGACTCATTTTTGAGTTTTGTGAAAGATAATATAACAGCAAAAGAAATTTTCAGCGATTTAGATGAAATCTATGAAAGACGCAGTTTGGCAACGCAATTAGCTTTACGCAAACAACTTTTGGGTTTAAAATTGCAGGGCGAAGTAGCACTGCTACAACATTTGAATAAATTCGATTCAATCATCTTTGACTTGATAGCAGCAGGAGCTTCACTTGATGAAATGGATAAAATCTCCCACTTGTTAATGACGTTGCCTAGCGCTTACGATGGCATCGCGACTGCACTTGAAACTTTGGGCGATGAAAATTTGACCCTCGTTTTTGTAAAAGCTCGATTGTTGGACCATGAAGTCAAAATAAGGAAGGAGGATCAGACTACTACTCTTAAAGTTCTGCAAGCAGGTGCAACTCCCTCCACGCCAGAGACAAACACCACTAAAACAACACAAAAGAATTGGAGACCACGGAAAAAGGGTTTTAGGAAGCAACCTCAATCAAATTTTGTTCCACAAAAGATGAACGATAAGTCTCAATTTAAATTTTTAAAAATAAAATGTGATCATTGTGGACGTAACAATCATAAGAAACCAGATTGTTATTATTTCAAACAAATGATTCAACAACAGAACCGCTCACGAAATTTGACAACAGTGCAAACGAATGTTGC
>NC_046666.1:85009899-85013341 GCF_010883055.1 Belonocnema kinseyi | reverse complement strand
AATTTTTGAGAAATGTTCAATAACGTGGAATACTAGGCGACAGAACTGTGTCGCAACCTCTTCCACAGAAGCGGAGTATATAGCGCTGTTTGAGGGTGTCAAAGAGGCCATGTGGCTTAAATCTTTGCTGACTAGTATAAACGTGAACACTCAGAAACCGATCATAATATATGAAGACAACACTGCTTGTATTAGTATTGCAAATAACCCTACGCATCATAAAAGGTCAAAACACATTGATATCAAGTATCACTTTACTAGAGAATTAATACCAAAATGGGTATGTAACTCTTGAATATCTGTCCACAGGTGAACAACTGGCAGATATTTTTACGAAAACAGTAACTGCACCAAGGCTAATGGGAATTCGGTTCGCCGCAGGCTTACATTAATCTTCTATTTAATTTCATTTTAAAGAAATACTAATTTTATTACATTTTATACATTTAATATTATAATGTTAAAACATGTTATTTTCACTTTTTGAGTGGGAGTGTTGGAATCTATGTAAGATTGCTACAAAAAGCGAGCGAACATTATATTACTAAAAGATTAGTATATAGAGAGACGTGACCTAGTTTATTATATCCAAATGCTATGTCGCCGAAACTCTATGGCTATGTTTATAAATTCCGATATTGGGCCCGCTTATGAGTCGCCTAAGTGCGTATGCTTTGGACCACACGTATCGTGTTAGTTGCACTCTTGCCTTGGTGGAATAACGATCATTGAATAAAGATCTGTTCTAAACCCTGTATAATTTGTTGAGTTATTTTATTATTGAACCTAACAGTAATATATAAAATTACAATGTCATACGATGGTAGCTCTAAGAAAGCATCCAGAGGTGACTGTTGTCATCTCTAACGCACGTGGCCGCTCATAATTATATACCCATAACATCACCGCAGGAGGTTTCATGCATCGTATTAAATTAGCTGAATTAACTTATAACATTCTAATCTTATCAGTCACTTGACTTAGCCCGTGGCTATGATGTATAACCGGGTTTACCTGAGTACGAGTTTAATAAGCAAAAGGAAAATAATAATTCAATGCAATGAACATACAAGTCGCCATAAAGGTAAACCCATCCCTTAATTGTTTATAGAAGGCAGTCATGTCCTAGGCCTATTGAGCAATAGTTAGTATACAATTAAAAATCTTATCACGTATGTTGTATCGTTTTCTTAATTATAATTATCCAGTTTTTATCTGAAATAGATTTTTCTGAAGCTAGTTTATTGTTTGAGTCACTTTATCACAATTGTATACTTTGTTAAAATGAATACACATAAATAAAACGAAAGATTAAAAAAACAATTGCTTTTTGAAACCGTTTTCTGTTATGCTTCTGACGATTCAAAGCTACTATCCAAAGAGCTTCTTTAAAGAGCTTCTTTAAGGCTACTGTCTAAAGAGAGAAAGGCCTCATGATCCTCATCAGTTAATACAGCAGAGCCAATGCTGCGGTGCATGTAGAAGATGAAATTTCCAAACAAATTAAGATCACAACTGGCATATTAAAACGGGAAATTTAAACCTAATATTATTTATCCACTTTGTAATGATGCAGAAGAGTATTTCCAGTCGCAAGGAGTGAGAAGGATCTCTGTATCACACGAAGTAAAACTTATTTGACTAGTGTATGCCGAGGACCTCGTGCTCCTTTTAGAATCTCAAGCAGGCTTGCGAAGAAAGCTGATTTTTCTTCACAAATACTGTAAGGAAAAGTTCTCAAAAGTGAATGAAATCAGGACACAAAATGTGATTTTTCAAAAGGGGGGACAAAAAAAGCATAACAAATTTTACTCCTCGAACCACATACTGCGGGAGCCGGAGAAGTAGGAATACCTAGTAATCCGAGTCTTCTCCTCAAGCATATTTTTAGAGCTGCACAGTCCTTTATTGGCAAGGCAACGGTGGCGATAGGTTCGGTACTGAGGATTCTGCAATCCATAAAAGTTGATGCCTGGCACGTTAGCGGGGCTTTATTTCGGTTGCTTCCTATAAGCGTTTTATTGAATGCTGTGTATGGAGATCGAGGGTTCTCTACTAGCCTGCGAGACTTTTCATGCTGCTCTCGAGCTATTTGGCAGGACTTTGAAAATGCTAAATGATGGGTTTTCTAAGGTCTGTTTTAACAAGCTTAAAAAACTACCATAAAAAAACAGCTCGAACCAAAAATACAACTGGTGTCGTCACCTGGGAGATATTTTTTATGAGATTGGATTGCGGAATCTCCTCGAGAATATTAACATCTTAGCTTTACAATAAATTAAAAATAAAATACTTCAACTATTTGAAAAGCGGCGTAAAGTTCGAGATGATCGGCTGAGGCTAACCTCAAGCTTACAGATACAATCCCATATTCCTTTCCGAGTCGAAATTCAGCCATATCTGGAAATTAAAGACTGTCCAGATTTATTTTAATCAACTCCATTCTGATCGTATAGTTGTTAGACGACACCATTAGAAGTTAATTTTAAGGAGTAAATATCGCTACAAATGAACGCCGAAGCTCCCTTCGGCATTCACTATTTAGAAATAGACTCAAGTACTCTGAAGATATTTGATGCTAAAAATATTAATAATTGTTCTCTGTTAGCCGGAATTCCTTGATTTTGTTAATTTAAGCAATTTTAATTAGACAAGGAAATTAAAAAATTGATAAAGAATGATTTTCTCGTATAGAAAAATTTATGATTGTCTAATTAAAGTTGCGTAACTCACCAATTATTTTAAGAAATTCAGGTTTAAATATACCTGCTACTTACAGCCATATATTTACATCTATATATGAATTTATATAGCTATCATTTATATGTTATTTACATCTATATATGAATTTTTCAATTCCCAATTCCGATTCATATACAATTTTGACCCTCTGTGCCTGCTTGTCATGACAAATTGCACTGAAGCGAGGCACGACCGTCTAGAATTCTAAATTCTAGAACACTAAAATTTTCGAGTTTTCGAGTTCGCAGCTTTACACGCGTTTACTTGCGGCCATGATGCGTCATGGAGAAGCGAGCAACTCCTCTTTGCAAGTTTTCTACGAACGCAGCTGTAAACATTAACTCCGCAAGAAGACCCACCACGACTCTTTAATGGCTATACTAGCCATTTATTCCTAAAATTTTTAACAGTGTGTAATTAATGAGTTCCAATAGTTTGCTCAAAATAATTACAATGTTTCTTATGTGAAATTAAACAAATTTCAAACACGACAAATATTGGTAAAAGTCGCAGTCACAGTCTGAAATTAGGAAACTTTCGTTTCAATTCATACTGAACTCCTATACTAATCTGAAGATTTGATAATGTAATTTTACGCAAAAATGTTCGAAGTAAACTGGGTGTCCCTTTTCATAGCCGCTTATAGCAAAAAAAAGAGCACACCACTTAGTATTTGAAAAATATGTATTGATATTATTAA
>NC_046666.1:84993696-85009799 GCF_010883055.1 Belonocnema kinseyi | reverse complement strand
TAATTATTTAGCAAGTTTACAGAAATATTTATCAAATATCCCTTTTTTCAATTTATTATCCAGATATTACCTTTTAGTGGCAATGCATTCTTCCTATCTTAAAACCTGCTTCATCTATCACAGTGTAAATTTTGTTGGTAAGTTACGAAAAATATTTAAACTTTCTAACCAGCCGTGTCGAAACCACAAAGATAGGCTATCGCAAACGTTTCTGTCGCTATTCTAGCGAGGCCTGCTGAGCAGACAATGGCTCGAGTCTCTACACTGTGTTGTCGGTTTCAGGCGCATAAACTCTCTATTTTCAATTTCTTTAAATCCAGAAACATGAATACTTTCTGGATGAAGCGTCTCGTACAGGCGCAGTAAAATTACGTGGCGGAGTTAAATTACATGGTAAATATACGAGGTGTGTTCCAAAAATAAGGTGACTTTATGGTTTTCTCAAAAAATATTCATTTATTTCTTAATATTTATGTTGTCCACTTCAAAGTAATACACCTCGGATATAATACACTTGTGCCAACGCTTTTTCCAATCATCGAAGCACTTCTGATAATCATTTTGTGGTATAGCCTTGTGTTCTTTCAACGATGCAGTTTTTATCTCCTCAATCGTTGAAAATCGATGTCCTTTCATGGGTCTCTTCAGTTTAGGGAAGAGAAAAAAGTCACTGGGGGCCAAACCCGGTGAATATGGAGGCTGAGGTATGACTGTGGTGCTGGTTTTGATCATAAAATCTTTCACAAGCAACGATGAATAAGGAGGTGCATTATCATGATGCAAAAGCCACGAATTGTTTTTCCAAAGTTCTGGACATTTTTTGCGTATCGCCTTTCGCAAACGGCGCATAACTTGAAGGTAATACTCCTTATTGACCGTACGACCTTGTGGTAAGAATTTCTGATTCACTACGCCAAGGTAATCAAAGAAGACAGTGAGCAAAACCTTCACATTTGACCGAACTTGACGTGCTTTTTTCGGTCTTGGAGACTCAGGATGTTTCCACTGAGACGATTGGGCTTTAGTTTCGACGTCATAACCATATACCCACGATTCATCTCCAGTTATAACCCTTTTGAGAAAATCAGGATCATTATTGACTCCATTCAACATCTTCTGAGAGATGGTCATGCGATGGATCTTTTGATCAAAATTAAGCAGTTTTGGAACAAATTTCGCTGACATACGTCTTATGCCCAAAACGTCCGAAAAGATAGCATGGCATGAGCCAACCGAAATGCCAACATCTTCAGAAACTTCTCGGATGGTAATTCAGCGATTTTTCAACACCATTTCTTCCACTGCTTGAACGTTTTCATCTGTTGTTGACGTGCTGGGACGTCCAGGGCGAGGTTCGTCTTCAACATCCACTCGGCCTTCTTGGAACAGCTTGTACCACTTATACGCATTTTTCTTACCCAGAGTAGACTCACCGTATGCAACTGTCAAAATTTGAAGAGTTTTAGAGCACTGGATTCCATTTTTCACACAAAATTTAATGCAAACTCTTTGCTCCATCTTTTTCGAAAGAAGAAAGTCGCCGAGCACACCAAACCCTTCTAACCTTTTACGCCTCTGCCAGAAAAACAACACGAGCTATACAGTCAAAACTGCGAACATATGATCGTGACGAGTGTACCAACACAACAAAACAAAAAACATAAAACTTGAATGTACGTAGCCCGCGAAAATTGAAAAGTCACTTTACTTTTTGAACACATCTCGTATTACATCAAATAATTCATCCTTGCAGACGTATTTTAGATTTTGCTAGAACCTGAGTCTTCTGAAGAATCTTATCTGACAATAAGGGCTCTTTACATACGGATGCTTCTATCGCCGGTGCTTAGAAGAGCGTACCCGTAAATCATATCGCTGTGTAAGAAACACTTCTTATCATGAAGCCATGAACAAAACTTATCTCTATAAAATGCGGTGAAAAAAAATATATCTTAGTAAACACTGCAAAAAAAATAAAAATTGGTAACAGCCGTGAAAAACACGGCTTGTATAAATCCTGTGAAAAAACCTGCATCATTGAATGACCGTAATAAAAAGCATATTTTAGTAAACATTGCTCAGTACTTTTCTCCTCTTTCCCACTATGAACTATGTTTTATATGAATATGTGACGAGTGCCGAAGAAAGGGGGCTTACTCTAAAAAGATCGAAATCGAGGTTTTGACATTTTTCTATAGATTTTGGTTTGTTCTTTTTACTGAAGCCATCGGCAAAATTTTCCGAGCGTTATTATTGCTAATAATTAAGTTGTTAGGTACCCGAGAAATCGGGCTTTTACTCGAGAGTTCGAGATTCCGTGAAACACCTCCCACCACTTACCACCTATCTACGCGTCTCATCTATACACCGCCCGTGAGCCGCATCCACGACCTACCTATTTCCGTGAGAATGCAGCGGTAAGTGGAGAGGGAAGATTTCGAAGAGTCTTCCCTTTCTTCTAAAAGTTTCTGAAAATTTCAATTTTCGGAGTAAGCCCCCTTTCCTCGGCGCACGTCACATATCTATAAATCCACGCGCTTTATATTGAAAATACATATAAAACAACACTTAAACCCAAAAAATATGCGGCTGGCAGCGTACAATACACGATTTTAACTTAATATTTATTTATAGTTCTTTGCATAGTCCACTAATAATACTTTTTTTACGGCAAAATGATTATTATCGTTGTTCTCTTGGATTAAAACAGTTTAATTAAAAGTTCAAACGAGTACGGGAATAAGGTGTTATAAAACAATGTTTGCGGCGTTTTAAAACAATGTATTTATTTCACAGCGGCCTAATGAACAAATTATTTTTCACGGCCTCTTTGAAAAAGGGTTTTCTTCATAGCTTTGGTTATAGGAAAACGATATACATATCGGTCTTGAAAAATCAAATGTCTATTCAATATAATTGTTTACAAAAATCAACTTTTAATGTACCACAGACAAAGAAAAGACCACCAGTTTATAACTTTTAGTCAAATCACGCCGCCCATCTCGATGATTGTGCAAATATTACGATTGGCCTTAAAAATATATTTAAGATTGTATTTATAGATAATCACTAAAATGGCTGTATAGTCATCTTAAAGATTTCTTGTTTTCTAATTGGTAATTCGTGCTAAGTTACACAGTAATACATTAATTTGAATTCCAAAAGAGAAAGGCGGTTGACTTTCAGATGTAACCAAATGGATCATTTGCCAGTTGAAAGTCAACTGATGATTATAACATGACTTAAGTAATGCGCTTGGTTGAAACTCAACTGCTTTATGTACGTAAAATGTACATATAGTTTAATCTAAGACAGAAAGATTGTTGACTTTCCGTCAACGCGTGCGTCTGAAATGAAACTTAAAGGTTAATTTTAGTCAACTGATTGTTGAAATACCAGGTACAGAACGTAAATCTTCCATCCTTTTTTGTACCTTTTTTATCATATATAAACGATTTTTCTATTCATAATAAAATTCGATATAGATCTGAGTACATATATCAAAATAAGAAACGTTGACGAAACGACTATACCATGAGCTCAGTGTTGATCGATACTATCCAGCCAGCGCTATCGACACCATGTTGGCTACTCTCAGCTGTTCTCTTGCACATCTTCTAAAATCGCCAAAACCCCTCTAAGTGTTTGCGCATCGCATTTCGCACACGCCTTTCTGCCAGCACAAATTGAATTTCAGAGCGCGCAGTATTTTGCCTTTAGCAAGCAGAAATATTAGAACGTTTAGTATGTTAATTTGTTAATAATTATCAAAGAAACATGTCTGTGTTTATTCTTCTATCCTTTCTAGTTGTACTAGAAACAATCATTTTTAGGCCCAAGCAAAGACATTTAATTAAATCCTGCTTCTTAGCATCTAGAAAATGTTCTTTAACAGCAGTCATTTTTATTTAAACCAGCCAAATGTATTTGGTTGATCTAAAGAAATTAATTCTTTGCCTATATTTTCTTGATTGAAATAATTTTTTTTTACATTCAAGAAGATGATTTTCTTAATTCGAAAGGTCTAGATTCTTTTAAATCTGATTAGTCGTTCAAAGAAATATTTATTTAATTAAATAAGTTAGATTCTTTAAATTCCGCTACACTGATCCGACCCAGTTTGCTGATCAATCTCTCTAGCAATCACCCCAATTGAAGATCCTCAACAATTAGCTATGTAAGGTTCCCCACTTGCATACATTAGTGTCCAAGGTCTTTTGTTTCAGGTATCATTCACTCTACCAACACTCTTTTTATTAACTATTTTCCGCCATACTTTGCTGTCCTGGCATACTTCTCTAGCTTCTTTTACGTCCATGCATTTTTTCATGCAGGCTCTCGTGGCGTCTTATGTCTCTTCTAACAAGGGTCTCATTTACACATTCTAACCAATCTTTCCGCGGTCTGCCTTTGGACACGTTGCCATTTACTTTACCTTGATAAACTTGTTTCTTTAGTCGTTCATTTGGCATTCTCTCAATATGCCCGAACCATCTTAACCTATTTCTTTCCTATGTGTCTATTAGCGTCTTTTCTGCACCACATTCTTTGAGAATTATCTTTTTACTCACTTTCTCTATCAGAGATTTCCCGCATATTAAATAATTATGGTTTTGATTTCAAGATAATATTTCTCTGTAATTTATTGTGAGGGATAAATACGACTTTTCGCCTCAGAGTTTCCATGTTACGGCATGCGCTGCAGACTTTCCACTCGACGAGTTCAACTTCAATTCCTGCTTGAGGTGGATTTTTTATCGAATTTTTCTGTTTTAGGTTTATCAAGATTTTAAATTATTCGATTTTTCTAAATTAAATATGTATAACAATAACAATTTTGATTATAACTTAAGCTCCCTGGCGGACCGAAGGAATAGAATGGAGTCTCTACAAAGTACCCGTAAAGACCCTATTGGGTTCCATTTCGGTTCCTTTTTGAAAAAACTAAGAAAAAAACAGCAAAATCAACGTTTAAATTGTTGAAATTCGGATTCTACGTTAAAATTTCCTATAGAAGTTCACGGAATAATCGCAATAGTTTTTTGCAAGGGTAATAAGTTTTTAAATAATAAGATGTATAACGGCTGTTGACTTCTACACTTCAAAAGCATCATCTATATGTAGCAGTCAACAGGCGTTATAGATCTTATATATTTGTTTAACCTTTTACCGCTGCAAAGAAAAGCATTGCGATTACTCCGTGAATTTCCAATAGAAAATTTAACGTAGAATCCTAATTTCAACAGTTTAAAAGCTGATCTTGCTGTTTTTTTTTAGTTTTTTAAAAAGGAATCGAATGGGGACCCAATGGGGTCTTTACGGATAAGTTTAGAGGCTCCATTCCGTTGTTTCGGTCTGCCAGGGTTGAAGGAAGCGAGTTTCTCCTGCAGGAAAATATGTACTACAATTATAGTAGAGGAGAGTACCCAAATATGAGATACCAACTCTGTTTGGCGTGATTGTCGGAATTCTGTGGACTGAATTTAAAAGTAATATAGGTCATTTTAAAGGAAATTTAGTTTGCCATAAGGAGCTAAAATAAAAAATTTTATTAACATTTTTTTTTATGCTAAAAATACAAAAAATATAAAAAGTGCTTTTTCCAAACTCGTCAAACTATTCTCATGATATGAGATACCCCAGAAAATAGCTCCAAAAATGCACAATAAAGTATTATTTTTGATGAAAAACTTTATTCTATGTTTCCGAAGTATAAATTTACAGCTATTCAGATATATTTAGTTTTGTAGTAGTCACAAACACTTTCGTAACCAATTTCCCCCGCGCAGCCACAGTGTTATAAAAACCACAGGTATCTCATATTATGAGAACAAAACCGTGCAACTACGCACTTACTATGCCTGACCTGTAAAATGAAAAACTTCAACACTATCGATATTTTCCTACTTAGTTATTCAATCTCCATCAAACCAGGCAAACTTTACTGTTAAATACATATTTAATGAATAATACATAGGGTTTGAAGAATTCCCTTCCAAGAACTCGACCACCATCGGTTTCACTAAAAGTTCGCCTAAATTACTCTTTCTTTAAGGGCTACAAGTTAGTGACAGATCCAACAGAGTGGGTCTCTTAGTTTAGCTGATACCCCGCAAATCTCATGTTACGAGAATATCTCATATTCGAGTACTCTCCTCTACGAACTACTTTGTTGCACTCGCGCATGGTCTAGGCCAAATAAATATTGATCAGTAGGATATTTTTTTTCTTCAAATATTCAAAAAGTTCATGTCGGGAAATACTTTTTTAAACCTATAGAATATTTCTTTGTCTTTAAAATATATTTCCTTCCACCAGCATATTACATTTATTCTCCTAAAAAAGTATTTCTTGGAAAATAATCAGGACTTTCACTTACTTCTTCCAAGTAAAATTCACTTGATATAAGTAATCATTTTTTCAGTGTGAAAGTTATATTTATATTCAAACTAGCCAACTAAAGTTAATATTTAAAGTCATTGTCTGCATGATATAATTGATATTAAATAATCACTTCTTTTATTTTCTTGAAAATTTATAGTGCTCAAAAAAGCTTTCGATGCATTCGACCATGAAAAGAAAGGATGTATCGGAACAGATATGGTAGGAACTATTTTAACTATGCTGGGATACGAGCTAAGTGAGTCTACCCTGGCAGAAATTATTGCTGAAGTTGATGAAGATGGTAAGATAATTTGTATCACTATTTGAAAAACGATATAATTCTACTAATGAACATGTGTATGTTAAAATAAAAAAGGGTCTAGTTATTCACAATATAGTATGCTAAATGTTTTATGATAAGTTCAGAAAATTTCATATGTTACACATTCAAAGTTAAAGTTTGTCAAATTCCTCCTAATCTCAGAAAGACGTTTATTATATATAATTTCTATAATTTTTTGTATACCGGAGATTTACCTCCTTAATTTTTTTTGTTCGCGAAATATTTTTTTTCGTTCTTTATTGAAAAGTATTCAATACATATTTTTTTATTTCAGTGTTATATGCAAAGTTTGATAGAAATAAATTTTTAAAAAGTGACGTTTTAAAAAAAGTGATCGTCTTAACTTTCGTTATAACTAAAAAGGTATATATAAAGCAAACTTTAAACATTTGATCTAATATGCGGTTGATCCTGAACTTCGAAATGAGGTATACTGAAAAATCGCTCTATTAAATTTTCATAAATAAATTAGGCGTTTTTATAAAGAAATAGAGGTTGCTAAAAAAGGACCTAATTTTTTTCACTTTTTTGTGGATTAATATTCCTAACACATTCCAGAATATACCGTAAAAATTTCAAAGTGGAGAAATGAATAGTTATTGAGTGATGAATTTTTAGCTGAAGCCGTTACACGTACGCACGCTTGAAGTCTGTAACAGCTTCAACAAAAAATTTATCATTACATAACTATTCATTTCTCCACTTTCAAATTTTCACAGAATATTCTGGAATCTGTTAGGAATATTATTTAACAAAAAAAGTGAAAAAATTAGGTCCTTTTTTATCAAACTTTATTTGTTGATAAAAATGACTAATTTATTTATAAAAATTCAATGGAGTTATTTTTCAGTATACTTAATTTCGAAGTTCGGGAAAAATAATAATTATAATATAATAATTATAATATAATAATTATAATATAATAATTAATTAAATATTTAAAATAAATAATTAAAAAATGTATTTTTAGGACATTTTGCATATGACGTTGAAATAAAAAAAATACAGAAGAGCACAAAAAATTTCTAAACTTAAATCGACGTAGAGTCGTCCTTTCTTTTAGATGTGCAGAGATTGGCAGGTGTATAGCTCTCCACAATAATGAAACTTCCATCTTTCTGGGATTTTTAACGAAATATTACATTTCGATTTATAACTTATTTTTTTTATTTTTCAACTTGTAGGTAAGTATTCACAATGCTTAAAGTATTATAAAAAATGTAAGCGAATAAAACTTGAGTTTCTTTTTTTTTTCAATTGGGGATGATCTAGAAAAAATCACACCCTTGAAAATATTAGTTTTAGCCCTCAAGAAAAAATCCCTTTGCGATGGCCCAGGTAGTAGTAAAACCCAGTGTCGTGGGCAGAAGTTTTTTTCGTAGATAGGGGGAGCTAAACTTTGTGAAGAAGGGCAAAGAAGGGTATCTGAAAAATAAAAATGACCTGATATTGAATTTAACAAACATAATTTTTTTAACAATTTAAAAATAAAATAATATTTTTCTTTTAATAACGTTAGAAAGTTGCGGTTTTTCTGAAATTCTCAACATTTTGTCTACTTTTTACTTAAAGTGTGGGAATAATTTTAATGAAATTCAACAAACCTAATTTTTTAATAAATTATTATTGTTCATAAATGTCTTCTCCCATTGTAATGCTAGATAGTTGCGGGTTTTTCTGAAAATTTTCACTTGTTGTTAACTTTTCACTTAGAGCGAGGTAATAATTATAGGAAGTTTAGAAGGATAACTGTTTAAGCAAATTATCATTGTTTATAACTATCCTCTTATAATTTTTTAGCTTTTCTTTATCTTTGTGTTGAGGAACAAATGTGGGCGTCCACATAAAAAGGGCTCTTATGACCGGTATGGAGTTACGTACAGAATCATATAGCAGAAAAAAAAATCAAATATACCAAGTATCGTTTGCTTTAAGGATATAAATATAGTGTGAAAATATTCAGTATCGGTCTTAAGGCCATGTGACGAGTGGGACACGTGACCAGATTCCTACCTTATCCTCACTTTTTTTATTTCTCAACTTATTTTCACACGATGCGTCACTTCGAGTTGAAAATTTGGGATAATAAAAAAGAAGCATTAAGAAAGGTGGGTCTGGTCCTAAATTTTAATAATTATGAAAAAAAAATTTGCAGTAGAAAAATTTTTTCAAAATTATAGAAATTTAGGATCAGACCCACCATTTTTAGTGCTTATTTTTGAGTATCCTAAATTTTCAATTCGATGTGGCGTTTCGTGTGAAAATAAGTTGAGAAATAAAAATAGGGCGGGAAGGTATGACCCTGCCTTACAAAGACGTGAATATCTCACAACTTAGAATCGCCCAAAAGGACCCTTTCCGCGCGGACACGCTCAAAGAATTAACATTATTATTAATTTGAGCAAAAAGACTTACCGAGAATATTTATATTGAATCTCATTCATATAGAAAGTTTTCAGAATATTAAAAATATCTATTTTATTTCAGACAAATACGTTAGTAAAATATCGAAAGATGATTTAAGAAATTATTCTCACTAATTATTAAGTCCCTCTAAGCGAAAACTGAAGACACGTTCAGAAAAAACCGCTAATTTCTGGCATTATTGAATTTAAGAAAAAACGGTAGGTTTCGAGCACTATTTTGAGAAAATATTATTATAGATAATGGTGAATTGTTAAAAAAAATATTGATGTTAAATTAAATTCATTATTGCCTAGATGTAATTGATAAGTTGAAAATAATTTGAAAAAATCGGGAAAACCGTGACTGTTCAAATCTATTTTTAGAGAGAAATGCTAAAAATAATAATAAATTATTTGCAAAATTCATAGAAACTTTTAGTTGTCAGTACAAACTAGTATTTTATGCATTAAAAATCATTTGTATTTCAAAAAACCGCAAAGAATTATACTGAGTGCCAGAAAATCGTGAAACTCAATTTTTTACTTATGGGTTTTTTTGGACTCTATGAAACAGACCTATGGAGGTGATATTTAAAAAATTAGTTTTTATTCATGTTATGTTGCTACTTACGAAAAGAAACGTTGGGTTTCAATTTGCTAAACCTAATACTAACGATTCTGAAAAAGATTTACAAAAATGTCTTTTTGAGTTTTTTTATTATGACAGACACGTATTAAACTTCATGGGGCTTGCGGAACTTGTAAATATAATTTAAAAAACGCGTTTTTTGGGGGGGTAGGATTCGAACAAATTTGGGCGTGTTAGTCATAGAAATTCGAAAAACAAATTTCCAATACATTTTGATACCAGTTTAGCCTTCAATTTTATCATTTTCAGCTTATGTCTATACTCTATATAATCCATTGTTCTCATCAGCATTTATGGCAAATTACGGAGCTATCCCGTAACTAATTTTCATTGAAGCGAATTTCGATGCGGATTTTTGATTGTAGTGGTCATTTAAAAATCAGAATGATTTTTTTAAAGTATACTATATGCATAGTAAACTATTAAAAAGAAACTAGTTAAGTGTAAATTCTTGAATTTATGAATTCTACTTAATCCTCGTCAGGTTCTGGTGAATTGGAGTTTGAAGAATTCTGCACATTGGCGGCCAGATTTTTAGTTGAAGAAGATACGGAGGCAATGCAGCAAGAATTAAGAGAAGCCTTTCGCTTATACGACAAAGAAGGCAACGGTTACATAACTACAGATGTATTCCGTGATATCCTCCATGAATTGGATGACAAACTCTCGCCAGAAGAACTTGATCAGATGATTGAAGAAATTGATGCTGATGGCTCCGGGACTCTTGATTTCGATGGTAAGATTAAATTTTCAGCAATCTCTACCAAGGTGGAGTCAGAAGAGGAGAAAGGTTTCTAAGAACGGTTCCTTGACATATTTTCCAACAAATTTCGATATTAAGTAACTTCTGAAGTAAAGACGATTCCTAACAGTATTTCTTGTTATTCGTTTTATAAAGTTCATGTACATACAAGTTCAATATATTATCGAAAGGCAATACATTTTGATTTTGAAAAAAGATGTAATATTGCTCGTCTTAGGCATCTTCTTTCCTAAAATACCCAGGTGCGAAATTCAGTCGGTAGTCAGAGCTTGACCATCGGCCCAAAGTCGGCCCTGCTATGGTAACCGATCTACGGTAACCAAAGTTGGGCCGACTAAGATGTTTCCAAGCTGCCATGGTCGGACTGACGTTGGCTACGGAGACGGCGGCGAGGGAAAAGCCGACCGTCAACCCAATTCTGCAGATTGATTGTTACGACCACAATAATGCGGTCGGTCCGACTCTGGATAAAGCAGTGGGATTGACATAAGTCACCTTGATGCAGCCGATGATCTGTCAAACATTGGCCCGAGTATGAGCA
The DNA here is from genome assembly GCF_010883055.1 of Belonocnema kinseyi. NCBI lineage: Eukaryota > Metazoa > Arthropoda > Insecta > Hymenoptera > Cynipidae > Belonocnema > Belonocnema kinseyi. The sequence continues at coordinate 84,998,714 of NC_046666.1, read as the reverse complement.
GACCGTCGGATAAACTCTGGTTGATTGTTACAAAAAGACCGTAAAACTGCAATCGGCCCAACTGTGGTCAAGATTTGGTCTGTCCGCCGACGTCACATGTGCCCGTAGCATTGGGTGCACATAACCTACTTCATTTCGATAGATTTGCTTTCGACCGCAAGTGATCTGCTCGTATTATCGGGAGGTAGGATTGGTGTGTTACTCGCAGAAATATATAAATATTCAAAATAAACCATTGAAAATTCTTGACCAAAAATAGAAACGTTTAAGGGTAAATATGTTTTATTTAGATCATAATTGAAAAAGTCGAAATGAAACATTTACAATTATTGATTGAATAATGCTGCATATTCAAAATGTATCTATTTTAATATACAATAAAGTTAATTTTAAAACCTGCAAAATTTAAAAATTCTAAAAAAAGCATGGAACACTGAATATTTTCAAAGTATAGCTTCCCAATTTTTCAAGCCTCTTTCCAAATAAATCTATGAGGAAAATACAACACACAGTTTTTGTAAACAAACTTTGAGGGCTTCGATAGCCGAGTGGTTAGAGTACGCGGTAAAATACACTAGTATAGTCAGGGTTCGAATCCTGGACGAGTAAGATTTTTTAAAGCGCTAAAGCGTGTTGATGGTTGGGCCGGCATCATCTTAATGGGTGGCTCATATATGGGACCAAATGTTGGCCTGACGCGGAGAAGCCAAAGGCGGTTGACCATTATCATTTAGCTGGTTGGTTCGACCAGTGGCGCACAAAAATGGACCGTCCGTCCGATGCACAGTGGTGAAAATCTCCAAATAGCTGGCCATAATTCATTAATGCCATCATTTTGGGATGAATTTTCCTACTCGGGGGTTTTTGGGGTCGCTGATTGTGAATCTGATATTGATTTTTGAAAAAAATGGCGGTTAGAGCATGGCGGAGGATTCTCACAAATTTACATTTTTTAATAAAAAAAAAGATCACTTAAATGTTTTCGATTTCGCTGATTACGAATCTGATATTAGTTTTTGAAAAAACAAAATGGCTATTACAAAATGGCGAAAGATTCTCACAAATTTACATTTTTTGATGACAAAAAAGATTACTTCGATGTTTCCCGTTTCGCTGATTACGATATTCGTTTTTGAAAAAACTAAATGGCGGTCACAAAATGGCGGAGGATTCTAACCAATTTTGATAATTTTTTATCAAAAGTTCGCTAATTACGAATCTGATATTGGTTTCGAAAAACATGGCGGATTAAGAATCTAATATATAAAAAAATGGCGGATACACAATGGTGGGTGGTTTTTATGAATATTGATTTCTTTACAACAAAAATGATTCCTCAAAGGTTCTTGGGGTCGCGGATTACGAATCTAATATTAGTCTCACAAAAGAATGGCGGAAGATTCTCATCAATATTCAGTTGGTTAACAAAAACCATTACTCAGGGGTTTTTGGACTTTGTGGGTATGAATTTATCCTTATTGTCGTGAGGCTAGAAGTGCAGATGTGAGAGTGACATGCAATTTACATTACAAAAAATTAGATCGTATATAAGAAAATCAAAATCAAATGAACGTTCGATAATAACGTAGCAGTTTTCAGCATTCTCAGAAATTTTGCCTTTGACTAATTCGAATAATTCCTTTCGGGTTAAACAAATTCGCTGTTTTGTATCTCCATGATCAGTATCTAGAAAAGTAACATTTTTAAAATTTCATGAGAGTTATGTTATATCACTGCAAATTCTTCTACATTTAAAATAATGACAATATTTTATAATATTTAAAATTACGTGATGAAATAACGTTATTAATATCCGATTATTTACTATCATTATATTTCATATATCACTAAATCTTTATTTAATAGTATAAAATATGACACATTTTGTTTGAATATTAAGTCGATATTTTGTTGTCGTTTAAACAATAGGTTATTTTGATGAACAGATGTCTGTTTATCATGTTAGTTGAAGCTAATAGAACAGTGAAATAACAAAAGTTTACGATGTTACGGTATGAATAACGTGCACTGTACAAGGAGCATTTCAGAGCGCATCTGTACAATCTATCTGAAATATTGTCACAAGCCCAAACAGACAACTTTGGGCAGCTAATTTCCAAATATGTTTCACGTAAATGTGTAATTTTCTATTAGGAATTAAAAACAGGGCCCGACCTAGCAAGACTTTTTTCTAAACTCTATTTTCGTTAACGTGAATTAATATAAGAATTCAAAAACCGAAGTAAATTGTTTATTATTTTTTTTACTTTTATCTTTGTCATATCTATTTATGTTACGCTATTTTTTGAAGAACTTACATTTACTAGAACAATCCATGTTGTTTCGCTGGAATTGATCACTCCATTTAAAAAACAATGCACTTTTGAAAAACTGCTTTTATCACTCGCGAAGCGCACGCGTTTCGATGCGTTCGACGCGTGAAAATAAGAAAGGAAGAAACAGGCTTAGGCAAGCACGTATCCTTAGATATCGTTTCCAAATGATGCTAGGGGTACAACTGCACTTATTTCAATCTTTAAATGTACTTTAAATAAAAATTTTTTTCTGCATTATGGCCAGCTTTTTGGGGATTTTGACCACTGTGCGACGGTTGGCCCGATCGTGGGCCGACAGTCAATTCGCACCTGGGTAGGCCTCTTTAAAAATATATAAAATATATTTTATTTAATACTTGATAGTGTTTTTTTTCTTTATATAGTTTTGAAATATAAATGTATATCGGTGGTAATTTGCATATGAAAAACACATAATAAAATGTGAAATAAGTATTAAATATAGTCAATTAAGAAAAGAGTTTAATGAAAAGTTATAAAGGGAAAAAGTAACCTATTTTGAAGACTTTCGTTCCAGTAAACCAAACACAGAAAGGAATTTAATGGTGTTAAGAGGGGTTGTATTTCATTGGTGGCAAATTTAAATTTCTGCTTTTTCCGGATGTATCAGTTGTTACTCGAAAGTTAAAACGGATTACTTCTTTATGTAATGGTTTAAAAGCTTTGAACATTATTTATATACGTTAATAACTACTTCAAGTTATACATCAATACAAACTATTAAATCAGGAGTTCTACAGTAGGTAAGAATTAATTATCTAAAATGCTGCAATAAATGTTAACGTTCTTATTTTCTCACTTTTTTGCATTCTAAAGTAATTCAAGTAAGTATTTAACAATCTTCTGGAAGTTATAGTCCTTCAATATATCAATACACTTTTCGATTAGATGAAGAATAAGAAATATTACGTTACATACCAATGTATGTGTCACGTCTAATGACCGTATCATTGTTTTGCAGAATTTATGGAGGTCATGGCGGGTGGCGATGATTAAAGAGAGCTGATGATCTAGCAAATCCATGGAATTATATTTAGCCTATAGAGAGCGAAGGTAATAAGAAGAGTCTACTATATACATGAAAATAATCAATATCATGTTAAAGAAAGACAAACTTTATGGAAAAAATGTTGATTAGCGGTTTTTATAAGTTTCTACTGCGCTTATACTGATAACCTCTCGTATAACAAAAAGTTCGATTTTTATCTCTAAAAAAGATCTTCAAAAACTTATCTGCACCAAAAACTATTCTACCATCGAAAAGAACATTATTACACAATTTGAAAAATAAATTTCTTATTAATTTGCATTACAAACTTTGTTCAATATTTAGGCTTTATTTCAGTGATCCAGTAATTTAAGATATGTCTCTGTAAAAACAAACTAAAAACATTTGTAAAGGAAAGTAAAGGAATAACATTTTAATGATAGTTGAAGATGATAATCATTCACTAGCAACATGATTAGTTTTCGGCGCGCTTGTTGTTTCTTTTCTTCGAAGCAAAATAGCTTTAAAAACAAAATTATTACACGGCCAAGCTTTGGATGAGGGGTGTTTCTGATAAAATTATACGAATAGTTCTTGCTCATGGGCTCGATTAAGTTAATCATATAGATGTTAAGGAATACCTTTAAATACTTCGTGACGAAGGTTTAAAAGAGACTGGTGCCTGAATAAGCAACAAATCGGAAAGGAAATATAAAAAAGAGGTTTATTTATTGTCAGAATAAAATGCAGCTTTCTTTTATTGCCTAGTGTTTCGTAACTCTACTCATTTTAACCGCTATAATTCAACTTAAAAATCAGAAATTTTAACCATAAAAAACTTCTTAATTTAATTTTCCCCGAAAAAATCCAAAACGATGTAATTGAATTATCTACCAATATAATGTAGGTTCCATTGCCCACGTTTTTCATCAGAAAGGGTCCTCCAAATATCGCCATTAATTCAGATGTTTGAGCGATTTTTCGGAGAATTGTGTGCTTTGATGACGACTCTCTCTCATTCCTGATATTTGGTCATCATTTCATTCAGATTATAATTTGCAGACCTTGTTTCTCCCTTCTTCTACCTAAGTTCCGGGGTCCACATTAATTTTTGTTCGTAACTTGGTGCCTTAGGTTTTACCAATTGCGGTATCCATTTTTCCAAAAACAGATGGCCTTTATCTTAATCATAGTTTCAGTGGGCGTTTTTCTTTTGTTTCATCATGTACTTCCATGATTATTTTTTCAATTATTTGTAATTTATCAGACCAGGAGGAGTACTTTAATTCATCGAGCAGGATCCGGAAGAATTTACAAAGTTCTCGATTTACTCTCTCGACCATGTTAGATTTCGGATGGCGGACAGATGTAAGGGGTGGCGCTATCCCTTCTTTTCAATTTTTCTCTTCATATTTTGAAAGTAAATTGCGTAACGCGGTCAGGATTTATGCGGTTAGGCTTGCTAATAAGTTGTATACAATTGTCGAAGGTTTCAGTCAGAGATGCGTGAGTAGTTTGTTTTCGAAGAGGATAAAAACTTCACGAAATTGCTCAAACCATGCAGAACTGATAGCATACCAGGTGTATACATATGAAACCGGTAATTTTTCAAGAAAAAAACACATTTATTTCAAGAGAATGATAACAAATATTTTATTCAAAGTATGCGCCCTCGC
>NC_046666.1:84992123-84993596 GCF_010883055.1 Belonocnema kinseyi | reverse complement strand
AAATTCATTGAGTTACAGAGCCGGTTGTAGAGGGAGTCCTCGCGCTCGCACTCGGGCGTTATGCGGCAGCATACCGCGGAACAGTTTTCCAGTATGCCATTTATTTGTATTACTCACATTCATCCAAAATTGCATGAAGTCATCGGAAAAAAACTATTTAGTAATGTTAAGCAGTAAGTTTGAAGAAGTTACAAATTTTTAAAGTTATTATGAAAAAATATTAAGTAAAAAGCACTTTCTCAAAAATGAACAGTATTTTTCTGAAGATAAATGATTCCTCACTATTATAATTTATTATCCAACAATAATTGGTTATTGCTCTTGCAATTTTTTAAAACAAATACATGATTCAACCAACTTCTCACGTATAAAGTGTTTGAGTAAATAAAGTACTAACGGATTAATAATTAACGCCTGTCGTCAGCATATATCCTATCAAGTTATAGTTTCCAGAGTCTACCACGTGGAGGTGACAGTGCAATTTTAGACTCCTTTTATCTGCAAGATGATTCGGGGTGCTTAATTTTAGTGAGTCCCCGCGCCTCTCACTTTCTGGGGTGCTTGATTTTAGTGAGTCCCCTCGCCTCTCACTTTATGGAATGCTTGATTTTTGTGAGTCCCCTTGCCTCTCACTACACAACCTCTTTATGCTGTTCGCCTCTTCTTCGTACCAGCTTTCCACTTTCTTGGAGTACTATTCTGCTTTCGATTACGTTTAGGCTTCGGGAAAACCTCACTTTTCTCCTCATAGGAAAATCGTTTCAGATCCAGTTGTCCCTTTGCGTTTGGAGCGAATGAATGATATTTGAGTGTACCTGGTATCGTCACTGCCTTACTAAATCGATCTGCTAATTTTATTGTCATCGCTGCATGCTCTTCTTTGCTATTGAAAAATACGACAGTTTCCTTCAAGTTTTCTCTGCCCCATTCAAATAACTGGTAAGATGTTAAGATCTGATTCTCAGCTGAACGTTGCAAGCTGGCTCTTGCAGCAAGCCGCTTCAGATTACCTCCGATTCCATCGCATGGTCCTTTTCCATGGGCAGTCATTTCTGTGAAAAGGATTTGCACAACGATTGCCCCAATCTGTTTTTGTTGCCATTATTACTTGGAAATAATTTTAATATTAGTTCCAATATCAGAAAAAATGAATCAAGAATATATTTCCTAATTTAAGCAAGCAGAGCAACATAAAAATATCTATTATAAAGTCATCTGAGCTTCGGGTACATAATGAATAGAAAACAAAATCAACAGAATGTATTCAGCTCATATAAACTAAACGATTTTCTTTCTTGTAAGAAAGAAGTTTCTAGGCAGCCATGTAGCGGTCAAATTCTGAAGCTCGACATTCTTTCCTTAGACCACGTGAGTAACATAGATATTATATGAATACAGGTTCAATTCGCAGCAGTATAAAAGATGTAGTTTGTATCACAGAACAAGTAAATTACCCGTGTTTTTAGAATAATG
>NC_046666.1:84985426-84992023 GCF_010883055.1 Belonocnema kinseyi | reverse complement strand
CCGGGGTTCGATTCACCGCCGGGGATCCATTCAGTTCGGTTTTGATTCCTCTAGAATTAAACCGAAGGGCCTATGACAAAGCCACCGAACGCGTTCTCGGGTTGCGGATAGAGGGTCCATATACCAAGGGTTTCTGCTGAATATGGTTACAAAAATAAATAGGTAGTCGCGGGCAATTATCCAGGGGTGGTCCGGTAGGAATTAACCCCCAAGTGGAGGTGTGAAAACCGTGCCGAAGCTGGAACGGTGACTCTGGGATACCGAGCGACCTCTCAGAGTCCGCAGCCTTATCCTTGCATGCGGGGCTCTATAAGGATGGACGAACCTCTTTCCTTAGCTTCTCGTGGGAACAACAATGACAACGCCAAACATAGTTGTAGTAAGTGCGGTTAAAAACAAAAGAACGTGCAAGGCTCCCGACAATGGGTCGGCCAACAATGCCGACCACTCTAGAGCTGGGGGAGCCAATGAAAATGGATTCAATGCGATGGATCGATGGAATTTCGGGACATTTAGATGGACGAAGCGACTGAATCACGACTTGCTAGAGTGCTACGATGCGAGTGTGGCCCCTGAACGGGCTTACATGGCACAGCTGCATGCTCTGTGGTGCGACAAAGACCCGGTACTATCGCACTTTTCGGAGCAACGTCTGCGAAACCATGCCGACCTACTCCGAAAAGGGGGCTAAGTAAGCGGAACTCCTACTCCACCACAGCTAGAACAAACCGGAAACAGAGAAAGAATGAAATGGATGTCGAGCTTCGTGGCAATTTTTCCGAAGAATCCGACCTCTGGGCTGTCACTTATTGTCTGTATAATGGTGCGAGAGCTTTGGCCGATGCGAAGCGTAAAACAAAACCAACGGTTGATCATAAGACCAAAAGACGAATGCATCAACTTGCCATAAAGATAGGCTGGGTAAGACACTACGCGTTCCGCATTCAGTGTGTGATTGACTACATCACATCTGGCAGGAATTTTACCGCCAAGGTTCGAAAGTTCGCGCGTGAGCTTTATTTATATTGATAATAACAAAACGTTTGAAAAAAAGGGGTAATTTATTTTTGCAGGGGAAATCGTACGAGTCACGCTTCACGTTTCCTTGAATTCCGTTAGTTCCGAGATTTCCTTGTGCACAATTTTCGGCTTACAAACTCCCTCATACATGTTTTGGAATGCTTAGCGGTGACTTCACGATTTACAGCACTTACAATACATGTATGTATTTCAATTTCGTCATTCCAATACTATGTTTGCAATTTTAACTTACGCTTTTATAGTAGAAGTCTGGTACAAAGAGTTGTAGAATTCGAAACATTTCTAACAGTGTAGGAAATGTATATGATAAGTATTCCATTAGATAATTTGCCTGTAACACACACACATACACGCAGAAAAAAGAAATGTAATATTTACTTATCAAGAAATGTAGATCGTTTCTTGTAACAGTAACAGCATAAACTGCTCATAATAAGAGGGTCAAAATGTTAAAATCACTTAGCATTTCATTAATGTCATAATTAAATTAAGTTTAATGGAATGGTTATCCTTTAGTAAAATAAACATTTATTCTCTGGTACTACATGCTGGAAGAAATGTAAAATCTACTGAACTGATATTAAAATAGTGGTGCAGTAGACATTACCGAAGGATCGGTACATGCTACCGATCTGAATAGTTTGTTTAGCTTGCCCCTATAGTTGAAACAACGCAACCTATCCGCGCGAACGACCTCCGAGTGAATTCACGGCGCAATAAGCAATGGATGGATTGCTTCACGAAAAAAAACATTTCTTGTTGACATTTCTGTGACAGTCATCACATTACACAATATTTCCACTTAACAAGAAAGGGTTTTTATTCCGTAACTGTTTCAGCTGACTTTCATGCATATAAGGTAAATCCGACAGCTTTTGTTGGGTGTCGCGATGGCATGGGCACGTATTTAGAAGTCGCTCCTGAGGTCGCCACGTCTTAGTTACAAATGCATTTCGAAATTATTTTACAGATCGCAACTCGTGTAATAGTGTAGTGGTTAAAACAATTGACTTGCGTTCTTAGGTTTATGCGTTCAAATCCGCCAATTGCGTGCAAAATTTTAATTGTATTATAAGCTCTGTAACTTACAAATACCGATTAATTATAAGTATATCCGAAAATATATATCAGAATTAACCGTGCGCTTATTTAATTATTATTTTTTAGCAATCCTTTTTCACAATTTACAGTGCTGTCTAAACTAGAGCCTATACCTTAACATAAGTTATAGATCTCTTTATATTATTCGTTAAAGTTACATGATAATTTGTAATTGCAGCATCGAGGAACTGTGCACAATAGCGACTGGATCGGTAAAATCTACTGATCCGCAGGTCAGCACCACTTAAGAGTCTGTACTGGTAACCGTCAATGATAGTAATATTCAGTTACCTATAATCGTAAAGTTTAATAAACTGTCCTGTTGTCCATATATATACTTGGAAGTTCAGTAGATTACACTTGGTTTTCAGTAAAATATAAGGTTCTTTCTTCTGCGTGTATATATGCATTCGTCTGTGTATTCAATACAGATATGCATACACATATACATACTGCAGAATTATAAATGTCCATTTTCCACTCTTTGGCTCAAACTTTTCCCAGGGCATACGTGCAGTCGACCGTACAGCCAGGCGGTACTTTGCCCAGTACTGGCGAACGGTTGGCTGCGCGATCAGGGCAGTACTATGCCAGTGGTGTGAATATTGAATCTGCAGGTTCGATTTGATTGATTCAGTGATCCCAGATCTGAAACGAGATGTGGTCCAATACTGTGACAGTGCTATGTCCGTGTGAATGGAGTAGGAGACGCTGTAAATGAGTGAGTTGCGCGCGCAACTCATTTTTCCTCTTCTGAATTTGAAAACTCGAAGGTGCACAATTGCCCGTGGGAATGCTTCGGCGGTTCTACTTATATATCTATCTGCTAACTGCTTTGAAATAAATTGAGGAGATTGGGATTTTAATATCTGCAGATTTCGATGCTGACGATTCTCATGATTTGAATAGATCGCGCGTCTCTTGATGTGCGTATATTTTGAGGTTATGTGATTTCATTATAAAATATAAATTATATAAATATTAATACTATTATATATATAAATATATACGTATATTAATAATGATAATATTATAATTATGATATATTATAATAGTCTTATTTATATCTTGATCCGCATTTTAAAGAAATGAAAGAAATTGGCGATTTTGGAATTCATCTCGTTTGGATAAAAACTCAATTATTTGATTGAAAAATTAATTATTTTGTTGAAAATGTAACTATTTTGTAAAAATAGTCATCTTTTCTATCAAAGGTTCAACTACTTTTTAAAAAAATTTTATTATTATCATGTGTTTTGTTAAAAGATCGTCTTTCTTTGTAGAAATTAAATTGTTTTATGGAAAATTGATACTTTTTGATTAAAAATTACATTTTTCGGTTGAATTATCAACTATAAATATTTTTTGGTTGTAAGTCGTTCTGTTGTAAGTGCAACTATATTGTTAAAAATTAAAACCATAATTTTTGGGTGGAAATACTCTTTTTGTTATTAAAATTAAATAATTTCTTTGAAAGTTCATGTATTTTTGACTGAAAAGTCAACTCTTGTGTAAAATCAATATTCTTTTGGATGAGTTTAACCGTTTTGAATTAAAAATTCAAACTTTTTTGTTAAAGATTTATCATTTTAGTTGAAAATGTAATTATTTTGTTGGAAATTTGTTATTCTCGATTTTTTAGTTGAAAATTCGATTATTTTGATAGTAAGTTAATTTCTAACATTTTCATTTGAGAAACTAAAATTTTTATCTCTAAATAACAATGCAAAAATATTAATCAGGAACAACTTAAAATAAAAAGAATGTAAATTTTATTTTAAAAAGTTTTTAGTTAAAAAATTAATTTAATCGTTTAATTTTTAATGCTACGAACTGAAATTTTTTTGAATTATTCTCACCTTGAACCTTAAAAATAATAGCGTAATTTGTATTTTTTAACCAGAAATCTCTAAAATGTTAAAGTCATAAAAATTTTAAAATGGTAATTTCGTATTTTAAAATAATTTAATTTAAAAAATTGTAAAATTAAAAGGTGTTAAAACTTTGAGTTTTATACGTATGAATTATCGAGCGTTTAAATGAAATATTTCTGAATTAAAAATTTGTCAAGCATCAGTTTTAAAAGTCTAAAATTCCAAAGATTTCCACCTCAAAAAAATCATTTTCAGATTTAAAATTTTGAATTTTCTAATTTCATCCTGAATTTTGAATTGGAACAGGAAATTTTTTAAAGCAATTGTATGTATTTCTGAATTGGATCAGAGATTTTTTGAAAAATAAATATAATTCAGATCTGGGACAAGACATTATAACCAACTATTAAAAACTATACAAATTTGAACAGAGTGGTTCGAAATAGAAAGCCTTGAATTGTTAAAATTATAAATTGTTGTGATTGCTAAGAAAATTGAAAATGATTTTTTAGTTTGAAAAATTAATTTTAAGTGAGTATTTGAAAAGATTTTAAAAATTAAAAAAAAAGAATCAGGACGATTTTAAGGCAATTTTTTTATTTTGAAGTTTTTTTAATTTTAGGAAAATAATCTAATTAACACAATAAATCAATCTTCAACCCAAAAGTTTAATTTTCAACAAAATAAATTTATTTTCTATCAAATAATTAGTGTTTTAACTAATGCAATGTACAGGATAAAGTTTCAACCAAAAATGGAATAGTACAATTGCCAGATAAAAACTGTGCTACAAAATTGAATTGAACAAGAAAAAAAACGAATTTTCAACAAAATTGTTAAATTTTTAAGGAAAAAGGTGAATTTTTGACCAAGAAGATTAATGTTCTATAAAAAAAAAAAACGATTTTCCAACTTAACCAATATATTCGATTAATTTTTAATCAATCATATAATAGTTACATTTTCAGATAAAGATAAATAATTTTTAACAGAAAAAATTAATTTTAAACAAAATTGTTAAATTTTCAACCAATCAGATTGAATTTTCGACCGAGAAAATTGATGATCTACAAAAAAGACAAATCTTAAATAAAATACATGAATTTTTAAACGAATTATTTAATTTTAAAGTAAAAAAGACAAATTATCTACAAAAAGTTGAATTTTTTAAGCGAAAAATATGAGTTTTCAATATAAGAGTTAAACTTTCAACCAAATAATTACATTTTCAACCATAATTAAAAAACCTTCTTTAAAAACGTATTTTTTAACAAAGTAGTTCAACTCTTACTGAAATAATCGAATTTTAAACCCATGAAGATGTGCAGTTGATATTTTAAAAAAACAATTGCATTTTTGACCAAAAATGATACATTTTGAGCCAAAAAGATTAAATTTCTACTAAACAAGGTCAATTTCCAATAAAATACATGAACTTTCAACGAAATTATTTAATTTTAAAAACAAAAAGAGTATTTCCACCGACCGGCAATCGTGCACCTTCGAGTTTTCAAATTCAGAAGAGGAGAAATGGGTTGCGTGCGCAACTCAGTCATTTACAGCGTCTCCTACTATATTCACACGGACATGCCCTGTCATAGTATTGGACCACATCTGGTTTCAGATCTGGGATCACTGTATAGATGTATGAAAAAACAATTTGCTTAATGTAGTGAAAAGTAGTTTAAAATGTGAAAACTATAGACGAAGTAATTATGAGCAGAGATGGATAAGTGATGACGAAATCTCGAGTTCTAACGGCATGGCAGTAGTACATTTGATATTGAATGCACGGAGACGGTTGATAGGTTTTTCAATTCAGCGAAGACAATTCATCTTCTGAAGAAAAGGCATAAAAAGGGTATATAACTACTTTTTATTTTCACGGGTTGAATTATCTGCTGAATTAAAAAGAATTTTCAGGAATCCGTCCTGGAAATTATCATAAAATTTGAAGAAAATAAAGGGCAATGTCGACTTAAGTAAACTTTTTATAGAACATTTCAAAAATCGGCACTTTATTCTTAAATTATAATTTTGATTGGATAATTCATTTATAAGGTTTATGCTGACTTTATTATTCAGAGGAGAATCACGTGCGTCCGAAGGTGATGGCTCACAAATTTCGTTTGAAGATTATGAAGGAACATACATTGTGACTCTCAGGCACAATTGGAGAAAAAACGCAGAAAAGGAAACGCAAATCGGAAAACTATTCCACGCATTTATTTTAAATCGGTCTTAATCAATTTGTCAGAAGATCCCGTGCAGAAATGCAAATGTGGGGCTAACCGGGTATCTGAGCAGTTGGCCCCACTTTAAATCGGGGGCTAGTCAGGATTCCTGATTAGTGTCTCAGACCAGTTCCGCCACGGTCAATTTGTTGGGGGCTGGCCAGTCAAACCGACTTATCCTATATTCTACTTCACTAGAGTGCTGTATTTATATGTATGTAACAATGAAACGTAATTCTACTTACGGGGCATTATTCCTCAACTGCCCCAACTCAAAAAGTCATGTTTTTCGATTGTCTCTAAATTCTGGGACTATGTTCGCCTGCCCAACAGTAGTTAATCCACAA
>NC_046666.1:84975055-84985326 GCF_010883055.1 Belonocnema kinseyi | reverse complement strand
ACATTTTTCATAGTAAAAAAGTCAAGCTTTCTTTTGAGACTATTTAAAAAAAATCATAGATGCCTAAATTGCGAAAAAAGTTAAATAAACAATTGATTTACTGAAAAAATTGTTTAAACAATTTTTTTTGTTATAAATAATAAAATAGGAGGAAAACGTGTAAAAAGCACTTTCCAAAACCCTCATAAAAATTTTAAATCGCGTAATTAGAAAGGAAGTTACAGGCGTTTGAAACTACCCCTGCAGGCATTGGTGTTGAAAAATCAACCCCCCCTCACTTGGCGAGGGTTGGTAATCCTGGTCTATAAGTTTGTGGATTAACTACTGTTGGGCAGGCGAACATAGTCCCAGAATTTAGAGACAATCGAAAAACATGACTTTTTGAGTTGGGGCAGTTGAGGAATAATGCCCCTTACGTAAAATATAGTTGATATATACACTGTTTTTGCATGTCTTAAAGTTAGGACTATTTTCTCCTGGCAGTCAATTAGTTGTTTTTAATATTTATTAAAAGTTAAATAAATAAAAACTATAATATAAAATAAAAATTATTTTTATTGTATGAAAAATACGATTCAAAACACATTTAACTACAACAATAGTTTTAATAAGACAGTTTTCGTAAGAACCAAAATTATTATAGTTTTAAAACAGCATCTTATTTTTCTATTTTGAATAGAATAAATTCTACATAGTTAAGGAATCAATGTCATACTTGATTTTGCTAAATTTACTTGAAATTTTACCGAATAAGTGGACGATACAAATCCTAACTTCAAAATTCAGTTTTTCTATTTTATTTAAAAAAATAAGAATTTGATATTTTTCGCGGTTTCCAAATTTCTAAAATTTTATTTAAAATAGAAAATTATGGCCTTAGAGGGGGAATATGTCTGACTTAAAATTTTGAAACTTCTTGCGTGAAATAAAATAAGAGTTCGGATTGTTCAGGCTAAAATTCTAACTCTTTTTTTTTGTACAAAAATTTTTAAAATTAACCATGCTCAATCAATGATTCGTTCTTGTACTCGTATGCTGGCGAAATCGAGTTACTTATCTGTATTACATTAACAATAAGAATGAACTTCCCTTCATTAATATTTAATTGCTCCCCTGCTATTTCAATATAATTTTTTTCGGTTGACATTAGTCATATTGAATAATTAAAAACAAGTATATAATTGCGCTTTTGTAGATATAAACTGATATATAACACTCTGCCAGAAATTATAAAACAAGGATACACCGACCAGAGCCCAGCTAGAACCCGCCTAGGAATTTTGATATAAAAATAACCTATACAGAGGATTACGTATTTTTTAAGTAGCTCGTCTATTTCCCGACCAAGCCGATTTGAAATGATCACCGAAAAAAACTAACTAGACACCGACCAGTCCTTTACTAGGGAAATTGCCTGAAAATGTTCTCGAACTAGCCCCCGACTAGTGCCCGACTTTTATTGGCGCAAAGTGGGGCTATTTCTACGCGGGATATTAAACGGGCACTATCAATAAAAATAAGTATTTCTCATCATTTTTAGGGTTTTAAGGTAACCATCAGCATTTCAGTATGTTAGTAGTTTAGCAATACTGTTCCAGTACTGGCACGCCAGTACCGCCATGAATTACAAGCCAGTACTGAAATAGTTCTGGCCCAGTACAGCCAGCCTGTACTGGAATTTCGGCAGGCTTACTTCATGGCCGGTAGTCTATTTCTACCTGGGAGGTGTTGTGTTTAGTTATAACGTTATTTCCACCAGCTTGATCATTCAAAAAGAAGTATCAAAACTGTGGAAACTCCAAAAAATTCATAAGCTCCTAATTGGATTTTTTATATTATGAGGAGAGCATCAGCCTCCTGATGATTAGTCATTAAGATAGAGAAGACCATAGAACGGACCTTTTTTTAGCGCGAAATTTCTTTTGATGACTTTTTTTATTGCAATAATAAAGTAAATGTGGCAATCTTTGTTAATGCATGGGATGTCGGAAAATGGGCAGTATTTTACATATAGAAAGCTGTTGTGTCCTTCGTCCTCAGCAAAATTTTTTTTTCCTAAACGCTATTGCCAATCACTCACACATCAAAGTGCCGATAACTGAAGCAGCCAGATTTCTGACTTGCCGATAACCCATGCATTCTTGCATTTATAACTTTCAACTTCTTATAATATTCATTCTAATAGGATCTGTTACAAATAATAACTAATTTGCCTTTATAAAGAAACGCTTTATTCGATAAAACCCATTTCTTAAGCTTTAAATATGTTTCATATAGCTTTTTAAGCATTTTAAATCTGAAATTCGCCTTAAGCTTCCGATTACTAGCACACTTACCTTATTGGGATTTTTGAAAACTTTTGAATTCTGTTCCAAACTATTTTTTATTCAGACTAAGAAAATGAAATCAAAATACTGCAAGAAATTTTTTTGATGAAATTATCAGATTTTGAATATGAATCAATACAATTTTTTTCAGGTTTTTGAACACTCCAAAATTAATTTTAAAAAATATTCAAAATGTAACAAATATTTCAGCAGTTTTGACAGTACTAGAAAATCAAAACGGCAAAATCACGCTATTTGTGGTAGAAGTGCGCAAAATAAGCGCTTGCTGACGAGTGTGAAACTGATAGCATGTGCCGGAGGCTCTAATAACGAGTTCGAGGTTAGATAAAAACGTAGACGAGTGCGAAAAGCTAAAGACAAATGCTGTAGTCACACGAAAAGAAATTACATGTTCGCATGTTTAGTACACAGTATTTTTTGCAACAACCATTTTTCCAATACAAAGTTATTCATCTCTAATGTATGCATGCGCATGAGCCAAAATTATTGTATATTATTAATGTATCATACGGTCAATTAAATACTCAGAAATTATAAAAATTTTAATAATTCATACATTTAATTGTTGGGTGACTGTATGGCATCCTATCCATAAAACACACCAGAACCAGTAGACAGAAAAAACGAAAGATAAAGTTTACGTCGATTCCAGGTGAAAGATTCAGGGCAACAAAAATTAACCTTGTCGGATAAACTTTACATTAATTGACGATAAATTCTGATTTTTAGCCTTGCCAGGATAATCTTTCGCCTTATAATCGCTCCATTTTTATTCGAGATGTAGCGAGAATCGCGACGCTGGTACTATCTATCGTCGTTTAAATTCAATAAATTGGAGAGAAATGGGAATTCCCATCTGTCAGTTGTTTTTGCGATTTTTGCTAAATGGTACTAAATAAGTCTTAATTCTTCTGCAATAGTGCAATTTGTTTCGAAGGAGATGCTATATCAGTAAAAAGAATTCTTTTTTTCCTATTGCTTATGCTACATGTTTTACCGAAATTTGCTCACTTCAGCGTGACGCAGTAGACGAGATCAAAAGCATTCTTCTCCTAACCTGAGTGAAGCTGGCGCCGAAACATATTTAATTTTCAACTGTTGCAAGTCTTATCTGCAACAAGTTTGAACTTTTGTTTTCTCTGTGTTCTTTTTAATCTGGTGTCCTGATTTATAACTCGAATTCACTCACACTTTTCCCTGTACCAAAGATTTCTGCTGAATATGGTTACAAAAATGAATAGGCAGTTGCGGACATTCGTCCAGGTGTGGTCGCGAAGGAATTAACCTCCAAGCGGAGGTGTGAAAACCGTGCGAAAAGCTGAATGACACCTGGGTGAGGGGTCTAGAACGGTGACTCTGGAATATCGGGCGGCCTCTCAGAGTACGCAGCCTTATCCTAGCATGCGGGGCTCCGCAAGGATGGACGAATCCCTTTCTCTAGCTTTTCGTGGGAACAACAATGACAACACTAAACATAGTTCTAGTAAGTGCGGTTCAAAACAACAGAACGCGCAAGGTTCCCGACAATGGGTGGACCAATTATGCCGACCACTCTAGAGCTGGGGGAGCCAATGAAGATGGATTCAATGCGATGAATCGACGGAATCTCAGGTCCCTTAGGTGGACGGATCAACTAAATAGCGACTTGCTAGAGTGCTACGATGCGCGTGTGGCCCCTGCAAAGGAGCGTTTCTGTACAAAGTAGCGGAGGATGCTGCTGAAACACTCGGACTTAACTTCAGTATTAGGGGTGAGCAGAGTGCATCAAATGTTATCTATCTCAAGTACTCACTCCTGATAGTTGCAGGGCGTGCTATGCACACCCCGAGCATTTGGTACACATTCTATCTAGATGTCCAAGTCATCCGGGAACAACCTACATCCAGAGGCACAATGCGGCACTAAGAGTGCTTTATTACCATCTCTGTCACTCTGACGCCATCAACCTTAATATCGCTCCTCTGAATCCTTCTCATCGCTCCTTCAAGTCCTTATCATTAGCGTTCTTGGAGGTATCAAGCTTTCACTGGTCAGTAGCCTAAAAAGCATCCCTGCGTGTAAACAATATGCTAAAACAGTTGCGGGAAAAATGCAGAAGGCGGTCGTCCTTGGGTCGCTCCGTATCCTCAGGGTGCACGAGACAGTGTGCCTCGTTCCGCAAATACGAATTTTTTTCTTTTGGTGATTTGACTGTGTTGCGTGGCAGGCTAGCCGCTGCTCGGCCAGAATAGTAGTGTTGTGGCGCCCTGTTTTCGAAAACAAACGTCGAAATTCGAAGTGCACGCTCACGTAATTGTATGTTTCGTCTCTTAGGTTTGTGGTTTAAAACTTGTTGGGTCAAAAATAGCGACGAAATTAATTCGAAACTTTCAGGACGTTTTAAACCAATTTGGTTGTTTGGAGAATTGGCGATAAAGTTAATCTATAGTACTTTCGTTGGGTGAGAATCAGCGGCTCAGACTATCTTAGTAAAGCTGAATGCTTTTTAGGTTTGCATTGTTTTTGGGATAATGTCAATTAAAAAGATGCTGTATTTAGAGTTTGTGCTGTTCAAAGCACTCCGTAATGAAATGAAGTTCTCTAATAGTTTGATTTGTATCTTCTGTTGAAGAAGTTTATGTTGAAAGTTCAATTTTTAGTTAATAAATGATTTTGCATCTTTTTAAGAGGAGAATGGGGTATAAACACTTGCAAAAAAAATTTTCTGTTTTTTTTTGTTCTGAAATATTTTGAAAATATTGTGGCAAAATTTTAAGTCAATTGGAGTAGAACTCTTGAAGTTATAGATTTAAAGCCGACCCTCCTCATAGAACCCAGCTGCGCTTGAAAAAATATAATTTTACTTCAAATAAGCCCAAAAATTAAAGAAATAAATAAAAATTCACAAAAATAATTGTTATGGGGGAAGGGGGGAGGAAAAACTTATATTTGAACTAAATTTTGCAACTTCTTTTATTTCCGATAAATCTGCGTTGAGATATCGCTGGAATCGCAAATCATCTTTTTCAAGAGCGTACTTGAAAATGCTCTGGCACTGGTTTATTACGCGATATTTTTCTACAAAAAAATTACAAATTATTTTTCAAATGACACTTTTTAACCTGCAACATTATCCCAAGAACAATGAAAATCTCAAAAGCATTCAGCTTTACCAAGATAGCCTGAGCCGCTGATTCTCACCCAACGAAAATACTAAAGATTAATCTTATCGCCAATTCTCCAAACAACCAAATTGTTTTAAAAAGTCCAGAAATTTTTGAATTAATTTCGTCGCTATTTTGCCAAACAAGTTTTAAACTACAAACCTAAGAGACGAAGCATATAATTACGTGTGCATGTACTCCGAGTTTTGAGGTTTGTTTTGGAGAACAGTTAACAATGAGTTGTAACAGATAGCTGTTTTACCGACAAAATAATAATATTTTAGTGGCAAAACTTAAAATTATTCGGATTATAGCTGAAAATTAAGAATAAAAGATTTTTAGCTTGAATGGATATTTGGCAATCGCAAGTGGCTGGTCAACTTGTTTGAACATGAAATGTGATTTTGTTGTAATAAAATAACTAGGCATACAAAAACTTCTTTGTATGAAGCCGAAACGGAAATTCCAAAGGACTGATTTTATAGCTATGGAATTTCCTGTACATAATATTTTGTATATAGAATCGCTTATATTTTAGCAAGTAATATTAACAGGAAGTGTATAAATTAATAAATTAGTATAAACATAATTTAAATTAGTTTAAATTAGAATTTCGATTTCAAGGGATGTTGCTGTAACTCTTAAATTTCAATTACGTAAATATATTTGAGTTGTGAATTGTTGAGTCGAAATAACATTATTCAAGGCCCTTTGTCGGCGGAAGTGTACTTAAAAATGGGGTTTCTTATCCGTTTAATATGCCGCAACTACCGTCGCGGCCATCATGAATCTTTGCACGTGTCAAGGGAGGACCCGTGATTATGGCGTAGGCGGTTTGTTTTCAAGATTATAAGTGGGATTAAGAAGACTCATTGGTTGCTTTCTTTCGAGGGCAAATAAAATGTAAGAAAATGTACAGAGAGTAGGGGATCATGGGTTGCTGTGTCAGACACATTGATCACAAGAACTCATTCAGAAAAATCAGACAGATCCTTGCCACGGTCGCGACCGGTTAGTCTCTTATTCGCTTCGTTTTCAAATCAGAGTTGAACTTAATTGAATTCCTGAAAAGGATCTGATGCATGTAAATTTTATATTTGGTTTAATAAAATCTACAGTAGTTTAAATTCACTTTGAAGTTTGGTTTAAATATTTTAATAGTATCCTTTCATTAATGAAATTTGTGATTTTAAGGATATAGAGATTTAGTACCGGACACTTAGTCTCAGGAAGTTGACGTTCTAACCTCTTAAAACAGCGGAACTGCAGCAAGGAAAACAATCATCGATGGTTTACTTAGCAGAGTCCATTGAGAGGATTTGAAACTTCGAACGTTGGCGCACTAAAAGGGAAAGGACGTGTCACAGAGTCCATTACGTGGCGCTACCGCACGACTGTGCCCGGCGAGCCGCGGCTAGCCTGCCGCGCATCACAGTCAAAGCACCAAAAGAAAAAAATTTATATTTGCGGAACGACGCCCAAATGCATGAATCAGGCATTTGTCTACCTAAAAATTCGTTTTTTTCTATGTCAACTGTTTTGATTGCACTGCTAAAAATATTATGAATTTAAATACACATTAAGACATAGAACGTACTTGAAAATTAATGCAATTCTAAATTAAAATGAACTTAATACAAATTTATATTAAAGTTATTTACTATGTATACCAAAATTAATATATTTGTATACGAAAACTGAAAGAGTACCCATGTGTATTAAAACTAAGCGCTAGCGCATGCGTCGCACAAAGCTTACGATCCTGAAATGTCAGCTGATGAGTGCCTACAGTGAGTTGCCAGTAGGAGTGGGTAGTGGTCGCTGAGAATCGAATATTGTAAATAATTAATAAATGAGTAGAATAGTGATTTACTACGAAATAAAATAATAATTAAACAATAAATAAAACTTAAATATTCCAACAATGGTAACAATTAAAGGAGAAAGCGCAAAAAATGTATTTTTAACCATTTAATTATAAAACATACAGGGTGTACAAAAATTCCCGGGACGGTTGGATATTTCCTCAGGTGAAATATTTTTCAAAAAAATGAAGGTCATTCCTGAAGTAAACTTCAACGAGGAATTCAATGGTGACCCTCATTTTGACCTTGAAGTTGATTTTCATGGCTTTTTGAAGGTCAAATTTGTTTTTTTAAATGGACACCCCCTTTTTACATCTGCAATCGATAGAGCGGAAAATTCTAAGTTCAGGTACGTACCCAAGTCATCGGTCAATTGTAACTTTCAAGGTCAGTTAGAGGTTATTTGAAATTTATAAAGTTTTCTAAGAGGTCAGTGTAATTTTTTGAAGTAACTTTCAACGAGAAATTCATTGGTTAGCTCTGTATTGATCTTGCTTACAGCGTTTTGAATATTGTAAAATCATAAGGAAATTTTTCAGAAAAAGTTCCAGGTTTTCTGGTTAGAATTCTGTTCCTCCCCGAAGAATTATACAGTCCTATACCGTTTTTCTATACCTAAGTCAATACCTAAGGAGATACCATAAGTCCTATACCATTTTTCCATACGAATATTACGAATCGAAACTAAATTTACGTATTACGAGTACATACTTACTATCTTTCGCTAAAAGATTATTATGGCGCAGGCTAAACTTTCGGAACGAGTGAAGGTATCTGTGTTAATGATGCGTGGTTGGGGAGATCGAGTTCGATCTTATGATAAAGTTCGTTTGCTTTTTGATCGCATTTTTCGTAATGGAGAGGGGTTAAATCCTGTCTCAAAATCAACAATTGAAAGAACTGTAAGGCGCTTTATGAATCATGGATCTATCAAGAACCTTCAATGAACTGGTCGGCAAAAATCTGCAGGATCTGAGGAGATGCAAATGGCCATAGTCCAAGCTTTTGTTGAAAACCCACACCTTCGTTTACGTCGAGCTAGTGATGAGCGTGACGTTGCTCCTGAGTCAGTGCGAAATATTTCAAAAAGCATTAATTTCCATCCTTACAAAGTTCATCTGGTACAAGAACTCAATGAAGACGATCCTGATCGTCGGGTTGAATTTTGTAAATTTATGATGGACAGAATTGATTATTGAAAATATTGACTACAATATTTTCAGATGAATCTACTTTCACTTTAAAAGGTGAAGTTAGCAGGCAAAATTGTAGATATTGTTCCGACACAAATCCTGACTGGATGTTGGATAGTCACACACAATATCCATAAAAGGTTAATGTTTGGGCAGGTATCTTGAATGATACATTGATAGGCCCTTTCTTCATCGATGGTAATCTCAATGCCCGTGCGTATGGAGAGTTTCTCAGAAACCAAATCGTTCCATGAATAAGGGAGACTACAGGACATCATTTTCAAAATATTTGGTTCCAGCAGGACGGAGCAGCGGCTCATTACGGTAAGGAGGTTCGAGCATATTTGGCTACTCAGTTCCCTCAAAGGTGGATTGGAAGAAGGGGTGAAATCGAGTGGCCTGCTAGATCTCCTGATCTTACGTCTCTCGTCTATTTTCTTTGGGGTTATTTAAAGACCAAAGTATACTCAACACAACCGCAAAGCTTAGACGAATTGCAGAATCAGATTCTGCAACAGACTACTTTGATTGATAGGGAGATGATTCGTAATGCTGTAACTCATTTATACAATCGCATAGCTTTTTGTCAAGAAGCTCAAGGTTTTCAGTTCGAACATCTTCACTGAAGCGTGAGAGGCAAGGGGACTCACGCTCATCAAGCTCCGCGAAACGTGAGAGGCAAGGGGACTCACGTTAATCAAGCACCCCGAAACGTGAGAGGCAAGGGAACTCACGCTAATCAAGCTCCCCAAAGGGAACAGGATTTACTACGTTCACGTCGTTGTTTCTGGGTAATGCTAAACGTAAATGTGAACTGCTTGAAGAAAACCTTGAAAAACCTTGATGATAATCATCAAGATCAACACAGAGCTCACCAATGAATATCTTGTTGAAATTTACTTCAGGAATTGCACTGACCTCTTGAAAACATTGTTAATTTCAAATAACCTCTAACTGACCTTGAACGTTACAATTGTTCTATGACTTGGGTACGTACCTGAACGTAGAATTTTGCGTTCTGTCAAATTCAGATGTAAAAAAGAGGGTTTCCATTGGAAAAAAGAAAGTTGACCTTCAAAAAGTCATGAAAGACAACTTCAAGGTCAAGATGAAAGTCACCATTGAATTCCTTATTGAAATTTACTTCAGGAATTACACTGACCTCTTGAAAAACTTTGTTAATTTCAAATAACCTCTAACTGACCTTGAACAAACTAAGTGGCGAGAAATTCAACGGAATTTCGAGGTATTCCGACTCTTTAGCGGACGCCCGATCCAAATAAGGTTCCCTGGGTGCAGCAAGAAGCTCGTCACGCACGGTCTCATATCCAGGGTTCGCTGGGTTGCAGTTCCAAATTCCAGCGCGAGCGACAGATTCTAGTCGTTTCGCATGTGCACGGCGTTGGTGCTTTCCTGGTATTTTCCGTGCCATGATTTGCGGAACGTCATTGTGAAAACAGTTAATTCGAGAACGAAGAATAAGAGAATTTAGCGGGCGAGAATGACCCGAGAATAAGTCTACACTCTCCACTCTGGTCCTAACAACGGTGTTGTCGCCTGATCGTG
Source organism: Belonocnema kinseyi (assembly GCF_010883055.1). NCBI lineage: Eukaryota > Metazoa > Arthropoda > Insecta > Hymenoptera > Cynipidae > Belonocnema > Belonocnema kinseyi. The sequence continues at coordinate 84,975,211 of NC_046666.1, read as the reverse complement.
GTGTTAAAATGAGGGGAGGGGAAGTGAAAGCTTAGATCAATAGATCAGAAATACGTCAGAAATGAGATGATGGCCATGGAATCGTGAATGAGGTTAAATCACGAAACACCTATTACATACAGCGTCACAGAATATCAGAAGTGGGGAAGGGGGGGG
>NC_046666.1:84971632-84974955 GCF_010883055.1 Belonocnema kinseyi | reverse complement strand
TCAAGTTCAGTATGGAAGGAAACAAATTATAAACGCACAAAATATAATACTGTCAACCGCACGCAATATCAAGTTTAAACACATCAATTCCATAATATATAACGACACAGAATATGGGGGAATAAGAGACGTGTTCTTTTGAGGAAGAGGACTTGGGGCGCTATGCGGTGGATAGACACAGAGTCACTCGTCGACTTGCGCGTGCTGCAGTCGACCCAGAGAAGAGGATTGGGCCCCGGAAACTGGGGAGACTCTCGACCAATCCCGTGAGTTCGGACTACGAGAAGAAAGGAAAAACGCTGGGGTAGGATCGCAACTCACTTTCCACGCTCTAGGTCTTTATGGCTAATTTTCATGACAAAAAAAGCAAAATTACAAGACTATAATTGGAATTAAAGTTCCCCGATTAAACTCACCAATAGCGATGACGCTATTCGGGCGAGCATGCTTATAATGGCCTTTGTATACCTCTGCTTGCCGGCAGTGGCAGGCAGCCTGCCTGCAGAACGTGTTGACAGGTAGGCGGGATATGCACTAGAGGGAAATAGATAGACATTTGGAAGAGAGGAGGGAGACAGAATCGAAAAAACACTTGGACTCGAATCTGTGCAGAATTTATTATGAAGATACCAATTAAAAGTCTGAAATCAAAACAAAAAAGAACTTTTCCGTCGACAGATACCCCAATAAGGCATTTGTTAATTAAATTTGTTTCAAAAAATCACAAAATTGATCAAAAAATTATCAATTTTGCTCAAGTTTTCATGAAGTCCTAATTTGAAAAAATGACATTAAAAAACGTATTTTTTTCCGACTAGTGCCTGATTAATGCACTTTATTACTAAATTTGATTTAAAAAATCATTATATTGATCAAGAAATTATGCATTTTAGTGAAGTTATCATGAAGTTTCTATTCGAAAAAGTTGACATGAAATTGAAATTGTCATGAAGTTCCGAACTGACAAGACTGGCATTGAAAAACCGAATTTTTCTGCCGACAAATGCCCGAATATGAATTTGTTTATTGAATTTGTTTTAAAAAACCCTCAAGTGTAATCAACAAATTATGGATTTTGCTAAAATTATCAAGAAGTTCCTAATTCAAAAACATTGACAACGAAAAAAAACGAATATTTCTGTCGAAAAATGCCTGATTACTGCATTTGTACATTTATTTGGTTTATAATATAAACAATTATAATCATAAGAGAACCTTTTTTTTATAATATTGTTTCCATTTAAATATCTTGCAATATAACTTGAGAAACGTATGTTCATGGAAAATCGTAGAAAAAATTTGGTTAAAAAATAGTTTGTTTGTAAACAAATTTTTTGCATATTGTCTAATATTAGAATATCGTTAACTAATGTTACAATATTTGTGGGCTGTACGTTATTTTGGGAAAAAGTAATTTTTGATTGTCCATTATTTTTATATGTCGTCAAAATTAGATTTTTTGATTTTTCAAGAAAATTAAAAAATTGTTATATAAATCTTGTGGGGCATTCAGAAAGCAACATATTTCTTCTCTTGACTGTTTTTCATATCGTGCGTTCTTTGGCCTAAAATGTTCATTTTAGTGTGTTTTTTGGAATTCTGGCAAATTTAGCTTCTATCAAAAAAGTAAGTGTGAAAAATTGTTTGTCTTTTCGAATAATATGAATATCCGGTCAGAAAATTTTTGGATTTTGAAAAAAGTGGTCTTAAAAATATTCAAAATGTGCTCACTTTTTAAATTTTTATCCAAAATCGCTGGCTAACGAACTTGGCCTTCATTTTAAGATACCTAAAGAGTTTAGTAAAGGAAAATCCAATCAGTCAATTCTCTCGAAATTTATCCTGCTAACAAAAAAACCATCCACGAACGAAGGAACAGACAGTCAGACACATTCGTAAAAAAACATTTTTTCGGATTCAGGGGATCTCAAAATGGGGACATTTGACAAAAACTGGGGGGGGGGGGGGCAAATTTTACACAAATCTAATACCTTCTCTGATGAGAATGTAAAACAGGTAACGCCTAAGTAACTCTTTACGTTTTTCATTAACGGTAACCGTAACGCGTTACTTTTTCCGTAAAGGTAGCAGTAATGCATTACTTTGGACTAGTCATAAGGCAAGCACTGATAGTTGCTTAAAAAAGTACAATAAAATTTTCGACTGATGCTCAGCCTGGAATCCGGCAACCATTTATACACTCCTTTATACAACATGCTGGACTCTTAAGTTATATTCCTACAGTATTAGGCCAGTAGCAGTATTAAAATATTATTTAGAGAAGTGTAACACCAAAGTTTTCAATATTTCACTGCAGAAATGCTTATTTAATTATTTTCAAATGTCGTCATCAATGATAAGGTATTGTTTTTGTGTACAAAAAATTAATTTCGCGGATTTATTTAAACCTGCAGGCTTTCAGACCTACTGATTCAGAATAAATAAATTTTTCTTTGGTTTTTCTCGGTCTTCGTCGTTGTTTCTTTCGAGCACGATAACGTTCGAAGAAATTATTTGATTGGATTGCACGTTTATACCATTTTTATTTGTCTTCTCGCGAGCCACTACGCGTCCCCCTCAAGGGCACGTCGTCAGTGGCTTCACCCTTTCTCCGATTACCGTTGCGGGCATATATTATGGAATGAGAATATTCCGGAAAGTATTCATTTAAAAAAAAAAAAAACATCAAAGGCAAATTTGTTTAAAATTAAAAAATACACAACATTTTTATAAAACATCTTTAAAAACAATGAATAGTTACAGTAGTAATTAATAGTTCGTACCTCTCATCAATGTCGATTGTTTTGAAAATATTGGTTCTTTAAATCTCGTCACGTCAATTATTGTCGATTATATCGGAAAATAATGGGTTTTCGAAAAAAACATAATAGACAAAAGTTGTTGAAAATTAAAAAATACACAACTTTTGTCTAAAACATTTTTCAAAATAATTTGAAAAATTTTTTTCTAAAAATTCGAGGTAGCTTGCAAAATAGTGATTTTTTTCAAGAAATATTCTAAACACAAGTTGTGTATTTTTGAATTCTTACCTACCTTGGTTTTTTGTGTTTTTCCGTAAATTTACTATTGTCTGAGATAATCGACAAATGTGATAATAAGATACAAGTGCATTTAAAGGAGATGATAAAAAGGTTGAGAAGATACTTAGACAAAAATAGGTTAGATTTAAATGCGGACAAGTCGAAGGTTATGTTGTTCAGGAAAGGAAGTGGGAGATATAAGGAAGGGAAGTGGAAGTGGAAGGGAAAAGCGGTTGAGGAGGCAAAAGAGTTTTGTATCTGGGCTTTCTGTTTGGAAGGAAT
>NC_046666.1:84960436-84971532 GCF_010883055.1 Belonocnema kinseyi | reverse complement strand
AGGTGTGGGGACTAGGGGGGAGGTTGTTCGCACATGATTTTGTAAGGAGGATGAAATTGTTTGATTCGCTAGTGATGACTGTGTTATTTCACGGAATGGAGGTGTGGGGGTGGAAAGTAGGTGAGGAGGTAAATAGAATACAGGAGAGGTATGTAAAGTGGTCACTGAGGTTGGCAAGAAATACGCCGAACTATATTTTCAGGAGGGAGACAGGAAGAACGAGTTAAGGGATTATAACAGGGAGTCGAGCTTGTCAATATGAGGAGACATTTTTGGAAGAGGGGGGCAGTAAGCTGGTTAGAGAGTGTTTGTGGGAGAAACGCAGAGGGATGCACGAGGAAGGAAGGGAGGTATATGAGTTGGTTCAAAAGAATGGCATGGATAAAGAGAAGGTAGATGGAGAGGAGAGAATAAGAGAGTCAAGGTATAACGGGAACTATGTGTGGATTATGCCAAGGGAGAGAGCGCAATATTTGTCTCAGAAAGGAGAGCAAGGAAGTCAGGAACTTATAGCGAGAATGAGGTGCGGTTGCATGGAGAATTATAATAGGTTCTAGCTTTCTGGAGAGAAGAGAATGCGTGAATTTAGCTGTAAGAAAATTCTGTAAAAAAACTGGGAGTGTAAGCAAGTCAATTTTTTAAGGCCAGCAGGCTGAAAGATAAACGTTCAGCTATCTATAGCTATGTATGCACTGTATGTATAGGTTTACCGCTGTTTAAGCATGACAGCTGTAAAAGAAGAACTCCCTACACCATGTTCCTTGTTTTGTACTGACAACATAATTGCAAAAGATTTCAAACATCGTATTAAATTAACTTATAACATTCTCATCTCATAAGTCGCCGAAAAAACGTAATTCTAATTCTAAGAGTATCATATTCTTACAGGCATATTCTTAGTAATATTCTCAATGAAGTAAGCTGAATTCTTAATTTAAGAGTATCTTCTAAACAAAGGGAGAAAATATTCTTAAAGTGTGAATATGCGTGAGGAAAAAAGATATGTGCAAAGGAAAATGCGCCTTGCTCGGTTCAATAATTTCTTTTAATGTTTCGTGCCACGTGCTTTTCGGTCAGTTTTCATTTTTGATTGTTTTACCCATGAAGTAGTATAAAACCAATTCAAAGAATAAATCGCGTTCACACATTTATTTCCTTCTCTTTAAAAATATATTAGAGTGAGAAAGATCTGACGTCCCATTTCCACAAAGAAGTACGATAGTGAGGTTAAAAACTGATGCACAATTTCCAATTTTATGAAGTTAAACCGGCTGAAGTTTTACAAGTTGTGTGTCGTGTATAACGTAAAATTACAACGTAAATAATATAATAATAATTCATATTGTATTACTGACTAAACAAATTTTTTTGAAATAAAAATATTTATATCTTAGTATAGTCTAAGTTTAACTATACCTACTTAAGTTGCAAATATTCTTATGGGCAAGTGATACTTAGAAGATTGTCGATTTTACCAGTTTTAGGTTCCCCCGGCTTTTTTCTAGAATAATAAATATTTCGTCTTAAAAATTTGGGAAATGATAGCGAACATGCTAACGGATGTCCCAACGCACTTTCTGTTTGTTAATTCAAAAAAGTTTTAATTTAGCAAAATGTAATTAATTTGCATAGCGCTTAGGAATTAGTATCGATCTTTTCAGTGTTAGATTCCCCCGGCTTTTTTCCTAGGATAAGAAATATTTTGTCTTCAAGATCTGGGAAGTGATAGCTAACATGCTAACGGACGTTCCTGCACCCTTTTTTGTGTGTGTTCTTTTTAAATTTGATTTTGCTAACAACGTGTGTATGTTTCGAGGTTATGTGTGTTACAATTCTCTCAAGCGTTACTTCCAAACTACACAATATTTTTGGCCTAAGACTTTGGATTTACAAATAAACATAGTAACTAATCTCCCGGAGCTAACTTTCTTTGCAAGCAATTAAAAAAGTTTATTTCATAAATAATTTCCAAATCATCGGAAAGGGAGAGACAAAAAATGACGTAACCTCAAAATAATGCATAAGATTTTTATTTAGCACAATATATTTTTCTTTGTTATTATCCCTCAAAAAAGAGTCCGGGGACGTCCTTTAGGTTAGAATAACAGTAGCATAGCATCTGCATATCACTTATAATTAATTTACTCACACTGTTAAAAAGTGGAGTTAAATTCAACTCCGACACATACCCTATAAAAGTGCCACCGTTTTGAGTGAAAGACAAGCGCAGTAAAAGCAGAAGAGTTAAAATGTAACTCTTGAAAAAGAACTCCCTAACTGCACTGCCCGGAGTTATTTCAATCAACTCCATTCTGACCCTATAGTTGTCCCACGACACCATAAGGAGTTAACCTTAAGGAGTAAATATCGCTGAAAAGGAACGCAGAAAGGAGTATTCACTATGTAGAAATAGGCTTCAGTACTCTGAATAGATTGTATGGTGAAAATATAAATTTTTGTTTTGTGTAACCCTAAATTCTTTAAATAAATTGATGAGTTACGTAACTTAATTGGACAATCATAATCATTTTTATAATAGTCTAATAAAGTTGTTAAAAATAATTAATTTAAGAAGTTCAATTTGGTAGAAAAACCTAATTAATATTTTTAACATTACAACTATTTAAAGTACTGAAGTATTTTTTTGTCGTACGTTAGTAAATAAGAACACATTTTCTAATTTATAAAGCAATGAATATATTTTAAGAATTAGTAATCTGTCTTATATAACAAACGCAATCTTTAAAGTTGAAGATAAAAGCCCGAATTTCTATTTCGAGTCGGGCAGCAACACATAGGGAATATGCCCTGTAACATCCAACAATGTTCCCATAACTATTATGCAACTCGTAAGCAGGTACATGACTCAAGTTCTGCAAAGTAACTAAAAAGAAAATGTCTTTAAAATCTTTATCGACCTCCACATAATAGGAATGATAAGTTTCGCAGTAGTATCGACTTTTTCATTTTTTATAAATTGCATAAGGATTTGAATTGTGAACAAATATCTGATCAATTTTCATGAAAATTGGCATGTCGGACACATCATCTATCCCGTATACAATTAAAAACCCTACCCTATACAAATTTCTATAATGTATTTGATTCGTCACAATTATTTGAGCTTTAGGACTTAATTTAATGTTAGTTGACTCTTCAAAATTGCAGTCTTTGATTAAATCACTGTAGTTCATAACTTTACCAGAGGTTACCTGGGTCTTTCAAAGAAGGAAATTCTTTAATTATTTACTTGGCACAATCAACTTTTTGTTCCTTAGAGGGATAGTTTCCAAACTTGTCAACTAAATGGTCGACACATATATTTACAAGTTTTCTACGATTTTGAGGAGTAAGGGTAGCTGTTTCCTCATAATCCTTCAAAATGTCTTCGCTAACTGAGTTTTGTATGACTGCTTATTTTATGTCCTACAACATGAAGATGACGAGTACTAAGTAGACAATATGACGGAAAAGGAAAGAAAGAATAACAATTCACAGAGTCAAATATATAATATAGAAGACAAAAAAGTGGTTTGAAGTATAAGTTAAAAATTAAAAAATTTTTAACTTACCAGTATCGAGAACCTTTTCTTCGCAGCTGTAGGGCCATCCACGTCAACGTAATCCGCTTCGGTACTTCTTTTTCCGTTCACGGAATTTGGTTCAAGAAAGTTATCATTAGTTGCTTGATTTTCAAGAATGTTTTGATCAATACTGTTATCAGGACCGGGAAGTAACACCATTTCGATTTTCCCAAATCGTGTGTCAAGATTAGTGCCATTGGCAGCCGTGGATAATGTCACTATGTTTTTTAATAACGGATCGTCGCTGAGTATAACAAGTTTCGATTTTTCGGGGGCTTCATTTAGAATGCTAAGATCCATGTAATTATTTTCATCCTGTTATAAAGGAATTCTTTTTTTAGATCACTATACTATATACTATAATTGTTAAATGACACCGGGAAACAGTGGTGCCTATATCTTATTTACCACATTTTCTTTGTTTTCTTGTAGTGTCGCGTTTAAGATGTTAAAATTCGAAGGGAACTGCTTTTCGTCAAGAATAACTCTAAAATATTCATTCATAGAGAAAGATCAAAACACATCTTCTTCGATATCAACACCTTCTGCATCCTGAAGAATGATTTTTTCGTCCGTGAAACCGAACTTTAATTTCACTGAAAAAAATGTCATTATTATTTTTATTTCGTTAAAAAGGATAAATATTGTTTATTCAATTTTACATTTCAGAAAGATTTAAACGTTTTCAAAATTTGATAGAAATAATAAGGGTTTGAAAGGTTTAAAGGATTTCAAAAGATTTCACAATGATTTAAATCAAAAGGTTCTACGAGGAATAGGCTATCTTTTCGTTAACGTTGAATATTAGGCTAACTTCATTTAGCTATTTTTTTAGGATGAATAAATAGACTACTATTTTTCGAAGCATTTCCTATGAATTCAAAACTACAGAATTTTGTACTACAGTTTTTAATGTAATTTAGACTCCTCTATCACTTAAAACAAAAAATTTTAAAAGATTCTCATTTATTTTAACACTACTTACTACGTGTTTACTTAATTTCATACAAAATGAAGTTAGCTTATTCTTAACGGTAACGAAAAGGTAGTCTATTCTTCGTAGAACCGATCGAAATAGAATCGAAATAGAAATTTAATAGATTTCACAAAAAAATCACAAAGATTTCAGACGATTTCAATAAATTTCTAAAGATTTCAAAGATAACGTAAGGATTTCATACGATTAAAGAGAGATTTTAAACATTTCAAACAAATAAAAAAAGATCTCAAAACATAGTAAATCATTTCACAAATATTTCCAATTTTTCAGAAAGATTTCAGGAGATTTCAAAATATTGTAAATTATTTCACAAAGATATAAAAATATTTCAAAATTTTTTGAAAAATTAGCAAGATTCCGGACAGATTTCAAACGATTTCAAAAATTCCAAAAGATTTTGAATATTTAAATTTTTTTGTGAAGAATTCGCAAAGATTTCAAAACATTCAAAATTATTTCATAAAAAAAGATCACTGATTTATGTTTGTACACAATAAAAAATATCTATTGAATTTTACATCAATAGAACAGGTAAATAAAAGGAGTCACGTGTATTGGATTCAGTTTACGAAATTTTGTAAAAATCCATCGAGCGATGAATTTCGTAATTGCAGCTGTTTAAGTATTCCAATGTGGTCGGTAATTTTACACACGAAAATTTAAAATTCATTCCGTGACAAAATTCAATAAATTGGGCGACAGGATTCGAACGTAACTACTTACCTAAAATACATAAGATACTATGGGTATTTTTTGCAGTTCATATTCCGTAATAAAAATATGAAATATAAATTTTGAAAAGCCGAATTTTTTCCATTCCCATAGCAGCAAATGTAAAAGGCAAAGCAGGAATAGCTAGAATTTGATCTATTTTTGTGTAAAAGCTGTCAATAAAGTTGAATATAGTTGCCAATTTCCTCGCGTTAACAATCAAAGTGCACCAAAATGCTCCAAAATTAGAGGACGGACGCATTGACAAACTGTGAAAACGAGAGAGGCTTGCGTATTTACATATTACTTAATTAATTATTCCAAATTTAATACTGATTAAAAGTAAAAATCCCTTCGAGTTTCCGTCAGGGAAAAATCAAAGGTCTTTGGTAAAATTAAAAAGCTCAATGAAATTTCGAATTTAAAGAATTTGATTTTACCGACCCATAGTATTTTTAAACGCTGCGACAAAATTTCCCTTATGAATGTAAACTTCATACGAGGGAATGTGTAATTTTATTTTTATCTAGCGTGTAATATTACACTGATTTTCGAGGGTTTTTTTTTTACATCAGTATAAAAGCTGTAATTTCACACACTTTTGTAAAATGACCTAGTTAATTGTGTGCAATTTATAATTATAGAATATATAATTTTCACAATTTTTTCCCGGTTTTTGAGGTTAATGTCACCATGATATAGGTTAGAATTTTAGAATAGTCCGCACTTTGTTCTAAACACATACTTAATTGACTCGCTAACGAATTTTACAAACAAAAATTGGTAATATTTGTATATAAAGGAAATAAGTAAATTCAGTAACCTTTTAGTATAAAAAAGGATACACAGAAATGTCAAGGAACATTTTTTGAACACTCTGAAAGCACATTGAGAACTATTTTTCAAGCATTTCTTTAGCAATTGTAAAAGGAACAATTCTCACGAATTTTTATAAATCATCCACAATGATTAAAAGTGATTAAAATGCACCATGGATGTGCTCATAATTATTATGTATAATTGTATTGACCGCCCTTACGAAACTGTACTACAGGAATGACTACAGGATATCTACAGCCGGATACTACAGAATTACACTTGTATAATACTGGTTTACTACAGGCATACCTGTAGTAGATTACAAGTATACCACTGGCTTATACTGTAGTAATTCAGTAGTAAATTCGCCACGAATTTAAACGCCTCGCCGTGTCGGAGTACAGTCCAGTAGTACACGATTTCATTTTGCGTCTGGCAGTGGCAGATGTAGAAAACGCTGACTACGCCCAACATGCAATAGATGGCGGCACGTAGTGTACTGAAGTAATGCCATTAGATATAAATTTCACTCACATTGATGGCTCGCCAGTAAAACATTTTCTACTCATTTTAGAGATTCGGTTTAAAGTAATGACCGCTGCTTTCGGATCATTTTTCAAATGATCGTCACACCAACTTCCCTATCGCACGTACACTCATTCGTGCTTTTTAGAATTATTTTCTTCATGTCCTGTTTTTGAATACGATAACTTCGTATTGTTATTTTCAAAGTAAAACAAATGAATCTGGGTTCCCATCAGTGGTCACATATTATTTTTTTCCTAGATCCAAAAATTTCATTATTTAGATTTAATAAGAGAATAATTAATAAAAGTATGAAAAATAAGATTTTCTATAATTTCTAAGAATAAATCAACAGCAAGTCCGTTTCCACAATTAAGGGTTTGAAAACCCAACTCCAGCGATGAAATCTTCTTCTGAAAATCTTAACAAGTTATAACTAAAGGATTAAGTAAAAGGGTATTTTTAAATAATTAAATGGATAAATACATAATTAATTGAATTAACAAGATTTATTAGTCTGGTCTTTTGAAATCTATCTTTACAGGAAAAAATCTTATTCGAGTTTCAAGTTAACGAACGATTCGCGGCCGCGGACCAGGTTAATCTGTCTTTGTTTCGTCGTGGAAGCTTCGATACCGTCACAGCGGTCCTCAGCCTCCCCTCTCTTTCGTGTTTTTCTCTGGTTAGCCTACTTTACTTGCTCTACAAATCCCTACTCTGTAAAGTGCCTAATTCGTCGTCGATTTCATAATACATCTTCTCATGGGAAGAGGGTACGTGACTTCACGCTTGGCCGATTATTGAGATAAAGTCCAGGCGCACACATTGTTTATGTTATCATTCGGAGAACCGACTTCTCGGAGGTCTTATTAATCGTCTCAACCAAAATCAAACAACTCTCTAATCAGTTCTTTTTTAACGATCTAGTGTCGCCAATTGTATATCTAATATAAGATTTATATATCCTGCCATCAAACCTGCTATATCCTATGTCTAAATAATCATAGCTGAGTAACATTAATATTCCTTTCAAGAAATTGCGCTTAATCTAATGTATACATTTATTCGTTTACAAGAAACGATTATCACTTCAAACATTTTCATGTCGATTTGCCCCACTGTTGCTTGCCAATCTTTTCTTCGAAATAATACTTAAATTCTAAATCTAGAAATTCAAGTTCGGGTAGAATTTGAATTCACAGAGGATTTATGGATGCTAAGTTTTAATAGTGTAAATTATTCTTAGTGCTGTTTAGTGAAAAATAAGTGAAAAAAATGCAAGCTGCAGTATCGCCCTATTCGAGGATTAAAAAAAGGCAATAAAATAAGTTCTCTAATTGTGACACCTCTACTTCATTTTCCATGTAAGTTTACTTAATAATATTTATAATTAAATTAATTACATATTCCTAAGTCTACTTTATCATAGTTCCTTTCATGAATTACAACTATTTTCCCGTTAATACTCATTTCTTATCTTGATTTCTTTTTGTGAACCATGCGTGAAACTTTTAATATTTGTTTAAACTTTACAGGTTAATGTCACTTCACAACATGTATAGCAACCATTGCAACAAATCGTAGCTCAAGATGAGCTTCAATTAGAAAAATATACTCGGTGAGCATTTGAAACCTTGACTCATTTAAGTTTACTCTCCATTAAACTTTATCCTTGGTTCAAAAATTTAGAAAAGTGAACTCAACCCTTCCTTAAAATTTAGTTTTACTCAACTTATAAAAATAGGTTTCATTTAGAACTAACTTTTCTGTCTAAAACGAATTAATTCTCGTAATAACATATAATTCTAGCTTTAATATGATTATATTACTAAAATATATCCTATAAAAAATCAGTATAAACTAAACGATAATTTCAGAAAATAATAATGAATTTTAAGCTTACCCATAAAATGAAAGTCAGTTACTTAAATTAAACCTTTCATGTTTTATATCATTTATTGTCAAATAAACATGATTTTCTCGATAAAAACTCTTAAGGCTTACAACAATTATATCAAGAATAACAATAATAATTATTATTATAATTCCGCAAAATCGTTAATTAAAATAGTGCTCAAACTAATTTTTTTTTCAATACTACCTTAATTTATTTACACCTTACCCAAACTGAACTAAAATTTTAAGTTTATTCTATTATTCTATTATTATATATTTAATGTTCTTTCGTACATATAATTTTTCTTTCATTCATATAAAAATGTCATCTTCTAACTAAACGGTATTTTGAACTTAATTTTTATGCAAAATTCCTTAATAATCATTTATTGCTTCAACTTCATACTCATTGCCGTCATTTTATATAACCAATACTATTCAATAATGATTAATTTTCAATTAATTTCCCAGAATTTATAAATTGTTAAAATTTAAAAATTTTGGGCTCTTTGTGTAACATAGTTTTTTTTTAATAATCTATCCATTCGGCTTTAATTTTAATTATTTTATTACGGTTCTTAAAAATTTTGGTCTCTTTGTGTAACATAGATTTTTTTTAATAATCTATCCATTCGGCTTTAATTTTAATTATTTTATTACGTTTCTTAAAAATTTTGGTCTCTTTGTGTAACATAGTTTTTTTTTAATAATCTATCCATTCGGCTTTAATTTTAATTATTTTATCACGGTTCTATCCTTTACCTAATTTGAATTGAAATTAATAATTTCAATACAGTTTTAAGCTGCTATCTATACATATAGCGTTCTTCTTCTAATGATCCTAATTCCCTCCTTTCTTCACACGTCGCACGCGCGACCTTGTCCCATAAACTTGCATGTCTTTGACTTTCCTTGTACTGACCTAGTTTCTTTTTCCTTTCAAGAATTTTACATCTCTTAGTAAATATCTATAGTTGAAATCCCGGATAAGCGTAACACAGAAATTTCAAATTTTGCGATTCTACCATTTCAAAATTTAAAAATTAACAATGATAATCTAATGATGATTGACTAAATTCTCAATAAATTACAGGTTTTTATATCACATTCAACTTTTGCGTTAATTTAGAAAGAATTTTACAGATGGGCCCTTTTTCATACATTTTATTTCAAAAATTGTGAAAAATAAATTTCAATATCTATTTTCAAATAGAATTTTATACGTATCTCAAAAATGCATGTTTTATTCTATTTACATGAACAATAGAAGTTTGTTTTGGTGTGATTTACAACTCTACATTAAGGTCATCAATAACTTTTACGATTTTGAATGGACCTGAATAATAGTCGTCAAATTTGTCCTCCCTCATATTAACTAGCACATAAACGTATTGATTTTTCTCAAACTTTCGTTCATTGATCTTTTGGTCATAATATTTTTCGCTACGTCTTTTTGCAGCTTCCAATCGAGCTGTAGCAAGTGATTCTTTTTCTGCAATTCGATTTAAAACTTCTTCAACTGATTGTACGTATGTCATAGGCATCTTTTCGTCTCCGAATTCGGAAGGAAATCTTGCCCTCCGCCCAAAAACAACTTCGTGAGGAGTCATGCCAGTGGACTCGTGAACAGAAGTATTAAAGGAAAAAATGTCAAACGGAAGCCATTGGTCCCAGTTACTCCGCTCACTGTAATTGCGTAAGTATTCCACAAACGTGTGGTGACTCCTTTCTAATGCACCTAGAGATTGCGGATGATAAGCAATAGAACGATATTTCCGAATTTTGAATATTGTAGCAATGCTGTTCATAATGTTACTCATAAATTGAGATCCTTGGTCGGTTTGTATTATTTCGGGGCATCCAAAAACGCAAATTAAATGTTCTGCTAGTGCCACTGCAACGTGAGGCAAGTCTATTTTCGAAAGTGGAATCGCGTCCGAATACTTGCTTAAACAATCCTGCCAAGTCAACATACACTGATTTCCTGATTCTGTTACGGGCATAGGACCTACAATATCAATTTGTACTTTCTCAAACACTCTAGTAGGAGTATCAGTAATTCGCTTGGGCATTTTCGTCTTTACTCTTGTCAGCTTTCGCTTCTGACATGCTTCACATGTTTTTACATAATCTCTAACCTCATCTCTCATACCTTTCCAATAAAATCTTTCCCGAATTCTTTCCAACGTTTTCGTCTCACCCTTATGCCCACCTACGGTTGAGTCATGACATTCTCTTATAATTTCCGGGCGTTTTTGCACCTCAGGAGCTTCGACTTCACCTGCACATACTGTTATCTCATATCCTCCTTTACCAAAATGTGTTCTAAAAACTTTTTCAATTACTGACCACGACAATTTATCGAATCCATTACCTTCTCGAGCCAAATTGAAAGTTTTAGTATTTGCAGCTTCCATAGCCTCTCTTAGCGTAATTACCTCAGTCTCTATGTTCTTTAAAAAAACTTTTGAATCGAATTTTTCTTTGATAAACAAATTATAAACTAAACGCTTATCATGTATTTTTGATGTCACGTAACCAATATCTGCTTCTGTTTCTTG
>NC_046666.1:84959114-84960336 GCF_010883055.1 Belonocnema kinseyi | reverse complement strand
ATCAAACTCCAAGAATATGAATGCAAAATAGTATACAAGCCAGGTCGTGTTAATGCCAACGCGGAAGCGCTTTCACGAAACCCAGTTAATTTTGACAAGAAAGTTGATAAAGAAAATATTGGTATTGAGGATGGTCATGACGATGCCACAGAGGGCTGTGGGTCGAATATTGGCTGCTTCTCCGGAAGCAAAGTCCTAAACCACGAATATCCTATAGAAAAAGCTTTTGTTGATTATTGTTACTCTAATATGGAAGTTACTTATGGTAACCTTTGTAATAAAATGGTAGAAAGTGATGAGATGGATGTAAATGAAGAAATTGTTGAGAAAAGTAAAGACCGTTCGGTCTCAGATGTTGGAGACATTTTGATCTCGATGGGAAATGTAGCCCCAAGTTCAAGTGATTGTGTGAAGGTGGTGAGCTCTATACCCCAGCCTAGCTCCGGCTAGTCCGGGCCCCGCCAGGGTGGATATGAGGCAGAAGCTGATGCGCAAGTTTCGGAGGGGTGCAATTCGGTTCTCTGCATTACACCTGTTTCTGGGTCACTCAATGGCCATGGGGGAACGCCGGGTGCGGGTGGCAGTGAGACGAGCACACAGACCTCCCCTCTCCTACCTGGTTACGGAAGTGCGGTAAGGGCACGGGGCTTTGGGACCTCCGGAAGAAAGCGCTTGAATGAAAAACAGGCTGACGGAATGGGAAGAGAGATGGCCAGCTTTGGCCTCTGCTCTTCCATTTCGAGAAGGGAAGGAACTGCTTACTGTGGTTGCCTGTCCCAAAGGGAAGGAACCGCTTACTGTGGTGTCCGGTCCCAGGGGTAGGTGTCCTCGATGGAGAAGGCACGGTCCCCAGGAAGAAGGTTGCGTCCTATGGGCACCTGCCTTCCAGAGGGGGTATTTGGAGGACCAGCTGGCCCCGCGGAAGATGAGAACGTACCCGCAGAGCTTTTGTTAGACCACAACGGAAGGGGGAGAGAGATGGCCAGTTTTGGCATCGGCTCTTCCATTCCGAGTGGGGAAGATACCGCTTACTGTGGAATCCTGTCCCCAAGAAGAAGGTTGCGTCCTATGGGCACCTGTCTTCAAGGAAGTACCAATGTTGAGTTTTTTGCTGAAAATACTTATGATGACGTTTTAACTGAAAATGAGACAGAAAAGTTAGAAGGAATTTGGGAGAAATTTTTTAAAAGTAGAGATAAGACAGATAACGATGATGAAAGAC
>NC_046666.1:84955446-84959014 GCF_010883055.1 Belonocnema kinseyi | reverse complement strand
CAATGATCCACATCACACGTCTTCTTCCGGTTCCCAAGTCGTCACACGTCTTCTTCACGACCTTTCCTATCTTCTTCCGCTTTTTGACCTCTTTCTTGACGACTGAAGTGGAAGGTGGGTCGATAGATAGGAAATAACGGCCTTCTTCTTTCCTCTTGCCCAAAATGTCTTGAAAAAATGTCCTTTCAAAAATTTTCGAATCTCCTTTTAAAATCTTTTATTTTTATTTTCAAATATCCTTGGATAATTTTAAAAATGTCCTTAGTGAATTTGGAATGTCCTGGTGGGTAGTGAACTTCAGAATCCTTCTTCTTTTATACCTATCACTCACAAAAATTATCACTTGCTCAACTGAGTTTATTTCACTCACTGTTTATACAGTTTCAAACACTTGTCTTTTTATTTTCAAGGGATTCCACCGCGAAAAGTTTGTGGAATCCCACTTCTGACACCATGTAACAAGCCGACAGTCTTTTACTGCGCGAAAGTTTAAATATTTTAGATTTAATAAGAGAATAATTAATAAAAGTATGAAAAATAAGATTTTCTATAATTTCTAAGAATAAATCAACAGCAAGTCCGTTTCCACAATTAAGGGTTTGAAATCCCAACTCCAGCGATGAAATCTTCTTCTGAAAATCTTAACAAGTTATAACTAAAGGATTAAGTAAAAGGGTATTTTTAAATAATTAAATTGATAAATTCATAATTAATTGAATTAACAAGATTTATTAGTCTGGTCTTTTCAAATCTATCTTTACAGGAAAAAATCTTATTCGAGTTTCAAGTTAACGAACGAGTCGCGGCCGCGGACCAGATTAATCTGTCTTTTTGTTTCGTCGTGGAAGTTTCGATACCGTCACAGCGGTACTCAGCCTCCCCTCTCTTTCGTGTTTTTCTCTGGTTAGCCTGCTTTACTTGCTCTACAAATCCCTACTCTAAAAAGTGCCTAATTCGTCGTCGATTTCATAATACATCTTCTTATGGGAAGAGAGTACGTGACTTCACGCTTGGCCGATTATTGAGATAAAGTCCAGGCGCACACATTGTTTATGTTATCATTCGGAGAACCGACTTCTCGGAGGTCTTATTAATCGTCTCAACCAATTGTATATCTAATATAAGATTTATATATCCTGCAATCAAACCTGCTATATCCTATGTCTAAATAATCATAGCTGAGTTACATTAATATTCCTTTCAAGAAATTGCGCTTAATCTAGTGTATACATTTATTCGTTTACAAGAAACGATTATCATTTCAAACATTTCCTTGTCGATTTGCCCGACTGTTGCTTGCCAATCTTTTCTTCGAAATAATACTTAAATTCTAAAGTCAAGACTAGCTTTTCAAATTTGAGTTTCTTTTTATTCAAACTGAAACCGCGAATTTGCGTCACTGACTGTGCTGTTCCTAGCAGCGAGAATGCGAATTATATCCGCTCATTACAACTGAAGTAATGCCATTAGATTCACATTTCACTCACACGATCATTTTTCAAATGATCGTCACACCAACTTCCCTCACGCACGTACAGTCATTCGTGCTTTTTCGAAATATTTTCTTCGTGTCCTGTTTTTGAATACGATAACTTCGTATTGTTATTTTCAAAGTAAAACAAATGAATCTGGGTTCCCATCAGTGGTCACATATTATTTTTTTCGTAGATCCAAAAATTTCATTCAAAATGTTCACTAGATACTAAATATATTTCAAAACTATTCTTGCCGAATTTTTCGATTAGCCCACAATTTAAAAAATTTGAGCATTTTCAAAATTTTTTTTCAAATTATAGAAATTTTTGTCAAAGTTTCTTATAGATGGATAAGACACTTGCAAATTATCAAAAAAAAATTTTTGATTTTAATGAAAATTAGGAAAGTTACATACTTTTAAAAAATTTGAAAATTTCTTAAAAATAGAAAAAATCATTTTTTTTATTGATACAAAAATTTCATTCAAAATTTTCACTAGATACCAAATATATGTCAAAATTATTCTGGTAATGTAATCGTCCAAATTTTCGATCTCTGGAATTTTATCTTTAAGTTTCGGCACGCACAGAATCCGAAAATAATAAAATTGTTGTAGCCACGCTAACTTTTGAAGGATTTGTCCAATCAAGTCAGCCTTCGATACACTTCTTAAGGTTCCCAAAATGAGGGTTAAGTTCGTTAATCAAATATTTCCAACCAAAATTTAAAAATTAAGAGCATTTTCAACATTTGAAAAAAAAATTTGTTTCAAATTTAAAAAATTTTTGTCGAACTTTCTTATAGGTGAGTAGAAGACTTGCAAGTTATCCAAATTAAATTTTCAATTTTAATGAAAATTGGAAGAGTTATATACTTTGGAAAATTTCGAAAATGTTTAGTAAAATAGAAAAAAAATGTTTCTAAAAGATTAGGAAATTTCACTTAAATTCATCTCTAGATATCAAATATATGTAGAAAATTTGTCAGTTAAATCTTTCGATCAGATAAAAGTTTTAGAAATTTTTGTCAATTTTTCTGATACGCGTCAAAAAGACTTGCAAATTATTCTGATGAGATTTTTAAATTAGATATAACTTCAAAAAGTATGTTTTCAGAAACTATTATCGTGAAATTTCTTAATTAGACAAAAGTTCCAAAAATTGGATCATTCTAAAAAATATGATATTTTTGTTTTTAAGAGATTCATAAGTTTAAAACATTATTTTTAGTAGATTTAAACAAGATTCGCAAATTATCTTGATGAAATTGTTCAATTTTTAAACACAAATTTTCAATTTTCAAACACAATTTTTAAACACACTTTAAACAAAAATCTAAAAAAATATCAGTTACAATTTATGGCTGTAATTCTTCAGAAGTTTAAACCACAGTTTTCGATTTAATTTATAGTATTTACGATGTTTGAAAAAAATTTTTTAAAGTGTATGGATTCAACATACCTAAACGAGCAATCCGCATTAATTTGCAATTATTTAAACGAATGGAATTTCTTTAAATAATAGGCCAATACTAATGTATTGGCCTAGTTGATTTTTTTTCAAGTTATTAATATCTTTTAATTGGAATATTCATCTACATCTTTTATTTCTTTTTTCTTTTTTAACAAATTCCATTAGCTTGAACATTTTTTTAATTTGTTGTTTTTTTTTTAAATAAAAATTAATACTTTTTGTTTTGTGGAATATTGAAAACATTGGAGAATTAAGGTTTAATTATGTAAACAAATTCCATTTGTTTAAAAAATTTATTTAAATTTATTTAAAGTTTATAGAAAAATTTACAAATATTGTGGAAAAATTATTCTTAATACAATTGCAAAATATTTTACAATAAATGTCTTGGATAAAACTTATTCAAACCCAACAAAATTATTGTCGGATTTGGAATTAAATGGGGGAGGGGGATCGTTGTCCCCTAAAAAGATAGTGTTTTTGAGCCACCCTATGTATATCCATTTTGATTGAATAAATTTATCTCGATTGATCACTGGGTTTATAAATGAATAAAAATTCAAAATTATTTTTTAAAAAATGTGAATTTTTATTCATTCATAACCCCAGTGACCAATCGA
>NC_046666.1:84954203-84955346 GCF_010883055.1 Belonocnema kinseyi | reverse complement strand
CTAAGAAGAAGAAAAATTATATATACACATAAAACAGAAGGACAGCACAAGGAGAAGAACAGGACCTTCAAGGACGAGGCTTATCGGCAATCTTCTGGAAAAAGACATCTTACGAAAGAGTCTGGAATTTAGGCATCCGAAGAGGCTGATTCGCGAGTGTTGGTGATGTTATTTTCTTGTGAAATCGGTGAAAATGTTAAAGTGAATTTTTGAAATTGTAAAACGTCAGCCATCATCGAGACCATCAGAAGTAGTAAGTCGATTTGCCCTTTTATATTGTTCTGTTGCGAAGCCAATCTCGGATTAGACATTTTTTCGAAAATTTGCAATCTAGTTGTTCTATAAAATCTGGAAAAAATAATAATATTAATATTTGTATTTATATTCATTATTTTGAGGTGATATTTACCTAATTATTGACAGTTGAGTCAACAAACATTTCATTTAAAATGCGTACGCGAAGTAAAGGGAGCAAAGCTGCAAGGGGTGGCCGAGAAGCAAGCGCTGTGGTAATCACAGAGAAAGCTGGTGATGCTAGGGTTGTAGGTCCACAATCAGGGCAAAGTTCGCGAGGGACAGGGCAGAGACGAGGTGCAACTAGCTATCGGTCAGTTGGCAGTCGTGGAGTGGGGACCGCACGTGGTCGTCCCACTGGTTCCACTCAAGCAATTAGGGATAATTTTGACCTAGAGTATGAGGAAGAAATAGAGCAAGCTGATTCTGTTGTTGATTTTCACTTAGAAAGGGAGGTTAATTTAAGAAAAAATATTAAAAATTTAGATTCAGAAATCACAGCACGGAATCCATTAACAGTTTATCGTGCCCCTGCCCGCTCAAACACTTCACGCTTTTCTTGCTCAGAACCTTCTTCGAGTGCGAGTATTTCTGGTATCTTTGCGCTCCCGGATAATGAACCAGGGAAAACAATTCCTTTCAAAACCGCTCTCACATTTATTCCAGCAAAATTTGACGGAGAAAACATGTCAGTGGGCCGTTTGATAAAGGATTGCATTTTCGCGAGAAATTCTATTGCAGCCGAATATCGTAATCATTTATTTTTGGTAGTGCGTTCTAGGGTAGTAGGAGCTGCGTACAATGCCCTTGCAGATCGTGATGTAAATTCACTAGAGGATCTCTTGAAAC
>NC_046666.1:84950804-84954103 GCF_010883055.1 Belonocnema kinseyi | reverse complement strand
TGTCATATGAAACTTGAAATGTTTGGTATTGGATATTGTTGACAGATGACAATACGCCAATTAGCACAAATGGTAAGTTCCGACAGTGTCTACAAGTGTGCCCAAGTTCTAGCCCAAATAGGTCACGAGATATGACCTTGGAAAGTGCACTCTTCATGCGTAAAGTATTCATCATGTATAATACGTCTTTTGACATTCATAAATAAATAATTGTTTATAACAAAAGTTTGCTATTACTACTAATGATTACTTTTTGGCCATTTCTTAGCATTTTTGTGGCGAAAAAGTAATCGTAATTGATTAAAAATGTTTAATAGGTTTTTTATCAATAAGCAAATATTTTTATTAATAATTGTTTATAACAAAATATTTCTATAACCACTATTGAGTACTTTTTCACTACTTTTGTGGCAAAATATTAGTTATCACTGATTAAAAATGTGATATATATTTTTTATCGATAAAAGAATTCTGTAGGAACTTTGTGGTGGGATCCACAGGAAATGAGGTACTTTCCAAAAACGCGACTTCCTCTTTTTTAATAAAAAATGCAACAAAAAAAATTAAATTTTTGACACCTTACAATTCCCAAAATAATAGGTCTAAAAGACTTTTTTTCAGATACACGCAGATTTTTGGAGACTCTCTTTCATCCTCTGGCACAATCAACTTTAAGGCCTATCATAGGTAATATATTGTTCTTTTTTGCAATTATAGCAAATTAAGTCTAGTTTCACTTAGCGATTTTTCGCTGAAAATCCAAAAAAATGGGAATTTTTCATTATATCATAACTCGGAACCAATACAAGTTAGCGGATTATTTTTTAACAAAATTTGTTCAGAATTTCTTTTCCTTTCTCTTGTCTGTTAGACATTTTGTTCTATAATGCAATGGGAATTATCCGTCCACGCAAAAGTAACTTTTGGAATTGTTTAAAAAAAAACACGGTTTGGCAATTGATCTGTTGTAGTATTTTTGATATATCAAAAAGGACCCCTTGACGAAACTTTTTCATTAAAAACATTGCAAATAGGATTTTTTCTGGAATTTCACTCATTATTTCGACTTAATGCCTGGACTAATTGGTGTGTAAAACTATACAAGTTAAAGCCAGACTAGGAACCGAGTAGAAGCCTAGCAATTTCTGCACGGGTATGTGTACTACGTTAAAATTGCAAGTTTGAATTATACATAAGTAATTTTCATTACAATTTTTTCCTCCATCGACACCTTAATGAAGTCATCAATTGGTCAGTGAAACGCGCTCTTTTACAAGGACTTTATGGTAACAGGGACCTCTCAAAATGACTACGCTAGGCGGACTAGCCAGTTCTCATCTAGACGCTTTAGTCAAAGTATTAAAAATGATAAAAAAAATATAGCTATAGAACGTGCTGATAAGTTCCTAAAATATACTACTCACATATTACATGTAACGCTAGATAAGACATATTGGCACCAAATTTGCAAGCACCGTAAATTGAACCCCAACCGCCAAAGTGTATAAGTTGCGCGCTACCAGAAGACTACTCAATGTAATAATTAATTTCTATCTGCAAAAGAGGAGAAGTTATTTATCAGAGATACTATAATTACTTATGATATTCTCTATTAAAAAGAAAAAAACTTTCAAATTATTATGACAAAAATTACAAGAACTTGTTATAACTTAAAAAAAATCGATCTAAGAACATTTGCTTGGACAGATTCTAGTCCTGCGGAAAAACAGTGGGGGGGGGGGGGGGGGAAAAAAGTAATGGACTAGTCGTCCTGAAAACCAAGGACGACTAACCAAGCTTATTAAAAATATTTGACTAGTCATTCTGAATTTGGGGATGACGAGACTCTTGATTTTTTTGTATTGTTCTAAATATCTTATAAAATTTTTAAACTATTTTCTAATTTGATCAATTCAGATACCCTGGCCATTTCGTTTAATGTTAAGAAAAAATCGACTGATAGTTGATTGGAAATTTTTAAGTTATGGATAGCGGAGCAGTGTCATGGAGAACAGCCAATAAAATTATTGTAAAAATATGAATTTCTTATGTTGTAAACTAATAGAAAACCGATCAATTTTTCGAAAATATAAAAATTTGGCTGATTGACACTTAAAAAATTTTGATGTCATAGAAAGCTGACTAGCGCTAGATCTAGGCTAGGTTAACCTAACCGTGAATATTACTGTTGTCGATAGTTTTCCTACAGATAATTTTCGATGATGACGTAAAAAAGTTCAACGGATATTTTAAATAATTATTAATTTGCTAAAACGAAAGATCAAAACAATCGGTTCACTTTATGGTTAATTGTTTATATAATTCGCCATTGTTGAAATGTATCTTTTGATTGCAATTATGCAGAAGTCTCATTTTTAAAAATTTTTCAATACATTTTAATAGGTTTTGTTATATGTATTGTCAAGTTGTATTAATTTGAAATAATTTTTAAGACAACTTCTATTTCTTTAAGCACTTTTTTCGATAAAATTGACTAAATTTGTAATTTTCTTTATTACATGAACACAGAAAACAAAAGACAAAATTTACATCGTTTTCGGTTGAAAGATTTGCTGCGACTGAAATTAACTTTATCGAATAAGCTTTACATGAAACTAAGATAATTCCACGTTAGTAAAATGTCTCGGAATAATTTTTCAATGACAAAGGCTCGTCTGCTATGTAGTTGACAGCAGGGCGAAGTTTATGGAACTATGAATGAAATCAGTCTAGACATTAGCACAATAGATTTTTAAAAACATTGCAATTATTACAATTTTGTTTTAAAAATAATTGCACTTAACGCGGACGCATGGAAATATATTTTTCATAGAAAATTTATGGAAAATTGGAGTTAAGGTACCTGTAGACCCTACCTAGCTAGGAGCTATCCATATACCACGTGGACACTTTAGGGGGAGGGGGATATGGAAAAATTCCACGCTTGTCCACGAGGGAGACCGGGGGGGGGGGGTCGGGCTAGAATCCACGTGGACACACATTTTCCTAAATCTGTGGAAAATATACTGAAATGAGACAAGGTGTACTTGAACTTTTATATTATGCTCGCGCACAATATAATTTTATTTTTTATTGTTATTTTAGGTATCATGTTTTTCACGACTTTTTCTTTTAAATTCAAATCATGTTTAAGCTCACAATCCCAAGCTAATCCTACTTTTTTCAGTCAATTCATCGTTCCTTTTGGACTCCTTGCTTTTAAAGACTAATAATATATTTATTTTCATAAAGTATGTCCACGTGGACAAAGTACAGGGGGTGGCGAGGGGGGGGGGGGG
>NC_046666.1:84947853-84950794 GCF_010883055.1 Belonocnema kinseyi | reverse complement strand
GCTGTCCACAAGGGAAGAGGGGGAGTCAAAAAGTGGGGAAAAATTGTTCATGAGGTATATGGATGACCCTCTACCTGTCCACCCTACAGCTGAAACAAAATGTTTCAACCTTATAGATGCAAAAACTGTGTTTTAACCCGCACTACGGGTACCGAAACTTGACGTTTCGATAGAGACACTATGAAAATTAATATGCATTACTAGGAATGTAACACAACGTGATTGAAGATAAAGCATTTAACACACAGTCGAAATGTCGCCATATTCACTATATTCTTAACCATATTTCACAAGTTGTCAGATAGCTATTTCCGTCCTGACATTTTATGCGTGCAGCTATTTTTTAAATTAAAATTTGAAATATGCTTTCACTTATGATTAAAATCCATTTACGAAAAATATGTTTTAATTCGTCCTTGATAAGTATTATTATTTATTTTTTGATAATAATTATTATCAAAAAAGTAATTATAATTATCAAGTTAATTTTAATTAACTAAGCAAAAAGTTTGTTTAAATCTGGATTCCTGATATGTAGCTTGAATTCACTCATATTTTGCCGCTTTCGCATAGCTGCTAAGGACGTAGCAGATGACAGAAGATTTTACTACATCGAATGATATCGTATGATAATATTAAAGAAGGTGAAAATGTTTGACATTTTGTCAAACAAATTTGTTCAAGCAAATTAAAATTGTTTGAAAAATTATGGGTCGATAATGAAAAGTATTTAAACAAAAGAAGCTAATAAAAGTTTAAAAAATTACAAAAGAATACACTTTTCTTCAATATTCTAGTGCAAAGTTACATTGGAATAAGACAAAATTGTTTAAATAATGTAAATTACAATATTTTTCTAACTTTTTGATGAAAGATATTAATATTATAGATCGATCTATTCGTCTCGAGTCAAGAAATCTTTTATATTGTTGCATCAACTTGAAAGTAGGCTAATGAAAATATTTTTACTTCAAAAAACCCAGTTTTAAAATATTACAAACTGCTAAATAAAGCGATAAATATTTTAAGAAATCCTTTGCGCAGTTTTCAGGTATTAGGAGTGAAAATAATCCTTTCAAATTTCATCAATAATTTTTCTTTAATCCCCTTTAAATTATTGCATTTACAAATAAGCATGACATCCGCAAACACATAAACACATACACTCGGACACTTGTTTCGAAAATTATATTTGACATTTTTTAATCGAAGAAAGTTTAATTAAAGAAATTAAGAATATTCCATCTTTGAATCTAATCTAAGCTATTTTGTTAGACAGCCTTGCAAAAAGTATTGAATAATCACAACAAATTAAAATTATTGCAAAACTTGCGTTTATGTGTTTCCTGCAGTATGATTAGCTTGATTGACTAATCATAATACTATCATGATGATATTTGCTTATTCTCTTGTATGCTAGTTACGTGTTTCGGCTTTCATTTCCTAAATAACTAATTTTAATATGATATTAGCCAGCATAACATTAAAATTGATAAAAACTGTTTAATATTTCTCGAATTAAAGTCAAAAATCCAATTTTTCTTTGCTGTAATTCTGGAAAAATAATTTCCGACAGATTTTTAAACTATAAACCATCAATATCGTAATGTAAAATTGGCGAGAGAGTTTAATATGTTCTATAACTATTATGAAAATTATGTTTTGCGCGCTTGCGCATATTAACTCTAACATAATGTGTATCGTAAGAAGCAATTAACGGGATGAGGGAAATTGACAGATTTCTTGTTCCAAAGTATTTACTGTTCCATGGTGCGTTAACAAAATTCTTCCAATGAATAGTTTCTCTCTACTGCATAAAAAATATCAAAATGATTCGAAAAGCGCTTAGGACTTTGCCGATTAAACCACAATATCGATATTTTCTTTGCCTTTAGAGGTTATTTATTTTAAGTTTGTATTTTTACTTAATTCGCCCATTGCAGTAACAAAGTAACAGGATTAACATTTCTCTTATAAAAAGTTGTCAAAATCATACTTAATTTTTCCACTTTGGATTTAATGCTATTATTATTATTATTATTATTATTATTATTATTATTATTATTATTATTTCAATACAGTAATTTAGAATATAAAATTCTGAAGCATAATTCTAGCAGTAACTAATATGAAAAATATGGGGTAATTTTCTTTTTCTTAGGTCGTGAGATAATTGAATGTGGTATTGAGTCTTTTAATTTTATTCAATTAAATAATTACTTAACATCATAGAGGAATTTTAATTAACAATTAATTAAAATATTAGATACAAAATAAAATAAAATATTAACGTATAAAATACTGGAATATCTCCTTTTTTGCACAACAATTTGTCGCATTCAATGTTCAGAAAGTTCAATTTCGTGATGAGAGGTGATGAAGAGTTTGGCCACGAGCAATTAAATTCATTTAAGTTCCTGAAATTCTTAAGAATAATTTTCTTACCAACACCCGAATTGAAACAAACTCTTCTTTATTTTGTTCTGAAAGCACGTAGAAACCACTTCATTACGTACGTGAGGGATCGTAAATGAGTTCCTAAAACGATTCGAATTTTATTTGGACAGAAAGAGAGGTTTAAGTAATAAACTCACTCTACTTCTGCCTAATGAACATTTAACTTTCTCGCTAAGGTTTCACCACTTTTTTATTACTGGGGGGGGGGGGGGCAGTCAGCTTTAGCGTTGCGCCCATGTAAAGTTATAGACACATAGGTAAAGCGTTATGGGGGGAGAGGAATCAAAATTGGCACAAGAGTGTTACGTAATACTTGAACGATCCCTAAGTATTAAAAGTTTTGTTTTGATTTTTCAAATAAAGGGTAGCAAATGGAGAAAAAAACTATTTCCATGTTAACGTATCACTTTTTAGTGTCTTATAAAGAACACACATTTAAAAAAGCTGTTTTAACAAAATTGAACGATTTTTTTAACAAATAATA